>NW_022987216.1:1196108-1212710 GCF_010094035.1 Trematosphaeria pertusa | reverse complement strand
AGAGAAGTAAAGTAAGAGAAGTAAAGTAAGAGAAGTAAAGTAAGAGGATAGGAATACAAACCTTAGGATCCTTTATCATCGCATCATTCTGAATCCATTCAGCCGCAAACTGGCGGAACCTGGGGAGGTCCCTCCCCAGAATTCCAGGCATATCCCACGTTCTGGATCACGGTCAGCACGAGGGTCTGAAGATATGAGGAGTATCATACGGGACGAATGAATGAAGTAACATACGGGACATAAGGTTCAATGCCGTGAGTGCTAACCGCACCGATGCTAGGTCGTAACCCAAAGCAACCGCACCACAGCGCCGGCCTCGTTATGCTCCCCCATGAATCGGTGCCGATGGCAATGTCCAGCCAGTCATATGCAGCAACGGCGGCAGCGCTCCCAGCACTACTACCTCCCGTCGATTGGTATCCGTCGGCGCGAGGGTTCCAGGGGGCATGGTAGTCGATGTACTCGGTAGCTTCCTCCCAGTTGCCAAACGAGTTCATCTTCGCCTTGCCAACTACTACCACGCCCCGATCAATGACCTTCTGGATGTTCTCAGCGGTCTGAGATCGTGGTGGGTAGACCTCATAGTATGCCCGGTTGCCTAAGGATGTCTTGATACCCTCAAGGTCGATGTTGTCCTTGATCACGATGCGCCATCCCGCCACGGGGGAATCGATCTTCGCTCGTGCTTTGATGCGAGAAGGGAGGGCGATGCTGACGGAGTCGTGATCAGAGCTAGCAAGCCTGAGAGTCTCGAAAGAATCAGAGACACTATGATGATCAGTAACTTCATTTACACTGGCGGCCGCATACAACTTACGCGTTCTGAGGCCGGACGGCAGTCATGCAGGTGCCGCTGGAGTCATCCACCAGTTTCCATACGTCCCTGAGTCGGCCTGCAATACGAGCGTAGGGCCCGGGAAGCATATCTGCGTTTGATATGTGCTCGATCCATCGATTGCCTAGTCCTTGAAGGTACGCCCGAGCTTCGTCCGTGACATGGACGTTGCTCGCCCCATGGAATATGACGCCGGCAAGAAAGCTCTCACTGAAGACATCATCTGTACTCATGTACTCATGTACAGCCTCTTTCACCCACTTCTCCGTCAAATATGGGCCCCTTTCGTCGGGGACGCGAAAGACGGTCACAAGGCTGAAGTCGTCGTTGCCGTCGTCTACAATGGCGTCCTATGAGAGTCAGGCTGAGGCAACTAGGGGTCCGGCTTCAGACGTCTTACGCTCTCCGAGTAGGGAACGAGGTAATTGGAGTTGTCTATCGACAAGACCTCATCCCTTCCGCTGGGAAATCGACTGATTTGCGCCATGGCTGCACCACCCTTCGGATGCTCGTAGAAGCGACGGTCCACAGCCCTCCTCAACGGAGCAATGCAGAGGCGCAAGACCTTCAGCATGGTGCTGTTCAGGAGCAAACCTACCTGGTCTCTAGATAGTGCAAAGAGCCATCGCAGCGTTCAAAGTCGTCGTCGGGCTAGCAGGGCCGCAAGCTGTCCCGCAGTAGACGCGTCCACGTCTCAATGCGCCCACCTGAGCAGGGACTTGTGCGCGAATGCAGCCAGAATCACGTCCCGGCGGCACGGCCTCACCGGTGGAAGGGCGCGTCCTGCGCCAAGACGCTAGAGTAGAAGGTGCAGGGGGGGTGTTCTAGACAGCTTTCGCACGGGCCCCGTCCGCCGATCCCGATCCCTATCCCGACCACGGCTCGGCTCGGACGAGTTCCTGCCCACGATGTGCGGCCCGAAAAATACGAGGACGCCTCCAACCAACATCGCCGACGCTCCCGAGGTCTCATGGCCACGACTTTTTTCAGCGTCCATCCGGCTCCGGGCCCTAGTTCCCAGTGCTCCTGGCATGACAACCCCGTCGGCACAAAGTCCCCAAGAATGGCAACCTCGAAGGAAATACGCGACAGTGCTCTCCGTCGGCTTCTTTGAAAGCTTAACGTACGCGCGTGCGACTCGAGCAGAGATCTGGGATGCTTGCTGACGATTCCGCATACCCAGGTTCTTGGTGTCGATGATGCTCGCACCCTGCGTCCCACAGATGCTTGCTTCTCTCGAGCCCACTGGAGGCAACAAAGCCCTAGGCGCCTTTGCGATATCCAGCTACATTCTCGGCTTCACCATTGGAATTCTGGCCATCGCGCCCCTCGCCAAAGTGTACGGACGAGCTCCGGTGCTGCGCGGCAGCTCGTTCGGCTTCCTTATATTCACTTTGCTCTGTGCCACCTCGAGGTCCATGGGCATGCTCATTGCTGCGCGCATCCTTGCTGGCTGCTTCGGTGGGGTCCCCATGGCCCTTGGTGGTGCTGTTATTGCCGATGTTTTTGGGCCTGGGAGCAGACACAAGGCAACGGCGCTTTACACTCAGAGTGTCATGATAGGCCCCTTGGTCGGCCCTGTATTGGGAGGTGCCATCAACGAAGGCCTGGGCTGGCGCTGGGTCTTTTGGATTACTTCCATACTGGTGCGTGATGAGGGGACCTTGATACCAAGCTAACACAAGTGCTAGGCGGGAATCTGCTCACTGGCCATTTTCTTCCTGTTAGAGGAGACGGGTATTGCTTCACTTTCGGAGAATGGCCATGACCAAACGACCAGTGACAGTAGAGACTGCATCACCGTGCGCTGGCCATTTCCTTCGATGTCGGGGCTCCTGAGCCTTGCCGCGACAGCAAAGGAGCTGACCCCTCCAAACATGGCTATCACCGCAGCACTTCTGGCTACACTGGTGAACAACGGTGTCTTCAACATGATACTCGTATCTCTAGGTTCAACGGTTCAGGAACAGTACTCCTTCTCGCGCACCGAGGCCGGGCTCCCATATCTAGCTTCCGGACTTGGATGTACAGCTGGTCTATGTGTCGTCCCGAGTATCAGCAGAAGAATCAAACGCGCGAAGAATGAGCATGGAGAATGTGTGACGCCTGAGGATAGCTTGATACTGGTATATTACGGCGCGCCGATCGCGTCGGCCGGCTTATTGCTCTTCGGGTGGATGGTGGAATATCGCCTCCTCTTTGTAATTCCAACCATTGGATTATTCATCTTCGGGCTAAGCTCAATTGCCGTACGGGTGCGTAGTTGCGCTGACCGTACCTTGCGAAAATGACATACTAATAGTTGTAGCTTTCAATTCAGATTTACCTGATGGACTCTAGGTCGTCACACTCGGTTTCTATCATGGCTGCCTTTGCCACCGCAAACTCGATTGGCGGTTCAATCCTTCCTCTAGCTATATTTCCACTATATGAGCGTCTAGACTATGGGTATGGAAATATGATTATTGCTGGCGTTGAACTAGGCCTAGGTTTGCTGCCTCTATTCTGCTCTACTTCTATGTTTCGCCGGTGGCCTTGTAGCCGTAGCTATATAGGCTAGCTAAGCTACATTCTTCAAGAAAAGATTCTCTACTATTACTATAAGGCATGGGTAGTCTTAGTGGGGAAAACGCAAAATTTCATGGTTCGCACATGATTACGCTAACGACCCAAAGCTTACCCAACAGAAAAAACGGGACATAAGATTAAGCCACAGCATGCAATACATCACTCGTCCTCGCGAGCCAGTCCCTATTCTTGATTGACCACGACGCGATAGCCCCAAGGAGCCATGTAGTCATATGCCACCGCTTCTTTCGCCTCCCCAAGCCTTCCATTCATCAAGTCACGTTGTTGCGGAAGGGGCACGAGCTCGTCCAGCACGGCTTTGGCTTCGCTAGCGAAGAGGTTGGCTTGATCATCCCGTGACATTGCCTCGAGGTCCTCTCGGCGTTGTGAATTCGGTGCGGATGAAGTATAGCTAGACGAAAGGCTGATATTTGACGGCTGCTGTGTGCCTGCCAGTCACGTCACATCCCTCGTTGCGTGCAAAACCAACGATAGATAGTATTTCGCTCTTGCAGCGTTCTCTTTGGGCCAGTAGGCCTTCTGGCAGTTGATGAGAACTCTCCGAATGCTATCCCTAGTGTTACGTCAGCATACGTTCATGAATCTTGGCTAATGTAGGTAGAAGTACTCAGCCGCTGTGTAGTCGCCTTGGAAGAAGTACATGATTCCCAGTGTCAGATAACTTTGCAGCGTCAAAGCGTTCGTCTTCCCACATCTTGTAAGCCTGACTTCTAGAATCTCTCGATGAACATTAATCGCTTCCTCAGCTCGGCCGTCTTGAAAGAGGAAGGTTGCCCAATCGAACCGGTATACGGTCGTGAGTAACGTTCCGGCTGCGGCAGCCTTCATCAGATCGGCTCCTTTCTCTGCATACTCGGCGGCTTTCGCAGTTTCCTTCCGGTACACTAGTACAAATGCGATCGAATGGTAGTACTTTGCGTACTCGTATGGGAAGTCGTCTTCGGAACCTCATGTCTCGAAGCGCGCAAAACATCTTTCAGACAGCTTCTCGACTTGGTCAAACCGATTGAACTGTTGGTAACTGCAGCTGAGGTCCATGACTGCATTATGAAGCAGGATGCCCTCGTCGATCGATGGATTTCGACCTTCCAACGCGCATTCGCGGAGCGCGAGAGCTTTCTTGCGCCGGTCTAGACCTTCGTCGCGCCGGGTGATACCGAGGGTATCGGTGTACATGCCGATGCAGATATGGATGTTGGTTCGAATGGGACTCGCTTGATCGAATCCTATTGCGTCCAGCACACTTTCCGCCGTTCTCATCAGCGTCTCTCCTACTTTGATTAAACCTCTATCGTAGAAGTCCATTCCGAATTGAGCGCACATCTCGGCCAACTCCAGGGAACCATCGATCTTGGGCTTAGCTCGACTGTAAGCTACCTCCATACTCTGGATGTGCGGAAGGTACTTCTCGATCAAAGGCCAGAGGATATAGTCCGCTTGCTGCAGAAGAGACGGTTTCGGCAACACCGCGGTGACAAGTTTAAGAGCTCGATTGAAAGCTTGTTGGCGCTCAGCGGTTGAGCTTGTCGAGCAGAGCACGCTGCAGCGACCTGTGCATGCTCAGACAAGGATCTCCTGCCGCGGTTTCGCGTTTTACCAGCTGGTACTCTGCGAGGTCGCCAATCATTTCCAACTTCGCGTAGGGGTCCAGAAAGGCAAGCTCGTCGTCTGGCTGATCTTCCACGAAAATCATATCTTCGGGCACACCCTCGGGATTGAGAAATGCTAGGATGTTAAGGAGATCCAACGTGTGCACAGTTAGACGTGTCAAAGTAATGTCGAAGGCTTCGTTCGGAGGTTTGTCGTAGCCGAGGTTCTTATCAGCGGTAGTGTTCTTGGGAATACTGCTCGTCTTCTGGACCAGGGAGAGATACTCCTCCAAGGAACTCTTTGAGAAGTTTATGAAGCCTCTAGCCTGGTTCAGATATAGAGGAAGACCCCAAATGATCTCGGTAATCTCCACGGCCAGATCCTTGTTCTCCTCTTCTGAGCCTTCTACTTTGAGGCTTGAAAGCAGGAGACGCGACCCCAGAGTTGTGTCGAATGGGCACAGCTTGACGTTGTGTTCAGACCACCCGGTCTCGTCGCCAGGCTTCTGAGTCGTGACGAGGATACACCCAGAGCATATGGTGGATTCTGGTACGTAAATTTGGATGTCTTCCCATTCCTCCACGTTGTCGAAAATGAGCAACCACCGTTCCTCTGTGACTGTCAGCAGGGACCGAAAGCAGCGTGTACCAGCTTTATATACCTGTGGTCTGGAACCAATCCCTCACCCGTTCGATAGTATTCTGGTCCGCTGCATCGATCTTTATTTTCCTTGCAAACGCGTTGTACGAGTTCAAGAGTTCGGTGGAGCTCTCCGCTCTCGCCCAAAAAATCCACTCATAGTCCGAGGAATACTGGTGGGCATACTCCTGTGCGAGCCTCGTTTTACCAACACCGCCCATTCCATGCACCACGCATGCTATCGGCTCGGAATCAGAAAGAGAAGACGTCGAGGCGTTCGAACCATCCAAAGGCGGATTGAGTATTTCATGGGTCTCTTGGAGCGAATCGGTACGGCCAAAGAATTCGCCTAACTCTCCTTTGATCTTCCTCGGAAAATTCACCAGGTTTCTTGCTGTCTTCCGTGATCGACGTCCGGCGTCGGATATGGTTCTAGCTGGTGCTGTAGAATAGGGTAGACTTAGCGCCGTGGGACGGGATACTAGGGCAATGATTTCGGCATCGTATCGCTCTCTGCGGGCCTCGTTGGCGTGAAAATCGAACTTCTCTTTGTGGATAGTAGTCTGGGATTCGATGTCTCGGGGCTTCTTGCTAGTTTGCTTGGAGGAGTTCTTGTTCAACCGAAGGGGGTTCGTACCTTGTGGGATATCAGCTGAGAGAACCTAGGTACGAGGTAGGTGTGCGATCACTCACTGCCCTTGTTTTTGGCCAGCGCTCGAGACAAATTAATAGCAAAATTCGGACCTCGCCCAACCTCCCAGTCCACACACCTCTGCATCGTCACTAGACGCATACATTAAAAGCGATGCGGTTTCGATACAACTTCACTGCTCTGATATTTTATTTTGGCCTCTTAACTCTCCTTCAGCTCTGCTTCTTTGGTCTCCCAAGCGTTGGCAGGTCGTCTCCCGTCCCTGGTGAGTTCGAGCACAAGCGGAACTGCAAGACGAAGACCAAGGAGCTAATATATCGACCATCTCTAGTTGAGCCTTCGAAGAAAATGGAGGCAGTCGTCAAGCGCCTCGCGGCGCTGCGGCCCGCTATCGAGGAGATGCTCTCTCTCACAGGCACGGCCGGCCTGACCTACGGCGGCGTTTACCGCAGCGAAGTCATCCATATCGAGAATTTTAGATACCGAGATGTCGGCCAAAAGCTGCCAGTGAATGAAGACACTATCTTTCAAGTTGCGTCGCTCACCAAGAACATGGTAGCTGCGACGGTCGGCATGCTGGTAGAGGACGGCAAGCTGCGCTGGGATACGCCTATCAAGGATATCCCGCCCGATCGATCGATTGATTGATTTCTCTCGTTTTAAGTCACCAACCTATAGAGATTATGCTGACTACGCCAACGCATAAAAGGACTTAAAAGACGCTAATATTAAGAGAAGAGAACAGGGTATTACAGAACTACGGGCAAGTAGCATAAGTTAACAGAAAACAACGGTTTAGGCGCGGATAACGAGGGCGTAGCCTACTACGCGCTGTGAACTATAGCACAAAGCTGCTAATGAAAAAGGAGCCCTAGAAAGCCCCTTAACAACAACGATGGTTAACGGAAAGGGCGCAAACAACACCAGCAAAAGGGCAGTGAGGGCGGACAGCTATAAACGCTGCGCGCGAGGCCTACAGGTATAAAACAGAGTCTCGAACGATGGCACCTCCGATTCTCCTCTCTGTCGAAGGACCGGCGAACTCTTTCTATCAGACAACACGGAACTCCCAGGCGAGCCTACGGGGTCAATAAGCTCTGCAACAGAAGGCCAGGGGGAGCTGGCAAGGATACAAGCCTAGCTCCATCAAGCACGACACTACAAGGGCATTGCAGTTCCTCAAGTGGCACCTCAAGATCCTAGAGGAGCAGGCTAGTATAGATTGATTGATTGATTGATTTCTCTCGTTTTAAGTCACCAACCTATAGAGGTTATGCTGACTACGCCTACGCACAAAAGGACTGAAAGACGCCAAAATTAAGAGAAGGGAACAGGGTATCACAGAACCACGGGCAGGTGGCATAAGTCGACAGAAAAGAACGGTCGGGCGCGGATAAGGGCGTAGCCCACCGCGAACTATAGCACGAGGCTGCCAACGAAAAGGAGCCCCAGAAAGCTCCTCAACAACGACGATGGTCATCGAAAAGGGCGCAAACAAAAACCAGCAAAAGGGCAGTGAGGGCGTACAGCCATGAACGCTGCGCGCGAGGCCCACAGGTATAAAACGGAGTCTCTTTCCTGTCCCAGTCCACCACATCTTGCACAATATTCGATCGAGCAGCTCACACTACACACGAACGATGGCACCTCCGATTCTCCTCTCCGTCGAAGGACGGGCTAGTATAGATGCCCCTCCGTTCTAAAGCATTAACTAACGCACAGCAGAGAAGAGTAACCCGCTAAGCAACACTAACTACATCCTTAAATAGAAAGAGTTTGTTAAAGGTCTACTTTAGAAAACGTAGAAAGACAAGAGCTACAATACTAAGGAGAAGAAGGCTATTAAGGGTATTAGCGAGTAGAAAGAGGACTAGATCTAAGACTTCTTAGATCTAGAGAGGAGGTAGAGCACTAGGAAACAACAGCAGACAACTTAGGTAGCAATCCACTGTCAACTCATGCCTATACACCATGTGCAAAGACTCTATATGTAAGACACTACGGATCTGCGTCGAAGATCCGTATCCTGCCCGACTGGCACTTGCAGGATCCCACTGTACACAACCTAACTAAGATTGTTGACTGTTTGGCCCATCGAACGGGTCTGTAGATGAACAACTACTGGCTGGAAAGCAACAACAACATCGCCATTCCCCTCAAGGACAGCATGAAGCTGATCAACGGTCTCAAACCTGTCAAGCCATTTCGTGGCCAGCTCCAGTACAACAATCTTAGTTACGAAATAGCTAGCCATGTCATCAAGGAACTCTCTGGCCAGACCTGGAGCGAGATGCTGCAGTCCCGGCTCTTCGATCCCCTCGAGATGAAACGAACTGGCACGCACGAGAATTTCGCTGGCCCGGACAAGGAGTATGTCGGCGTCTACTTGAATCATGTTGGTACCGTGCACATTGATGTTTCATTGACTGATGGGCAACTCAACATCATATTCCAAGGGCTCCCGGATGAGGTATGGCCATTGCACCACTGGGAGCACGATATCTTCACGTGGCTTCCTGAATCGCGGGATGCAGTCGCAAGCCGAGGAAGATTCACCTTCCAAAGTCCGGATTATTACAAGATCAAGTTCGGCATTTCCGATGACGGTCAGGTGGAATCACTGACCTGGATTCATGAAGGCTGGAACGTACCTGAAGGGGAAGACTTCTTCAAAGTGGGTACACAGAAGGCTACACAGAAGGAGTTTGGCCAGCAAGAACCACTACAGGGGCCTAAGCTTAGCTGACTTGGTGTGTGCCACATCTTGAGAGTTTGTTATTGCAGGAGGGCATGAGCAGAGGGTAGGCCGTGACTCACATGGATCGGGTTGGATGCATCGATTGGGCCAAGGTTCGTGCGATATTTGCTTTTAGATTCCAAATTCAGGTGTGCAGATCGCACCGTGCTGAATACCACCGGTTATGACCGCACTTCCGCCTTGGCGTATCAATGCGCCCTCTCCCATACATACAGTCCCCCCTGGCTCGGATTGCTAGCGCGTGTGTAGCGAGTTTTGTGTAAAAGTCCAGCTGTTGGGGCGTGCCAGCGTTTAAAGCCACACAGCGCTAGCAATCCGAGCCGGCGGGCACTGTAGTATCCTTGTTTTTCAGCTCTAGACCGTAAGAAATCCATTGGACCGTTCGACGCACGCGCCTGCGGGTCAGCTTTTGCCTGAATGAAGCGTCCGAGACGCAGTCTCTGTATTATGCTGCCTTCTCATGAATGCCGCTGAGCCTCCGAATGGCTGATGGTGCAGCATAGCATCTGACCAGATTCTGAGGAGGCTGGAAGCCTGTTGAAAGCCCGGATGTCGTCAGTTTCGCAGACATTCCTACGGCACACATATGCTAACATGTCTAAGAACATGCCGCGCGACGTTATCACAGGTAGCTTCCGTTTTATACAATGGCAAGAGCTCTACAAGCGCGAAAAGCCGTTCCAAGTCCTCACACAAATCCCGCCTGAAGCCGAAGATCAACGCGACAACAATCTCATTTTCAAAGATGAGCAAGTCGAAGTTAGAGATGTTCGATCTATGAGCATCCCACCAACGCTAGACACCTACGGTTTTATGTTCCGAAAGCATGCGCTCTCCTGCGCTGATTTCGGAAGCCGCCGCGCCGTAGAAGAGACATACTTCCCCGAAGTGGAGCGCTTGATGAGACAAGAAGTAGAGGGTGTTGGCGGAGTCTTCATTATTCGACTGGAGGCTTAGGAACACACTGCCGGAAGCACCACCGGGAACAGTGCTGGATTTCAATGACAGAACTTCGTTCTTACGTCCAGCCGTACACTTCCACGTCGGTGGGTAGAGAGTATTCTGATATAGTATCACCCTCACTGACGGATATTCAGATCAGAGTCCAACAGATGCCCTGAACCGGGTAATGCTTCAGCTAGAGGAGCATGCTCCAATTCTACTGAAGGACCGCGTTCGAGTAATCAAGTACGTCCACCGTTCCGGAAGACTCTGGATTTGCCTAGATACGGATACTGATTGCCTTTGTTAGTATATGGCGACCTCTTGTCGGGCCCATAGGAGATTGGGCCCTTGCACTTTGCGATGGGAGTACCGCGGAACCGAACGACTTCATCGAGACTGATCACATCCGACGCCATTACACCGGTTCTTCGATGTACTTGCAGAAGAAGCCTGGCCAGGAGTTCTACTACATGAGTCGGCAGGATAGAGGTGATGTATTATTCCTCAAGATCTTCGACTCGAAGAAGAGCGTCAGAGCGCCGTATAAGTATTTCCCGCTAGCAATTGGAACTCCCGTATAACCTTGAAGATATAGATTGCCCCCACGCTTCCTTTCGGCTTCCATATGATGAGGCAGACGGTGTTCCAAGACAAAGTATCGAAATGCGGTGCTTGGTGTTTAGTAGTAAAGCGGAAATTCCAAAGGGATATCATGAGCAAGTCCGCCCTCGGACTGCTGAGCGCACCGAAGCAGAGATAGACATGAATGGGCATTGATGGCACTTTCAGCATGATTATACAGCTTTCATCATCACGCCTCTTGAAAAGAATATGGTGGCTCATCCCTAACAAACCGGTAACGACTCGCGGAGACAGTGAGTCATACTTTTGGGGTTACCTGGGGGCAACTCGAACCCTCAGAGCCCGGGGACTCCGTTTGACCCTGAAAGAATGCACGCAAGGCTGGGCCCCGTTTGTTACACCAAGGGCGGCACACGGCAATGCGCCTCCTTCTCCCCCATGCGGGGTGTGGTGATACGCAAAGATAAGCTACAGGAAGGCTGGTCCCCGACTATTGCTTCAAGAACGGCACACGGAAATGCGCCCATTCCTCATCCGTGCGGGGTGCGGTGATGAACAAAAGACAAGCTGCAGGGAGGCTTGCGTCTATTGGTAAGAGGACAGGTGTGAGCCTCTGAGTGGTCTGGACGTTGCTCTGTGGAATAGATGCACCATCCACCCACTTTTCGCGCGCATGCAAGCAGCGCACGACAGCCATTATTTTGCCAGCAGCGTAGTAAGTCCTCGCTCCGCGCAGAATATGTATACATTCGTCAGTTTCCAACGCCCCCGCTTCTTCTACGACACGCTGTCTTCACCCTCCCGAGTCTTGAGCGCTTCATACAATCACGAAGTATGCCCCTTTTATTCTCATTAGAAGTCCTCATGCTCATCGTGATATAGTATCAAATAGTCTCATATACCATCAGCACCATGCCCATGGATCCCGACCCAACCCATCCTTCACTTGGGGCACCCAGAGATCGTGACCCAAGCCCAGCGTGAAGCGAAGGCAGTGCTTCAGACAGAGCCTCCGACAGCGACAGCACCGACTAGGTGAACCAGACGCTCGCAAAGGCTCAGAACGGCAACCGCATTCAGCCCTGGAAGAAGATCTTCAAGTCCGACAAGGTGCTTGAAAATATGGAGAATACGATGGAGGATGACAAGGACTTGGTCATTGTTCCTCCGAGGCTGCCCCTGGCTGGTGAAGCAACAATCTATGAACAGCAGAGTCTGGCGGGTTAGCTTACGGTGCCGACTGAGTGCGCAAGTCCAGGCTCCCTACCTAGGTGGGTAGTGGGGGCAGGGGGTGCATTGGCGGGTGGATTCACGGGTACTTCAGAATACGGGCCATTCTTTCAAACAACTCATGCAGCGGGTGTTGGTAGTCAATCAAGATTGGTATTATTTCAATCCGCGCTCCAATAATCCTCCCTGATAACCCACGAGTTCTCCTCTTGAATGCTGCACCCCGCACTACGCGGTGGAGATGCCTCTTCCTGCTGTGGCACTTCCTATGCTCTCACGGATTTCTTTAGTAATTCATCTTGCTCTTCTAATCGCCTGCAGTCTGTTAGTGGCTACGAAATGAAACGGATCACTGTCAAAGAGGGAACTCACCAGAACAGGAGATTGATCTTCATCGCAGATAAACTGGGTGTGATTCGCTGGATCTCTCTCACAGTATTCGCAGGCTCTGTATTTCTTCCTAGCTTCCAAGTGCCGACGAATCTTCTCAGCCCTTTCTGACCTGGAGACTGCACCCGCAATGATCTCTCCAACTTATCAACCAGTTCCCTGATTTGTTCATACATCTGAAAGGTGTTTTCGAGTGATGCAAGCTTTAAGGGGAACCGTTTGATGATCGGTTCGATGGCGTCAATGTCGGCTATAAGCACCTTGCTTGATTCGGCGAGAACATTTCCGTAGGCAACCAAGTCTTCTTCGGCTTTTTCAAATTGCTTGTAAAATGTATAGAGGATGGTCAGGCCGCCCAAAGACGTCGTGATGAAAGTAACGATGGATATCCAGTTTGCTGCGATGGAGAGTGGGCTATCTCCGGAGTCTGCCATTTTGTTCGCAGACGTGGGCTGGATCCCAACAGGCGAACCTCTGGAGCGCTCGTGCTCAGCAACGGGGCGTAGGGAATGGAAGCGTGTGCAGTGCCAGGCAATACAGCAGCGGGTATGCTGATGCAACCCATATTCCTTGCCGTGCCTCATCACATACTGATCGAGAGGGAACTGCTGTTGGATATTTTCGTACTGCATGCATATCGAACACCATCGTCCTTCATTTTTAGGGTGCCAGCCGTGTCTTCACCGGAATGTCAAGGGTTCGTCCCTCACCACTCCAAGCGAGCCGCACAGAGTCACAAGGCTGACAGTTTTCGGAGTCTTCGTGGTCCCCGCCAACGGCAAGCACAAATCGCAACTCACAAACCACGTCAGCCTTGCGCACCTGAGCACGTATGAATTTGTATGGGATACATGAGTGAATACCTAGGGGCTTAAAGCACCTTCATGACTACTTAGATATTCTGAGAACTAACAACAATAATTTCCAGATCAGTCGGCTCAAGGAGTTCTGAGGATTGCCCTGCAGAGAGTAGAGCCTCGCACTGCTGAAGGCTCCCTCAGCTCATTCTCGTCCGCTTCGGATGGCATCCTCAAGTTGTTTCACCCAATTCTCTACAACCTCATCGTTCGCGCTGCGGTTGCTAAACTCCCTCACTTTGTCTAGACCTTCCACACCCGCAAGCATTCTTTCGGAGTTCGTGTTTCCATCGAGGATCGCCCATAGAGCGAAGCTTCCGTGCTGACATCCGCAGCATCCGCGCACGCCTTCACCGGTAAAGACTGCAGCAGCGAAGCGTTCTTCTTGAGCACCCAAAACCCCTGGTACGTTATGCCCTTATCCTTGCAGAATGCTCGAAGCTCCACATCGTAACCCCTTCCCCCATGGAATGCATTCTGAACAATCGATGGTTTTACGCGCATATGCTCATACAGCAGCTCAAGCATTGGTAGACTGACGTTCGATATTCCAAGATGGCGCACAGGATGGGGAACAAGTGATGATATATAGTCCCAGACTTCCAAAGTTGACTCTGGGTTCCGAAGGGGAGCATGCAGAATCAGGCAATCTAAATACGCATGGCTGGTTGGGTCAGCCGGGCTCGGATCGTGGTTGAGATTCTTTAAGGAGTTGGCGACGGAAGTGATGACTTGAACTTGAAGTGGAGTGGTTGGATCGTACGGAATATTCTTCGGATCTTGGCAAGTAGACGGAGTGAATTTCGTCTGCAGCCACAGTTCGCCTTGAGGTATTGCGTCTGTTTCAATCACCGATCGAATAGCAGCCTCTAGAAGGTCTTCGCGGTAGTGCTTTGGTTGCGCTGCAGTGTCGAATGCTCTTAAGCCCGCTCTTACGGCTTCGCAAACAAGTTGCTTTGTATTTTCCGATTTCCAAGCGGTGCCATAGAGTAATCGTAGTAGTGTTGCTGGGCAAGCGGTGCCTTCCTCCGTTGTGTTATTTCTCATTGCCTGTCCGCCACAAGTCTCTCAGGCAACTCTGTTGATACCCTAGAAAGGATCGAAATGGTGGTGGAAGAGAGACAGCAGCTTGCAAGTGGGAAACTGGTTACCCAACATAAGCGTCACATTCTGCATGCCTTAATAACAGCCTTCCAAGACCGCGGCTGCCTAACGGCTCACACCGAATATTTCACACCGCATTGTGATTTGCTCCATTTACGGCTTACCTCTCACCGGAACTTCAGGCAGATATATAAATCCCTTCTTTAATACGTGGACTTCCAAAGTGCATCCACAGCTTTTATTGCATATATTCCTTAATACGCGCTCGCGGTCAGAATAGACATGGAGAAGAACAACTACACAGTCGTCATCACCGGAGGAGCAGTAGGTGTCCGTTTAGTAACTAGGATGTACCGCAGTTAACTGACATATGGTACAGCCTTACATGAAAGAGTACAACTTCAACACATCCGCCATGATACGCGATTCTATTCCAAACTCGTCCCTTACCGGGACCGACAAAGACATCCACGTTTTGAAGTATCCCATCGACGTGGAGTGCACCTTTGAATCTATGGGAAACATGATCGACGAGGTGTGGAGCAGGAAGTTGGCCGTCTTCCATCCAGGAGCGCAGGATAATCAAACCATTGACTACAACTTGGTCATACACATGGGAATGCGGGAAGGAGAGGATCGGATTTGCTTCGAGAGTATGGCTCGCAAGGAGCGTATGAAGTTTAAAGGGCTCGATGGAAAGGGTCTACCTTCCAAATACGACGCAGTTGGAGGCCTTTGGGAAGGAGTCCCAGGTGTTCTGCACCCCGATCTAGACATTGCAGGAGCGGCTGAGAAAGTCGCCCTACAATACCCCGTGAGTATCAACCGGAGCATGGAGTACCGCAGTTACTGATACTCCGGACGTGCCTTCACGCCTGTCCGCCGATGCAGGCGGCTACTTCTGCGAATTTCAGTTGTGGTCTTCGCTCGGCCTGCTCACGAAACAGGGAAATCCTCGCATCGCTTGCTTCGTTTACGTTCCCAAAGCCACAGATGACGAGGCGATTCAGAGTGGCGTCAAGGTCACCGTTGCTTTTATCAGCGCATTAGTTGACGCGATGGATACAGAGAAAAGTAAGCTCTGAGGTAGATTGACACACTAGTTAGCATATAGTGTTAGCCCTATACAGCATATGCTGGAGTAATATATTCTGGATTGCGATTGCCATTATGGAGGTTGCTTTCGCTTCCCGGGATAGAGCTGTTCGGTGCCAAACTCCTCATCCCGAAAGTACGCTCAGCGCTCACTCAATCCACAGCCATTGGCAATTGTTTCGATGGATATAAAGGGGGTATTGATAGGGAGGGCTCACCGATGCTCCCCGACTAAAGGTGGACTGTAGTCACGAGAGGTGAAGTTCAAGATCTCAACAAGGTCAACCGGTTGAGATGTGATGATCCCCAAGGTCCCTCGCACGCTCCCGACGCACGAACCACACGTGAAACGGGGATGAAACCCTGAACGATTCTCAACCAGGATTCTCCAAAACAACGGACAACCCGGGAAGCAAAAAGGTTATGCAAAAGCTTAGCTGGACGTTGTTCCTTGGAAACAAGGCTGCAAAACTTATTGAAGAGCCTCAGGATCCCAGATGCGAAGACGGAGAGGTGTGCACAAAACTCATTGAAGATCCTCAGGATCCCGGATGCGAAGAAGAACTAGGAGGTGAGGATGAGAGGGAGCAAGAGGAAGAGGAAGAACAGATGAAGCGATCAGTACATTTCTAATTAAGCTCGTGTTCCCATAAAGACCAGCACAATACAGTAAAAAACTACCCAGCTCAGCTCAGCGCGGCGGTCGCAGACCAGCTCATCATTGTCGTCATCGTCGTCATCCAGCTATGCACAGGTATTTACACATTCTCTTTATTGACAAATCCATATTTTTCTTCCCCAGACGCCTCAGTCTTGTCTTATCGCCCCAGTGAAGATGATGCAGGAGTGCAAGCCATCTAGTTGTCAGTGACGACATAGCGCTTGAACTCCTCGCCAAGGAGATCGACCTCCTCTTCCTGGTCGTCGTCGGTGAGTACGGGACCGTTGCTGGAGAGCTTCTTGGGGTCGCGCTTGGCAGTGGCTCCGGTTGCGCCGGTTGCGCCAGTGGCACCGGTCGCGGCACCTGCGGCACCTGCGGCGGGAACGTTCGCAGCGGGGACGGCGCCTGTCATAATTAGTAACGTGGTGAGGAGAAGATCGGGGATTGAGACATACCAGCAGCGGTTCCTGCGGTTCCTGCGGTACCAGCGGTGCCAGCTAGTCGTTTTGTTAGCGGAATTAGGATGAAATTGAGTATTCACTAACCAGCAGGAGCAATGCCAGCAGTTCCAGCGGTACCAGCAGTACCAGCGGTACCAGCAGTACCAGCAGTACCAGCAGTACCAGCAGTACCAGCAGTACCAGCAGTACCAGCAGTACCAGCAGTACCAGCAGT
>NW_022987216.1:1068946-1196098 GCF_010094035.1 Trematosphaeria pertusa | reverse complement strand
GTACCAGCAGTACCAGCAGTACCAGCAGTACCAGCAGTACCAGCAGTACCAGCAGTACCAGCAGTACCAGCAGTACCAGCAGTTCCAACAGTGCCCGCAGTTCCGGCAGTACCAGCTAGGGTGAGGTTAGCAGAATCTTGGATGAAGTTGAGTATTCACTAACCAGCAGGAGCAGTTCCAGCAGTTCCAGCAGTTCCAGCCGTTCCAGCCGTTCCAGCAGTTCCAGCCGTTCCGGCAGCGGCAGGGGCAGCAGCGCCTGCGGCACCAGCTAAGATCATGTTAGCCAAGTTTCAGAGTGAAGGTAAGTATCTCACTAACCGGCAGCAGGTTGTGCGGCAGCAGGCTGAGCAGCGCCTGCGGCACCAGCACCTATGATGTGTGAGCGTGGACATGATCGTGGGGCAAGAAAAAACTAACCAGCTGCGGCGGTGGCGTTACCCGCACCCGCCATCTGGACGGGGACACATCCACCGAAGGGACCAGCACGAGCGGGGTTCATGCACTTGACCATGCAGACGTTACTCTGGCCCGCAACCGTACCGGTGCAAGCGGCGTCAGCCGGGATAGCGACGTTCAGAGGCAGGTCCTGCATCTGTTGGTCGTTGTTGCGGCCACGAGCATTGCCGTCAACGTTCTGGGTGACCTGAAGCATGGTGTCGAAGCTCTGGCCAGTGCCGGACGCATCCATCATGCAGGTGTATGGGCCAGCGCCGTCACCGTTGACCTGGTGGAGCGTCATCATGAGCTGGCCGCCCGCAGAGACCTGAGGGAGCGTCTGGCCGTTGAGCTGCATGACCTGTGCGGTGCCGGCCTCGACATCGTTGGTGCCTCCGCCAAGGGTCTCGCCGCAGGTGTCCGCAGCGTCACCTCGGAAGCGGGTGGCGTCCTGCTGGAAGGGGTTGCGCCTCGTGCCATCACGGGGTGTGTTGGGGTCAACTGTTGATTGTGAGCATATTGTGTTGGAGAAAATGAGCAGAGTGTGTCTCTATGGAAGGAACAAGTCCAAGATCCACCCGAGGATATCAGGATCGGAGTTGGCAAGACTTACCTCCAATAGCGGATCCGGCACCGCCCATATCACCTGTGGCTCCGGTGATAGCGCTGTGGCCTGCCACAAGCTGGCTGGTGGCCAAAAGGCCGAAAGAAACGATGGTGGACTTAGAGAAGTACATTTCTGAACCGGTCAGAGTAAAAATTAAATGAATAGACAAGTATTAGAATGAAGGGAAGTAGTGATTACTGTAGAGGCTGGATGGGAACCTTGAGTGCTGATGGCCTTCATTCCTGGGTATCCGTCCCATCATTTATACATGTCGACATCTTCTGAAAACCGAGGACCGGAAGCCTTCAAGCATGCAGCGATTCGTTGTTCATGCACGGCCGACCGGATTCCGAATTGGTGACTGGACTCCGTTTTGGCCAAGAGATGAAAAATTTCCTGATCAGGCTTCCAGGTCTCGTAGATGGTCAGAGCAGTGGGCTTGGCAGCATGTTTTAAACCTCCTCGGTGCGCGACGAAACATGATTGAGGCAAGAATAGAAGGCGGAAACATGCGTTTAACTGTTTCGCACGGTGTGTTGACACATCTCAAGCATGGAGGGACCGTGTTTGCCGACGGTGACGGGCCATGTGACTCGAATGGCACCTGCGATGAAACTGTGAGAGTAGAAGAGCAGCCAAGGAATGGATAGCCGAGACGGAATGAAACTAAAGATAGATGGGAGAAGTGTTTTACTGAGGAAATGCGGGGCTACCTCCATAGCAGGTCCATCTGATATGGGAGATGCCTAAGCTTCAACTGCCCGCAGATCGGGGAAGCTTGGCGGTCAACTCAAATCATGCGTATGTGGCTGGTGAAACAGCGAAGGAGAGAAGAAAACAGAGACTCTGAAAATAATTCGAAAATGTGATGGCGGAAGGAAAGGCTAGAATGAGTAAGCCATGGACTAGGTCCATTTGATAACTTGGCTGCTAAGTCCCATTTCGCGTGATGAGAAGATGGTTGATGGCGAGTATATTGCGAACACCACCTAGCTGTTTCTCTAGTGTGAGGTGGGCGTGCTCCGGAACTGTGCCCTGTGGCTGGGGACAGAATTTCGACCATGCCAGGTCGGGCTCTGAACGTCCCCAGGAAACAAGGTTTGGCTGGCGGTTTTGACACAATGAAGCAAATGCGAGCCGAGGGATCCAAGCTGAGTCGGCTGTTTCGGCATCGCGAAGCAGTTCCGGGTTAGCATTGGTTCTCGCTGGAGTTTCGTTCTTTCCTCTTCGGGACGTCCAGTCTCGATTCGTGTCGCATCGTGAGTTTCATGCGCGATTGAGTCGCGCCGAGGTAGATCCGGGGTGTTTCTGCGCTCGGTAGGGTCGTCTTCCGGTGCGGAATGTGGCAGACGGCCTGAGACTGATCAATGCGGCGTGGCAATGGCGGTTGCGGAGCGGTCGGGGCAGGACGGTCGAGGTTGAGGTCATATTCGACGATTACATAAGTGGCGGTCCGTGCACGCTGGGCGGGCGGTAGTCTGAGGAGCGCCCTGCGGCTGAATGACGACGTCGACAACTCCAGTACACGAAGACGAAGACATGTCTGCGGCCGTTGTAAGCCTTCGGACTGTTGCAAGTGCTCATATCGTTCGTGTGGTAAGAAGACCTCTTCTCCACGAACCATCTCGCTAACCGAAGCAGTCTACGTTCGGCTCCCTGTTGCTTTATCGATGCGTGTCCTCTCCCCTGCCGCCTCCTCGAGTTGACCACAGGATAATCGATGTTCTTTCGCCGAAAAGCGCCGTATAAAGTACATGTCTTTGGTCTCCCGAAGCTGCGTCGGCCCCCAGCGCGCATGCCTCGTCCTAGGAGCGGGTGTGAACGCCGGACGGCGACTTTCCGTCGCTTCACTGCAGGACAGTACTTTTCAGCTCGATCGCGAGTCGATGATAAGCAGATAGGTGATATGCGATGGCGCAACGCGTGGCACGATTTTTACAGATATTTCCATACACTGAGTGGCGAGGCAGCTCAGCGGTCGGCGGCTGCTGCTTGTCTGCGGCGCAGTGCTCTGTAAGTGTTAGTGTCTAGATAAGTATCCTACCCTGAATGCTATGCTCGTATCACCAACTTCTTTCTACCACGTTCTATACTTCCTTATCTGCTTCATTATCTTGCCAGCTTCGACACACGCTTTATCCCACTCCCCTCCTCTGCTGGAGCGATAGCCCGAGGCGATGCGTCGGGCTCTCCATGGCTCTATCGTCGGTGCTGGAGCGGGCAATATCTCCGCCGGGAATGATGCCGTTGTTGGGCGGGGTAGGTCCTTTATCATACGAATGGAGGCACAAGCGCGGGGCCTGGTGTTATCGCGAGGCTGGGATCATCACACGAACCCTGGCGTGTGGTTACATTGAGTACTTCCTCCCTCTTTCGGCTAAGCGCACCTCTGCCGGTGGATTAACGTTGGTTATCACGGCTCATTTATTGCCGAGCCTGAACACCCGACCTCATCAACTCGATTCTGCGTTCGCAATTGAGATTCCAGCGCAATAGTGGCGCGGTGACCGAATATCGCGAGAAACCAGAGGCCGCTGCTCAAGCGCCTCCCTCCACCGAAGAAGTCGCACCAGATTCGCCACAGGAAACCCCCCTCGAATACGATCACCAACACGGCGCCAACATGAGCGATCCTTTAGGTGAGAAGGGGACGTACAGCACGTCAATTGAGACCAGCCCTGGAGTCCTCACCGAAAAGACGCACCAGTGGGACCCGAACTTGCCCCAAGAGAAAGTTGATGAATTGCTCGCCGCCACACGCGACGGAGATCCAGAAGCCGTCAGAAAAGCGCAGGCAGATTTCGTTGAAGACTCGCCTTATCAGGAGGTCCGAGCCGCGGTCAAGAACACCGATGGTGGAGAGCCCGCCAACACTGTGCGAGCATGGGTTCTCGGCATGCTCTTCGTGACCCTCGCTTCCGGTGTTAACATGTTTTTGTCAATGCGGAGTCCGGCGATCAACTTTCCGAACATTGTGGTCCTTCTGTAGGTCGACCTGGGTTCGATTATAGATTGCTGCTGAACCCGTCAGTCTAGTCTACCCGTGCGGTGTGGTCTGGGCCAAAGTAATGCCAACGAGACGGTTCAGGACGTTTGGTCTAAGCTGGACCTTCAACACTGGTCCATTCAATATCAAGGAACATGCGGTCATCACTGTAGGTTTCTTTCTTGGCCCTGCAGCCTGGTACTGAACGTGATAGATCATGGCCGGCATATCCATCAACTACGCCTATTCCACAGATGCCCTTCTGGCTCTGCTTGGAAGGCCCTTTTACAACCTGCCCATGTCGTGGGGTTTCCAGTTGCTCTTTACTTTAAGCAGCCAAGTGATTGGAATTGCAATTGCCGGGCTCTTTCGCCGCTTCTTAGTAGGAGGATATAATATCACGTGTGCAAAATTTCATCGCTGATTCAGTTGCTAGGTATGGCCTGCTGCTCTTCTCTGGCCTAATCAGTTTTCGAATGCTGCACTCTTGACCGCCTTGCATGACAACAGCCAAACTGAGCCAAGCGTAAACGGATGGCGTGTATCGCGGACACGCTTCTTCTGTTACGTCATGGGAGGGATGTTCCTCTACTATTGGTTGCCCGGCGTCCTATGGCAAGGCTTGAGCGTTTTCGCGTTCATCACTTGGTGAGTGAGGTTACGCTCCAACCCAGCCGTGCAGAAGTTCTGATTCTGCGCTAGGATTAAGCCCAACAATATTGTATTGAACCAGCTTTTCGGCGGCTACACCGGCCTGTCCCTAATCCCGCTGACCTTCGACTGGACCTACGTCTCAAGCTACTTACAGGACCCTCTGCTTGCACCAGCGCATGCGCACTTTAATACGCTCATCGGCTTGATCATCTTCGTGATCATTACCACCATCGGCGTGTCCTTCACAGGTTCCTGGTATTCCGACTACCTCCCGATCAATACCTCCCAAACTTTCGATAATACTCAAAGTGCATACAACGTCTCGCGAATCCTTGGCCCTAATTTTTCGTTCGATCTCGCCAAATACAAAACTTATTCCCCGATGTTCTTGGCCCCAACATTCGCGCTGAACTATGGGCTCAGCTTTGCAGCCCTAACAGCCGCAATAGTCCACGCCATCGTCTTCCATCGCAAGGAGATTTGGTACCGATTCAAGGCAGCGCGCAACCAGGAGCCCGATATCCACATGAAGTTGATGGCCAAGTACGCCCCCTGTCCGGACTGGTGGTACGGTATCCTGTTGCTCGTATCAGTCATCTTCGGGCTCGCGACTATTCTATCATACGAATCGCAGCTACCGTGGTGGGCATACTTCGTCTCTTTGATCGTTGCCTTGGTCTTCACCATTCCGACCTGCATGATCTATGGAATTACAAACATCATGCTCTCACTCAACGTCATCTCCCCGTTCCTAGCTGGCTACATGATCCCCGGAAAGCCCATCGGCGTCATGATCTTCAAGGTCTACAGCACCATTACACTTGGGCAGGCACAGCTCTTCTCCGGGGACTTGAAACTGGCCCACTACATGAAAGTTCCGCCCAAGACGGCGTTTTCAGCACAAGTCGTCGCTACCTTATGGGCGAGCTTTGTGCAGATTGCGGTAATGAATTGGACTTTAGGTAATATCGACGGCGTCTGTGATCGTCTTCAACCGGGAAGGTTTACGTGCCCTAACGGACGTGCGTTCTTCTCAAGCAGCATTACATGGGGTGTTATTGGGCCTCAGCGCATGTTTGGGCCGGGATCTATCTATTGGACGATACACTGGTATTGTAAGTCAATCCAACACATCATGCAGCCTAGCGTGCCTCGGTGGATAAAGGCAAACGAGGGCTCTGCTAATAGTACTACCATCTCAGGGCTTATCGGCGCTGCCCTCCCAGTTATCTTCTTCTTCCTCATCCGAGCTGCGCCCAAGTCTCCACTCCGATACTTGAACGCACCCGTCATGCTCGGCGCAATGGCCTGGCTACCGCCTGCGACGCCATTGAGCTTCTCTTCGTGGGCCATCTTTGGCTTAGTCTTCAACTACTGGATCATGCGCAAATGGCATGGCTGGTGGCACAAGTACAACTATATCACGGCGGCTGGCCTCGACTCCGGATTGATTTTGTCGACTATCGTGATTTTCTTCGCGGTTACGTTCAAAGAGTATCCGGTACCGCAGTGGTGGGGAAATATCAAACCTTTTGAGACTACGGTAAGCCACCTGAATCCATTTAGAAGTAGGGAAGAGGACACTAACTGTATAGGATTACTTGAATACTGCGATACGTAAAAGCGTAAAAGAGGGTGAGACGTTCGGTCCGAAGAGCTGGTGATTAACCTCGTCATCGCGACATCTGCCGGGAGGGACACTATCATACATGGGTACTCGTTTACCTGTGGAATTCACCGTGCATCGGCTCATCGGTAGTTGGCATCTCGGAACTAGCACTAGCTCCCGAATGTTAGTCAGATTAAATCGATCTAAGTCATAACAGGCAGGTGCTAAACAGTCTTGGCGCTGAACGTCATGCCGATAATCGGCATAAATGGCACGCCATGATCCGTGATAAGCTCCAACAACACCATGATCATTATCAACAGAGCTGACCAAGAAGCCTTCGGAATCAAAGGTTATCGCCATGTCAGCAGCGGCTCGTTAAGGATGGCAGACACTTCCGCGGGTCGGATTAAGTATAAGACAGCTCCCGAGCGCAGTGGTAATGGCAGCATGCTCGTTTCCTTTTTAGCTGTTTGTTAACCGAAGGTCTTCAGGATGGTACACGTCTTTTCGGTTGCGCTGACCGCAGGGCTACTCCTCAGTCGGAGTGTTACGGGGCAGACTATGCCCTTCGACGCTCGCGAAGCTACGATAGATTCCGTTCACCATGCTGTTTATTCTGGCCTTTCAACGTGCCGAGAAGTTGCCTCCTCCTTCATCGCACGCATCGAGGCGTTCAACAGCCGCACCAATGCTGTCATCACGCTCAATCCCAACGCTCTCGCAATAGCGGATTCCCTGGACGAATCTCTTGCTGCTGGAAACGCTACAGGGCCATTGTTCTGTGTCCCCATCCTGCTCAAGGATAATTATGACACTGCGGATATGCCAACCACGGGTGGAAATCTAGCTTTGAACGACTCCAGGCCGACGGAGGACGCGCCGAGCGTCGTTGCATTCAAGAATGCTGGCGCAATTATCCTGGGGAAGGCGAATTTGCACGAGCTGGCATTGGAGGGACTCAGTGTGTCTTCTTTGGGTGGGCAGACGATTAACCCGTATGATGCTACTCGTACGCCGGGTGGAAGCTCAGGAGGAACTGGCGCAGCAGTAGCGTCTTCGTTCTGTGTTTTCGGAACCGGGACGGATACTGTGAATTCGTTGAGGAGTCCGGCGTCCGCAAACTCACTGTTTAGCATTCGGCCTACACGCGGTTTGATCACGAGGACCGGCATTATTCCCATCTCTTACACGCACGACGTTATTGGCCCCATCGCTCGTTCTATTAAGGACGTAGCCGTTGCTCTGACTGTCATGGCAACTACTGGCTACGACGTTGCTGATAACGCAACGGCACTTGTTCCCTCCGCAAACCGTAACGTCGACTACGCCGCCTCCCTATCTACTAGCACGCTCAAAGGCGCCCGATTAGGTGTGCTAAACGGTTTCTTCAACCGAACCGCTTCTCCAGAAGTCACCCCCGTCAGCGACGCCATGGACTCTTTCATGCAGAAGCTAGAGTCCGCAGGCGCAACTCTGGTCCCTATCAACGAAAGTATCTACAACGCGACCGCCATCCAAGCGGCCTACGATGTCCAGCGGTTCGAGTACCGCGAGCTCATGGACCAGTACCTGCAGCGCCCTTCGTTGTCCGGCGAACATCCACACACGCTGAACGAACTGTATAGTCTAAAAGCAGGGAACGGTTCAGAAGGAGAGTTCCTTGTCATACCAGCGCAGTACGAATACGTAAACACTGCTCTAGTCTCCTCAACAGCAAACGCAACATACAACGACCGCATGACCGGGATCCGCAACCTCACCCTCGCACTCCAATCCACATTCATCTCCAACAACCTTGACGCACTCATCTACCCCGAGCAAAAGAACCTCGTCGTGAAAATCGGATCGCCGTCGCAATCTGGTCGGAATGGGATTCTCGCGGCGCTTACAGGTAGTCCCGTAGTCACTGTTCCAGCGGGTTTTAGCGAGCCGAGCGAGGAGGCGCCCGTTGGCGTCCCGATTGGGATGGAGATTTTGGGGCGGCCGTGGAGCGAGGAGAAGCTGCTAGGGATCGGGTATCAGATTGAGATGTTGACGCATGTGAGGAGGCCACCGGTGTGGGCGATGGAGAGTGTGGAGGTGGGCGCGTATGAGGAAGTGCCGATAGTGCGGCCGGATGCGGGAAATGTCGCGAGTGTGTATCCGTTGGGGACGTTGTAGGTGGACATTGGAGCTGTTATCAGTTTGTGAGAACAGAGACCCGAATTTATCCTCTCTGATCAAAGGCTTCGCCATATATATGGTGTTCCGCCCATGCGAACCCCATACCCGCATACAGTTTAGCGTGATGCGAACTTCCCCGCCTCTAGTTTTCTCACCCAGCCTGCATCTTATCATCACATCTCCGCCCACCCACAACCTAAACCGCAATTCTCTACGCGGGCCCCGACTTCCTATAGATTAATATTGGTACTATGGCGCAAAGCATACCGCTCTACGACCGTCCCGACTTCTTCGCCAACTACCTCGGACTCCCACGGCAGCAATTCGGCCACGACGGCGCCCCAGAATGGCCCACGCTCCGCGAAATGGTCGGCGAAGTCCGCAATCAAAAAGTCCTAGATCTTGCATGCGGGCTAGGATGGTTCGCGCGCTACGCGATCGAAAGCGGCGCAACCTCAGTCCAAGCCGCAGATATCTCAACCAAGATGATCGCAAAAGCAGAGGAGCTAACTGCGCAAGAGCTGCAGGACAGGATCCAGTATCGCGTGGCAGATCTCAACGATATCGAGTTGGAAAGCAATACGTATGACTTGGTATATTCCAGTCTAGCGCTGCATTATCTCCCTAACGCCTCCTTCACGCGCCTCCTCGCCCAAATCCACGACTCCCTTAAGCCAGGCGGCCGCTTCGTCTTCTCAGCCGAGCATCCCATATACACCGCGCCTTCAAATCCGGCGCTCCAGAAATTGCCGGACGGGAGCGAAGTGTGGCCGTTGAACTGGTACGCGGACGAGGGGCTGAGGGAAACGAACTGGCTGGGCGGCGTGAGAAAATATCATCGGACGATGACGACGTACATGAGGGGCTTGCTTGGCGCGGGTTTTGAGTTAAGGGATTTTGTGGAATGGATGGCGACGAAGAAGGATGTCAGTATGTATCCGGAGTGGAGGGGCGAGAAGGAGAGGCCGATGTTTTTGCTTGTTAAGGTGGAGAAGCTGAAGTGATATTTCGCCAATGAGCACTACGTCGTTCTTCGGTTATGAGAGTCGATATCATGCGTTGGACTTTCCAGCGATAGAAACCCACAACGGTCTGTTACCGAGCGATATGCTCTCCCTGTCGACATCAAGGACACTATGGAGACCGTTCGAGAAAACGGCCTATAGGGAACTAGCTCGGCAACTGTGCCGCTTCTTGCCTCACGCAGCAATATCATTTAAGACGTAAGCAAGCCGGAAAACACTGCTATAGGGTACTGCGGTTTTGGTCGCAATTATCAGTGCTTGTAGTAGGCCTCCCGGACTGAGGCATACGCCTGGCGTTCCTGGCCCTACTTGCCGCACGCAGCGTGTCGCAGATTCCAATGTGCAAGGTAGACTAACGGGGGACAGCAGGTGAAAAGGTAGAGTGGGAGGAAAGTTTTCGAATAAGTGCTTGTGGGGGTTCCTTCACCTATTTCCCACTACAGTGCCTGCTGCCTACTTCTTCCCCTGGAAACTAGTCCTCTCAACATGCTCGTTCTCTTCTTCCATGCCCTTACTCTCGCTGTCCGGCATCTCGACACTACCACTCCCGTTCGGCATCGAAAACTCGCGGACCTGGCGCTCAAGCTCCTCCATCTGGTCCTTATTCGCATCTGTGAGATGCACAGCGACTGGGTCGCCGAAGAGCTCATCGATCTCTTCAAGTGACAGGCCTTTGGTCTGTTTCATGTCAGTCGCGCGCACTTGGGCGGAGTGCAACAGTCCGAAAGGAGAGGCGAGTGTTACTTACCTCGGGGTAGAACCGCCATACGATAATGACGTTAACGATGCAAAGGCACACAAACACCATATAGAACTTCCATCCAATGGCAGCAAAACCTAGACTGCATTAGCATATTGTCGAAGTAAGAATCGATGGACTTACTCGTGGGTGCCACCCCCACAAACAACGCTGTCCCTGCAAACTGCCCAAACAGACTCAACGCCACGCCTAAACCCCTCGTCTCCATCGGGAAAACTTCACTACATATGACGTATTGCTGATTGTCCATGCACGAGCTGTTTTCCTAGTTAGTATATCTCTTCAAATTGTGTCGGAGGCTCTTTGTCTCGATCGGGCTTTGCTGCGAAGGCCCCGAAAGACCACTACCCTGGTATCTCGAGCAACAATTGCAGGCACCTGGGCTGAGACTTACCTATAGAACGCCACATAGAGGAAAATGAAGAACACGCCAAACCCCAGCCCCACCTTATTATCGGAGCCGGTCTGCACGTAGTACTTTGTGAGCGCGGCTTCGAAGATAAGACTCACACCGCAGCCGGCGATCCCTAGCATGTAGAAGGGCTTCCGCCCGTACTTATCCATGATGAAGAAGGCGGACGTCGTATTTCCCCACATACCAACACAGTTCCAAAAGGCGATGAGCAGAATGGGAATCGCGCCCTTCACGCCCAAGCGTTGATATAGAGAGACTTGGTAGTTATTTACGACAAGGTTCCCGGTACCGACGTTGATGAGCTGGGAGCCCATGCCGATAGCGACGCGGTGAAGGAAGGACTTGCGGCGGAAGAAATCCCACCAGTGGACGATGTGGAGCTGCTCACGGCGCTGCTGCTCAAGCAGAAATTGCTGCGTCATTTGGTAGAACTCCTTGCGGGCGAAAGTATCGTCAGGGTCGTCGGGGTTAGCGTGGAGACGTTGCAGGTTGCGCCAGGCGTGCTCTTTGCGGCCATTTGAGAGGACTAGATGGGATTATAAGATGGGGTGAAGAATGATAGAGGGTAGAGAGGACTCACGCCATCGCGGGCTCTCGGGTAGCTTTGCGCTTCCTGCGAGAAGAATGAGGACAGGGATGAGTTGGACTGCGAAGGGGAAGCGCCATTGGAAGCTCGAGTTAGAATCATAGTAGCAGCCGAAGCCGATGAAGCCTGTCAGCGCATACCCGGTCGCAAGCGCCATGCCATGAAATCCAATGTGTCTTCCTCGATGCGTAGGCGTCGCAAGTTCAGACTGATATAATGGGACTACAATCCGTCAGCACCTCACTCTCCAGTCATTGTCGTAAACTCTATGACTTACCACCGCACACCATCATGCCTATCCCCCATCCCATGATAAACCTGCTCGCTTGAAACATGGCAATGTTGGCTGCGCCCGTCATCAGGCTTCCGCCGACAATGCAAACCGCGCATGCAAACTGAATTGTTCGTAGCCTTCCAAAAGCATGCGTCGTCCAAGCCGTGAAGAGCGCTCCTAAAGCACCGCCTGTAGAAAAGAGGCCATTCATCAAGCCCGTAATGACGTTCGTATGTGCGAGGCCCGGTCCCTCTTGCGCGAGGTTGAAGTATTCATACCATTGCGGTTGGCCGATAGTTTGCGCGATGATGGACGCTCCATAGCCATACTGAGCACCTATCAGCGTCATGATGTTCATGTTTCTGGTGGCGGAATATGTACCGTGATGGAACCCAGAGCCGCAAAGAGCGACACGCCCGTCGCATATCGATTTCGCTTGACCATGATGACTCCCTTTCAGCTTCAACGATGATGGTGCGAAAACAACGGATAGGAAAAGACCTTCCGTACCCGATCTAAGTCGTTATTGTCTTTATCAATATCCCGCCGTTCCCGGTTCTTACATTTCGTCCAAGTCTCAATCCTGGGGAATGTACGGCGTTGACCACTTCCCCGCAATTCTCCACACTCGCCGTTACTTCCGGAGATGATCGCAGCTTGGTTCATCCCGCATGTAGCATATTACGGAAGCATCGTCATGCACTAACCTGCTGCAGCACGTGTCATGAGGGTTCGCCCTGCAGCGACGAGTGTCGATCCTCCGGAAATAGACTACCGGGCGTAAGAGCGAAGTCCTCTCCAACGCAGATCTTCAACTTTCACATCTTAGCATCTAACTTCTCCAATGCTGACAGGAAAGTTTGGAGATGATCAAAAGGCGGAGATGCGGGGACGAGGAAATGTCCGACGCGTGTTTCGCTCTTCTCCGCAGAAGATGTTACGCTCGTATCATCTCGCAAATGATCCTAGAAAACTCCATGACCGTAGATGAGAAGGAAACAATGGTCGCAGCAGAAGAATACGACTTCATAATATGCGGTGGAGGAACTGCAGGCCCGGCGGTCGCAGCGCGCCTTGCTGAAGACCCGTCCCTTAGCATCCTCCTGATCGAAGCCGGAAAAGACAATGTAGACCTCGAAAACACCCAGATGGTGGGCGGCTGGTGGCTCAACTTCGACGGGCCTCATGACTGGAACCTTCTCAGCGCACCACATGCTTCGACCGAGTCGCGCATCCAAAAGCTTAGTCGCGGCAAGTTCCTGGGCGGCTCCTCAGCAGTCAACGGCACACTAATGGTGCGCGGTATGCGACAGGACTACGAGGACTGGGAGGCCATGGGTAATCCAGGTTGGAATGCTGAGGCCATGTGGCATTACTTCAACAAATCCGAGACCTTCCACCCAGAACCCGGATTCAATACGGACTGGAGTAGCCATGGGACGAGCGGACCGATACATACGAGCGTGCATCCGAACGCGCCGATTACCGATGCGGTTATGCGAAGCTTTGTACATAAAGGATTGCCGTTGGTGGAAGACATGTTCGCGAGCGGGACCACTGTGAATGGATGCGGACACTGTACGCGCAGCGTGTGGCAAGGCGAGCGAATGACGGGAAGCGAGTATCTGCGCGACCGATTCGATCCTGAGAAGAAGTGGAAACATGCCAATTTGAAGGTGGTCTTCGAGCACGCGGTGGTCCGTGTACTCTTCAACGATGACCTACGCGCGGTAGGCGTAGAGACACTGGACGAACCCGCTAAAGAGAAGAAGACGTTCCGATGTCGAAAAGAAGTTATTTTGAGTTTGGGAAGCTACGGCTCGCCAAAAGCGCTTCTGCTATCCGGCATCGGTCCCAAAGAAGATCTATACGAAGTCGGCGTGCAACCGCGCGTTGACCGTCCTGGCGTAGGCAGAAACCTCGAAGACCACCTCACGGTCTTCGTCTTCTACGAAGCCAAGCAAGGCACAACCGACCACCTCTTCCAAGGACCCATGTTCGACAAAGCGCGAGAAGAGTGGCGGACGTCGCGGACTGGCACGCTCTCTCGCTCACATTTCGGCGCCTTTGCGTTCACGCGACTTGATGAGCGCTTGGAGACACACAGGCTTTGGAATGAGGAGCTGAGGAAGTCCTTGAAGGCCACGGGAAGAGATCCGATGGGTCTCTTGCCGAATCAGCCGCATGTGGAGTACTTTACGACCGAGCGTTATGCGGCTCCGAAGCATTACGCGAATCCGCCGCCGGCAGGAAAGAGCGCGTTTGCCAATATAATCGAATGTTTCTCGCCGCGATCAAGAGGATACGTCAGGCTTGCGAGTAAGGACCCAGAGGAGAATGCCATCATCCACCATAACTGGTTATCGGATCCCCTCGACGTCTTGGTATATGCCGAAGCTTGTAAGCTCGGTGCTGAGATAATGCTCGAAGGAAGCGGCACAAAGGATCTCATACGGGGCCCATGGCCACCGGGAGACAAACATACGGATTTCACGACGGTGGGGCAGTGGGAAAAGTACGTGAGGGACAACGCGACGACGTGCTTCCATCCGAGCGGCACATGCAAGATGGGCCCGGATACGGACCCTGGAGCCGTTGTCGATGCGCGGCTAAGGGTGAAGGGAGTGAGTAGCCTGAGAATTGCGGATTGCAGTATCATGCCGAAGCTGAACAACGGTCATCCTCAAGCGGTTGCATACGCCATAGGGGAGAAGTGCGCCGATATGATCAAGGAGGACTGGAGCTCGATGTCGAAACGAGAGGCTAAGCTGTAAATTTAGTTTTGATGAACCACTGATGATAATGATATATTTGAGGGTGGCGTCCTTAGAACGGTCAGACACATGTACTACCACCATCAATCTTCAAGTTGACGCCAGTGACAAACGATGCTTCGTCAGAGCAGAGGTAGATCGCAGCATTCGCAAGATCGTTGTTGTCCAGACCCCTTCTAAGTGGCACTGTAGCCTCGAATTGGGCACGGAAGCCCGCATCATTCTTTGCGCCGATGAAGGCCTCGGTTCTGCAAAAGAGTTTAGCACTTGTTGCTGGGCTTTAGGAAAGCGCAACTCACAACCCTGTATAGCCGAGGAGCGGGCATATGGAGTTGACGCGGATTCCATGCGGTCCATATTCGGACGCGAGACCCTCGGTGATCATATTGACAAAGGTCTTGCTCGCGCCGTAATAGACTAACTCTTCCTTGGTATGGTACCCACCGATGGACGAAGTATTTAGCATGATGCCAGCCTTCGTATTCATGAAATATGGCACGACTACCGCAGTGCTCAAGTATATGCTCTTCATGTTGACATCAATCAACATCTGCCACTCCTTTTCTGTCACTTCATGCGACGGTTTCTTCCTGTATGTTGTTCCAGCATTGTTGAACACAACATCCAGTGTGCCAAACTTATCCAGCACCTTCTGCAGCAGCTCCTCCCATGATTGTTTGCTTGTGACATCGGCGTGGACAAAGAGGACTTGGTCGGCGTGGGAGGACGCGATTTCTTCCTCGACGCGTTTACCAGCGGTCTGGTTGATTTCCGCGATGACGACTTTGGCGCCTTCTTGGACGAAGCGCTTCGCGAACGTCTCGCCAAAGCCGCTGCCAGCGCCGGTGATGATGCAGACCTTGCCGCTGAGCCGTTTCGAGGACATGTTGAAGGGGGAGAATGTATAATATGGTTATGCGCAGTGTGGTGCCTAAGTGGCCAAGAATCAGTGTCAAGGAGTAGTAAGCGATGACTCAAGCTCCAGCTCACGCCTCCAGTCTATGGGCCATTTGGGCTTTCATGCTAGTTGGCTGGGCGAAGCCGGGCATCCATCTCCGGTGCACATGAGCTTTCATTCCCCAGGGGGACCAGCTGCCGACGATCCCGGATTTTTGTTGGTGATGCGGGGAAGCACGCTGCGTTGAGCAAGACGGTGGAGATGCTCGAGGGCGGAGAAGGGCGCTTCTGAGTAGATGGAGAGCGTCGAAGCGGGGAAGCTTGCATGCATGGTGGGTTTCCACGGTCGTTCCTCCACGGTCATCTGGAATTGGAGATGCGGGGAAGGTGGAGATTCGGGTCCCGGACGGCTCCACTGAGAAACAAGCGTGAGATAGGATCCATCAGCGGAAAAGCACAGAAGAGTACTTCATCGATTACAAACGCTAATACTGTGGTGACGTGGAGGACAGATGCTTGAGCTTGAGGGTAGATGATCTAGCGAGCCCCTGACTAAGCCTCGGCTAAAATTCCCCACCACCACGCCCACTGCTTTCTTCTGTCTTCTTCAAATCGGTCGTCGACATCAAAAGGCTTTCATATACGTATAGCTTCGCGCGATTAACCACGTATAAGCATCGATTGGGCCTCACTAGGTTCTCATGCTGTCTTAACGCGCGATGCGGTCAAGGACCCCAACAAGGGCACAGCGAAGCCAGATGAAGAGGCCGGTCTGAACCAGCATCTATCCTATCTGTAGACAGAAATGTTACGACGGCTCTTTATGGCGTGTTCGATCCTTGAACGAAGCAAGGCAGTGAAGTGTCTCCTGGGGACGCGTCGCATTCGGAACGAGCGCGACCGCATGCCGACAGACCTTGAGACCGCCCAAAAGGACAACACAGGCAATGGGGTAAGAATGTAAGGTTCGGCAAAAGTCGCAAGAGCGGGCATGTTGAGGCTCCCCTCTACTGTGTACGTTCCTAAGCGGGGACTCGATCCGGCCCTGCGAAGAAGAGCGCGGTGGCTGAATTCCTCTGGGTGATGAACGACGAAAGCCAGGACCTTTGGAAGTCACTCTTCATCCAGCATGAGGCCAAGAGCTCCTTGTCAGGACTGATGGGCTTTTGAATCCTGCTTCCAGCCTACTCCCCCGTTGCCTATGCACTGATGCTCTCTTGGCTGCCACTCCGGACTCCCCGCATCACCATGAATTATCCGACTGCTCGCCTTTCACACGTTTGCAGTCTACAGCCGAAGTTCTTGAGAGCACGGGAGTCCGGTTTTGATGATCGCGCGACGAGCCGTCGAGAGGGACTTTCGGTTCGAAAGTAACGGGCGCCGAGCTATGGTCCGGCCTAGCGAAATAAATACATACTATCCTTACCATACGCCTTATTCTTCCTCCGTGGACTGCTCTTGAACCTTCAAAGGACGTCGAATTCCCCGGGCAGTGTCTCTAAGTTCCTGGCTCTCCTCCCCACAAGACACTTACTCTCTCTCTCTCTCTCTCTCTGTGTGTTGTGGGGAAGTTGGTCGCGTGCGCTCCTTCCCAATTCATCCATATTAATTCCCAGCAGCAGGCGACTACGCCATAATGTTTCGATACCGTGCCAGACACTCTTCGTGTCATCGCACCGGCCAACGGGATCCTGCGAAATGCCATACCCCCTGAGGATTCCGATTGTGATAACGCACGCAAGTGCCGACATACTAAGCATTGTGACAAATATGACCTGGGACCATGCGGCGGGAGCGACCGTAACGCTTGTTTGTACTGTACATCGATTGTCTTGGGAGGCGACGTTGAAAGGACATGAGCACTCTCCCTCCACATACACGGGCTCACATGCCAACTACGCTTCAACCTTCCCGGGCCTTACCTTCCCTCCAAAAATCGCGCATCTACCCCCAAACCTCGTCGATCACTTCCCGAAACATTCTCCGCCGAGAAATCCCATTATGCAAGTTTCCGTTTCACCCTCCGCGCTTGGCAGATGCACGTGCGCAGGCTCCGCCAAGGCCGCAAAAGGGATAAGACGGTGCTGAGACCGCCGCGCACACTTGGCGGGAGCTTGACTCGAGCTTGCGCGGACAGAGGCAACGTCAACTCGTGGGTCTGGACTATGTCTTGTGGGGCGGGTTGCGTAGAGCGAAGGTGCGGAATGTGTCAGGATTTGAAATCTGCGAAGGGAATGGAGAGAAGCAATGGGGATGGGCGGAAAAGGATAGTGGAGAGTATGTGGGATGGGGAAGAGGGAAGAAAGGTTTTGATCACGTAGACGTCCATTGAATTCTATATTTTCTACCACCAGCTCCAGTCGCCGTGAATCGCGCCTCGCATAAAGTAGAAGTTACTCCCGTGTTGCGTTCCGTAATATTGTCATAGTACAGCCAAAAGTCCGACAAAGAAAGGAAAACGTTTGTTCGATTCGCCCCCAAGCCTCCCCAGACACGCGTGGGTCGGCTTGCGCGAGAACTCTTGAATGGGTATCAACGCAGCGCTCTTCAGACCTCAGTGATGGCAACGAGAGTCATCTTGGGTGCCTCAGACTCCTCAGCAACAACCTCGCTACGCTTCGCTTTCCTCTCGCCCTGAGCAGGTGCACCGTTCGCAGCAGAGTTGGCAGGGACGTTGAGACCGGGGTTGACGATGATACCGACACCAGAGCCCTCCTCGCCGGTTCCGAGTTCGACCTTAGGCTGGTCCTTCTGGGCCTCGCGGGCGTAGCCCAAGGCCTCACGGAAGCCCTCGATGTCGCGCTTGATCCAAGCCACGGCGTCCTCCATGGCGGCGAGGTGGTCGTTTGCGGGCTCCGGGGAGCGCTTGCGGAGGTGGTCGAGGGTTTCGATGAGTGATCGTTTGGCTGCGTTTTCCTCAGCGGGTTGTTCTTGCTCTTGTTCGCCTTCGCCTTCCGGCTGCTCTTGCTGTTGCTCTTGTTGCTGACCTTGTTGTCCGTTGCCGTTCTCGGCCGCGCCCGAGGCGAGAGTTGCCATCAATTCCGAGGCCGATCCCGCAGATCCCAGCGAGATTTCACCATCACCGACTACCAGGGCAGGAGAGTAGGCGCCCAAGTTGATGTTAAGCGGGACGGCAGCGACAGCCGCGACGAGAGCGAGGAGAACGTGCTGAGGAAGCATCTTGTCGGTTGGCTGAGTATGGATTATAGACTTTCGACTAAAGATTCGACGAAGAGGTACTGGAAATAATGAACTCAAATGAACGAGGACGTGATCTTTGAAGAGACAGAAATGTCTATCGCCCGGCGACAGAGGAGGCTGATTAGTACAATCGGTGAGAAATGAAGTGAGTGGCCGGACTGGAGAACTGAAAGAGTGGATTCTACTCCATCTTATATCAAAATTGAGGCCCTAGTATCAAGATCATCATGGAGAGCCCCGCCAAGCTAGTCCCGCTGTTTTAAGGCGAGCTTGAAACTTCTGTGAAGCCGGGCCAAGAGCATGCAAGCGTAGCATGGCAGAACTCTCACAGCAGTGCGCGTAGGCGGTCTGCCAAGGCTCTCCCGCCGTTTGAGCTAGCTCGAAACTTCTGTGATGCCGCGCCAAGGAGGATATGCCTGGTGCTCGAATCTGGATGTGCAGGAGGAATGCGCCTAACATGGGACCGCGGCCGAAGCCTGGACCTGTGAAAGAGAGGATGTACCATGTCGCACCCGAGGGGCCAAACCGAATTGAGCTGCAAATCATGTCGCACGTACGCTCCGTGAACGGGAGGCTAGCGGGGACGCGCCGTGATGGTGAGAATGTTTGTTTCTGATCATAGCGGTAAGCAGCCAGTTGAAGCCCTCGCTAGATTCTAGGCTTGCTATGGAGCGACGTTCGAGTTCGTGGAGAAACTACTTCTGACGGGATGCTTGCGGTACCCACCGCATTCTGCTTTCCCAGTCGACAAGAATAGCCTCGCAGCCGCGACAACTGCATATGCATGAAAGCGGGAATTTGTTAGCCAAGCCCAGAGCCGCCTCGAGAAGATTGAGGTGCCAAGAAGAGTACGGATGCAGAGTCGGCTCGACTCGTCCTGTGACCGGATAGCAGGCCTGCAGAGGTATCCTCAGGCACGGAAGCGCGAACAGGCGAGATAGCGGCACTTGGCGGCGTTTCTCCACAGAAGTGGCCAATTTCATCCTGGGGGGGAAAGGCCCAAGGTGACCCCCTCGGCGCTTTGAGCTTCGCGCGTAGAAGCTTCTGGCGAGACGGTCGGCGTGTTAGCCAAGCAGAGCGGCCAAATGCTTCAGCGGCGTGTGCGGCGAGGGGGTTGGAGTGCGAATCGAGGTTGGGGTTTGACGTTCGGCCTTTTCCAGGCACGCAGGCGAGCAAAAGTCTTGGCCGCCCCAAATCCAACATGGACTCCAACAAAGGTGCGACGGCATCTTTCTTGGCCCGCCCCGCTGAGTGGATGCACGCCGCGTATCAAGCTCGCGCTCGGACTGTGACCATCGCTACGCGTGGCGGACGTGCGTGGTACATCGCTGACGCGGACATACCTCCTCGATGCGATAGGCATGCTTAAGCCTGTCTCGGCGCCTCAGTATCTTGCTTCAAGCCTTTCCGGCAGGTGAGGATATCCTCGGCGCGTATGCGGACGCAGAGTCCTGGAGGAAATTGCAGATGTTGAGAAGGGAACGATCGTGGCTGCTGTTGGGCAGGCTGGGCGGCAAAATGCCGCTCATGGAAAAGTAAGAAATCCATGTGCACAGTGCGTCGTTTCCCTAGCCCGGGAACACTCCTGATTGTCAGGAGGAGACATTCAACATCTTGGCGGAGAAGGAGCATTCAACCCCCCTTCCAGTCCGAGAGATCGTCGGGGGGCGGTGCGGTGCTCCTTCGCGGCATTGTTGCATCTATGTGTGCCGTTTTCTCTCGCCAACTTTTAAAAAATGGAATCCCGACAGTCTCGAAGAGCAGTCGAAGAAAATCCTCGCCAGCGTGCTCGCGCGGACAGGATCCACCGCCGGTCTCGGCACCCCACAAAAGGCCCCTCCCCATGGGTGCTACGGACTTCGACTTCGTCGGACTAGTCGATCGCTTGCAGCAAGGGGAAGAAGCATAATCGCGGGACGAGCGTGGAGACTCTGGTGCAGCTCCTATAATAAGTTGTCGGGTATCCTCGTCTCCGAGGCATCCACAGCCAACACTGGATGAAGAGGGTTACCCCTGAGGACATTTTCCATCTCCCAGTCTCTCTCCACCGCAAGGATCTTTCGTTCGTACGCTAAGTCCGATAACATGCTGATGGAAAGAAATCACCCTGAAGAGATCAATACCTGCTTGACAGCCCACGATAGCTCAATATCTAGCTTGGCTCCGAAACGTCCCTTCGTCCACGCTACAAGCCTCACGATGGAGTGCGATGGCTCAAGCTCCCAGGTGCATGGAAACAGTAAGAAGAGCCACGATCCTGACATTGGCGGTGTGTATGCCCTCGCAGAAAGCCTATCCTGTCCAGCACTGGCGTCCCATCCGTACCTCACTTGGTGTGAACCATAGGGACAGTAGAAGCGGAATAACTGCCCGTCTAGTCAACGTTGCAGTCGATATAGGGGCTCGACCAGACTCAGGGTCATCATTCGTGGTTGGAAGCGGCGAGCCGTAAGTCGCACGGTCTTCGTCCCATTGTTGGAGGAGTGCTGACAGCGTAGAACGATGACGGTAGAGGCCGTTCATGCTTGCGCCCACTTCGCAACGACTCCGCCGATGATCGCGAGAAACTTGGAGATCTGGATATGGTGCCGGTGGTTAAGTGTTCTTTCACACCTACGCGCGAGTAATTGAGGTTGCGACAGAGCATGCGGACAAGACACCAACGTGACGAGCCTTGCGTGAACGCCCAATGAAACCTCCCGTCGAACTCATCAATTATCCTAGGTCCACACTACTTCGGCATCGATGGATCGACACAATGCCCCTAGCCGTGATGTCTTGATTATCAAAGCCGAGGCACTCGAAGGCCTCAATGTGTCTTTTTATGGATCGCTCGTCTTCTTCCCCGTCTGAAGAGACAGAACGCGGTGGACCACGGTGTAGAGAACTGAAGTGTAATACCAGAGCCTGCAACAATCTGATTTTGTTCGCCGGTGAGGAGGAGAGGATGCGAGACGGCTTATGACCTCGGCACCAGGAGCTCGCGGCGCGACCGATCCTACACGGACGCTTACGTATTTACGGAGGCGGATACCGCAAGAATGCTTGCACAGACGGTGGTGATGGAACACGTAGTGGTGGAGGAAGGAGGACGATGAAGACGTGAAGGATGAAAGTTGAGATTTTTCGCCTCCGGAATAATTCCGCCCCGCCCCGTCCCTGGACGGTCGCCGTCATAGACTTTCCAGGCAACTTTGCTGACAGTTCCGTCGTCTTCCTTCAAACAGAGTCCTGTTTAGACGGGAAGACGCTCCTCTTGCATTTACACCGTGCCATTAAGGCTGGTGCCTCCAACGCGCCCGTTCCATCACTGTTTTGTCCTCAGGGAAGCTATGAAGAAGGATTCCCATCAGTGTGATTGAAGAGAATGTTCCAATGTTCGGGAGGTAGAATTAATATCTTGCCGTCTCTATCAGATTTACGTGAATCTAGAAGCTGCGCGTGTCACGGAAAGTGCCGTAGTACGTGTTAGTTCCAAACGGGGTAGCCTATCCGCTTCGCTCGCCCCTGCCTCAACGACGCCCCTCCCCCACAATGCAAAATTTTCGACCTAACCAGTGTCCTCTCCCGGGCTTTTGCCAGGGAGGCACAAGCCCAAGTAATGATGGTCTCTAATCGGCTTTCTCTTCTTGAATTTTGTCGTACATATACTAAATAATTTTTCAAATGAGCATAAAACAATGGCTCGGTGGTGTAGTTGGTTATCACGTCAGTCTAACATTTCGTTAGCACACTGAAGGTCCCGAGTTCAAACCTCGGCTGAGTCAATTCTCTTTTTGCTCTTTTGATCTGTAGTCCAAGATCAGATTGGATGGACTCTCTTTTGGTACCGTTCATTGTGCGTGCGTTGTGGGGAAGACGGGATGAAAGCGATTGGGCGGGGAAGCGAGACGCTGTGGTTTTTTTACCCCTACCACATCAACGCCAAATTGGGAGCCATCCATGGCTTATTGTACGCGTCCAGAAGTTTATATTTTTGTACAAGCAAACTTGGGACCGAGGAAGCGCTGGGAGCACGATGTCATATCTAGGCATGCTTCACATCATGAAGGACGGAAGCAGTCTTCGCCCAATATCAACAACTCTCATTCCTGAAGCTATATATTTGTACAGTAAGAAGTCCAATCACCCCAACCTCCCTCCGACAAACTTCGACAAACTCGCACCACCCTACCCCCCGAGCATGCCAGCTCTACCGTCGCTCTTCCTCCAGCTCCCATGCTGATGACGTCGTAGTCGCCTAGTTCTTGTTCTTCCGGACAGCGGGCTTGCGGGCCTTCAGGGACCTCCTCTTCTTTGTGCAGCTCACGCCACTGGCGGCAGAAGCGGTAGCACCGGCATTCGCAGTTGCAGTCGCGCCCGTATTGGCGTTCGCATTGCTGGTAGCCTGGTTGGAAGCGCCCTGGCCGGCGGCATCGCACTGATCTATAAGTTCCATTAGTCCTGCGTTCTGCTGAAGTGAATCATCCAGGAGAACTTACCCTTCTGCTGCGAGCACGCCGAAACGCTCAACTGCGCATTACCGCCGTTGGCAGAGTTCGCGCAAGCATTGAACTGCTGGTCACAGCTACGCTGCAGCGCCGCGCCGATGTTCACAAAGGTGTCACCCTTGACTTGGAACGGGCGGTCGGGATTGCCGGAGTCGACGATGGGAGTGGCTTCGATGCCTCCGAGGGCGCCGGTGAAGGTTTGAAGGTTGTTCTGGCGCTTGAGGTGGGGGTGGGTGGATGGAGCACCAAGGGCGAGAGTGATGAGGGAAGCGACGATGACGGCGGCCTTCATTTTGGTGGTGGTTGATTTTTTGGTGATTGAAACGGTTAAAGAATACGCGTTAGTGGGATAGTAAGATGTAAAGACTGTAGTAGAATCGAACAATGAGTGACCAGACTCGAAAGAATGTAAGGCTGCCGAGGCAAGAAAGGAATGAAAGGCTGCAATGGGCAAATTCAGGCTGCTGCTGGATGGAGGCTAGAGAGAGCGGACGAGGCTGCGATACTTATACCAGGACCATCGCGTTCGTATTCCCGTCATCCCCGCTCCCAACAGCGTTGACTGAAGCTTAGCCCACGCCTCATCGTCATCCCCTCCTCTCGCGACCACACACATGAGACCAGTGAGCGTAGCCAGAGCCGCCCTCACCACTCCTGGACTCCTGGTAATATCCCTGGACTAACCCAGTCGAAGTCTAGAACTGGTGGACTGAGAGGGCTAAGCTTTGCATGGGTGTGTAGCTTGGGTCAAGTGGACGAATGAGCGCGAGAGACTTTGAGGGAAATGGGAAAGGATAGACCCTGGCACCTGTCTGAGAGTGAGTTTTAGTATTGCGCGATGTCCAAGATCTGAGGGTGCTTTGATGTTTCGGGTGGAGCACCCGGAATTTTCGTTAGCAGGCAGCGTCGCGACAGCCGCGGCCTTCGGTGAGCTCGGGTAGATAGGTTTGAGAGAGGTATTACGCGGCGAGTTTGATGACAACATAATCTTGCTCTAGAACGGTCAACAAAGGACGAAATAGGGCGAAAATCCATGGAGACGTAGAGTCAAGGTTGAAGGTGGCGCTAGCATCGCGGCTATAGTTCACGCCTCGGTTCCAGCCCCTGTCGGTGATCAGGCACATCCTGAGGCACAACGTGAAGAGAAAGCAGCCTCACGCCAACTACGCCGAGATCCCACCATTCTGTATGGTGGAATTACCGCCGCCGATGTTCTTTTAAGAAAGGTGTGCTGTCGCTAGGGTTTGCTCAAACGCATAAAGAAACGTCCTGAGAAACTTCTTGAGCGCTCTTCCATCTCATGGGAGTCGAAGCGAGGCATGTTGATAGGTGCGGCGGCTGAATCGCTGCGAAACGCATTGTACTAATCTCATGGAGAGCGGCATGCGCAACAGATGAGTGAGTTGAATCCAGCCTGGGCGATTTGCGAGATTGTGCTTGTTCCAGGTCCACGGATCCGATCTGGCGTGAGGAAGCCGAGTAGCTTCATAGCGACGTGCTTCGAAATGGCGTTCGAGACGCCACGGAATCATCAGAATCTTTTCTTTTTCATGACACCGCTGGTAGCGTAGGCCAGTCCCTCCAAGTCAGCTTGAGGAGCAATTCATTTGTTGTCAGTCGCACGAAGAGAGGGTGCGTGATAGCATCATACAATATACCCTTGCGCAGCCTTTCGACCCCTTACCTTACCGCAAGCCCCTGCGGCCGTCAGTGACAACACAAGAACACGACCTTTGGCGAGTTCGCTGGCTTCTTTGCATTTCTTCGGGTCTTCGCACTCTTCGCCCGGAATCGGGTAGAGGATCATGTCCTCCCTGCAATGCCTCTTCCATAATCGGCGGCATGAGGAGCTGTCGGGAGATCTACTCGCGAACTGTGAAGGGAACGTCAAGGAACAAAAGGAAGCCCATGGCTTCTTCGTGCGCGTCTTGTCTCCTAAATGAAAGATAGAATGCGTGGACGTTGAGGGGATTAGAGCCGAAAAAGTTGGTGCGGTAATACGAGGGGAACCCACGTGGTCTGTGCGCGTTCCTTCCTTTCAGCCACCAATCTGACGACACTTTCCCTTTCTCTTCCACTCACATTCAGCCTTTACCCGAGAAAACCTTTCAATGGCAGTTTACGAAGGTCAAGCTGCATAATGGTGCATACGGGCCGGGACCGGCTTGTATGCAAGTACGGGACATGGCGTCATTCACCGCAACGATGATGAGCACTTCCGCCTCCTGGGAGCAACATACATCTATGATATTATGAGAGGGGAATCGGTTCATGAGGTGCGTGGAAACCCCGGATCCAGAGTATTTCCTCCACGCCACTTCTCGAAGTCGCTCGTCCAAGCTTGACCGCTTTCAACTGATCTCGGTACACGGTCAAACAGTTTGAAGTAGCATTCCATACTGGAGAACGACGGACCAAAACACGTCTTCCGGAAGGGATCCGATGCTCTATCGGTAGTCGAGTCGACAAGGATATCCCTCCAATGATTCTGACGCTCCACGCCGACCGAGCTCGTAGGAATTATATCCGACTCCGCGCGGATATAAATCCGGGGTAGCTGCTGATCGTTGCGGGGAAACCATCGCATCCCGCAGCCATTTACAACCTCGGAGCCCCCCACTCGAAATTCCACTGCTCTCCCAGCTCAAACTCGGCACCCACGATGCCTCCAACACGCCTTCTTCCCCGGATATCCACCTTCTCGCGTGCCACTCGTCCCTCACGCGCACAATGGACTCGCCGACCTTTCCTCCTCCGGCCCCTCACCACGTCTTCAAAGCCGCACCAAGCTTCCGTCGCGCCGCTCCGCGTTGACCATGCCGAATCCACCGATAACCAAACCGTCGCAGCCATGGGCCGCACCAGCTCTGGTAAAGCGCTCAAGATAAGAAAGTATCCCGCATTCAAGAGCTTGGAGGATGAAAGGTTGTATCGGAAACAGCATCTCGCGGCGGCATATAGAGTATTTGCAGAAAGAGGCTTTGACGAGGGTGTCGCCGGACATATCAGCGTAAGAGATCCGGTGTGGACGGACCATTTCTGTACGTCTCAACCGCCTTCCGCACGAAAGAGCTAGCTAGCAAGGAAAACGATTTAGCACATACACACACACACATCATCTAACCACCCTCCGCACCCCGGTACAGGGCTAAACCCGCTCTCCACGCACTTCTCGCAAATCCGCGTCTCGGACCTCATCCTCGTCAACGAGGCGGGCGAAGTCGTCCAAGGCGACCAGCCCATCAACGCCGCCGCCTTCGCCATCCACTCGGCGATCCACCAAGCGCGGCCGGATGTCCACGCGGCGTGCCACGCGCACTCCGTGTACGGGAAGGCGTTTAGCGCGTTTGGAAGGGAGCTCGATATGATTACGCAGGATAGCCTGCGGTTCTATAAGAGCCATGGGGTTTATCAGCAGTTTGGGGGTGTGGTGCTTGCGAGTGAGGAGGGGAGGCGGATTGCGGAGGCTCTAGGTAGGATTTTTTTCTGTTCGTTCATCGACGGGCTTTTAGAGAGGGAGGGAATTGCTAACATTGCGTGTGTAGGAAACGGCAAAGCAGCTATCCTACAAAACCACGGTATCCTCACCGTAGGCCACTCCGTAGACGAAGCAGCCTTCTGGTTCCTCTCCCTCGACAAGACATGCCAGGCGCAACTGCTCGTCGACGCCGCCGCAGCCGGGCGCGGCCACAAGCCGCAGATCATCCCGGACGAAGAGGCCGCAGAGAGCTATAAGCAGGTCGGCACGCCGGAGAAAGGATGGCTAGCCTTCCAGGGATACTACGATGAGATTCTTGCGAGGACTGGAGGCGATTTTTTGAGATGATGGATGAGCAAATGAAGAACCGCCCATTTTTAGCAGCGCAATGTAGGTTGAAATGGTATTGGAATACTTCGCTTTTTTGGCGCGTCTCGCTTTTTCTCCTCGCGGGGTGTCGAATGCGATGAATACGAGCTCCCTGGTTGGCAAACTAACAGCAAGCGCGAACCCGCCGCGCCGCCCACTCAGCTGACACCGCGAAGACACCGCGTCGCTGATCGTTCTTGGCCGACGTCTACGGCTCTTTGACTCAACGCGAGCGGGGTCACGCCTTATCCACAGCATCTCAAATTAAAAGAGACAAAAACCCCAGCTCAGAGAAATTACCACCCACCACTCCATCCCTTCTTCGCTCTCCCCACCGCGGAACATACCATAGACTCCTTACTACTCACCCAGAATGATCACCGTCGCCCTTGCAGGCAGCACATCCCGCGGCCTCGGCCGCGCCATCCTCACAGCCCTCGCCGAGTATCCCACCCAGCTGCGCGGCATAGTACTCAGCCGCCACACGTCTCCGACCCCGCGCTGGCTCGAAGACATGGGCATCGAAGTGCGCAAAGTAGACTACACCTCCGAAGACTCGCTCTTCGCCGCCCTCGAGGGCGTGCACACCGTACACCTCCCCACCCCCCTCCTTTCCTTCCCCTAGCACAGCTCACTCAGACTAGTCCAGTCCAATAACTAACAAACGCGTGCGTATGTAGGTCATATCCACCCTTCTCGCCCAAGACGGAACCTGGACCTCCACGCAACTAACCCTCCTCCGCGCCTCCCTGCGCCGCGGGATCCCGCGCTTCGCGCCCGCAGAATTCGGCCCCGGCCCGCTCGCCGCGCCGCACATCGACCTCCTGCGCCCGCAACGCGCCGTGCTGGACGCGTGTCGCGCGGCCGCGACGCAGAATCCGGGCTTCGAGTACGCAGGCTTCCATCTGGGGCTGTTTATGAACTACCTGGGGTACGGTGCGCCAGACGAAGAGCCCGCCTTAAACGGGCTGAGCGATAGCTGGCGCTTTGTGTGGGACGTTGAGGGGATGAGGGCGCGGATCCCGCTGACGCGCGAGGGCCGCGTGCCGCGGCTGAGCATGATGGAGATTGGGGACGTGGGGCGGTTTGTGGCGGCGGCGTGCGTGTTGCCGGCGGGGACGTGGAGGGAGGATTTCAGCATGGAGGGGGCGACGGTGCGGCTGGATGAGGTGGTGCGGATTGTGGAGGAGGTGCGGGGAAGGAAGATGGAGGTTGTGTATCGGCCGTATGAGATGGTGTGCGAGGAGGAGGAGAGGGAGCAGGTTGCTTATCCGGATAAGTTCTGGGGACAGCTTGAGCGCATGGTGGCGAGGGAACGGGTGGGGGAGGGCGTTGTGGAGCCGGTGCTGAATGAGTTGTGTCCGCAGGTGAGGCCTATGGGGGTGGAGGAGTATGTTAGGAAGTTTTGGTCGTGAAATTGGTCTCGCCTTGCCTGACAGGGCACTGTATTCGCGTCTGTGACTATTAGAAAGCGTTGCAGAGGTCTGATGTGGTCTTGAACTCTGGGGGATGACTAATCCGATATCCAAGCGCAGGAGAATGGTAATTGCACAGAACTTAAATTACCTTCGAGATTGTTGCCAGTATAGATCCGCCCACCTCCGAGATTATGTGCAGAGGCTGGTTATACCAAATACAAATCTAATCTGCAAATTTCGGCCGTTCGGCGAGAACTCAGTCTCATCCAGCTCCGGCCACTGCCATTGACATCCCACCGCCCAACATCCCCCATGCTAAGTTCTATGTCTCGCACGAGATGGTGGAGCCCAGCTCTTCCATGGGGATCTGCAAAATTCCGGCTATTTTTTTCCTAGCTCCAGGGTCATAGTCCAGGTGATTGAAGACATCGACCTTTGTGGCTTCGCAGTCGAGTGAGCCGTCATCAGACTTGCCGTTGAAGTATATCTTGACCATGAGCCACGCTATGTCGTTGACATGGGCGAGGACGATTTCTCCGATGTTGCAGAATTGAAATCGCCGATACATGCCGTCTCCTTTCTCGTGGAGCGTAACGTCGTAGCAATTCTTCTCATTGTCGGTGTAGGCTTGGAAGGCTAAGGAAACGACTTGAATCTGGAAGCTTTTTGTTAGTGATGTTGCAGAAGGTACTACGGTGTGACAAACTTACAAGGGCCTCACGCATGCCTTCGTAGCGATCTGCAGGCCAATAGCTTGTCGTGACCCACATTTTCATACTAGCGTCATCGCTGTACTTGTTGTCGGTTGCACCATGGTCATGTCCAATGCGGGCAATATCTGTCATGCCCAGATAAGGGTCCTTATGACAGGTATCGAATCCTCCCTGGCCCGGTGGGCACAAAATATCGAGACCGTGCCGAATCGCAGCACCAAGATTCTGTCCAACCAGGACGCCGATATGCGACTTTTCGTTCCCTATGCCCAGGTGAACCGTATTCGTGGTTCGCTTTTCGAGGGATGTGACGGGCGCGGGAATGATACCTCTCTCTATGACTCCAGTGTGCGGGCAGTCGACACGCCGCCCCATGCTGGTCCTCGCTGCTCCAAGGATATCTGCGATTTTGTCGCCGGTCTTGTCGCTGTCGAGAAAGTTGTGTACTGGCGTCTGGGAGCCTATGCAGTCAAACTTCCCCTTCTTGGTGGCGCCGCTAGAAGTCAGAGTAACAAACAGCGAGGCGCCTGGATCTTGGAGCTCGTCCGCACGCCCGTACCAGTGAGCGATTTCTACCCCAACGAAATCGACTACATTGCACATATGCTTCTTCTCGCCAGTCGCCCAGGCGTCATAGCAGTTTTGATCGGTGGCGGATATAGCCCCGTAGGCTCCGGCGACGGCATCAATCAGGATTTCGCGCAGCCCGAAATAGCCTTCCGGAAAAGAAGATTTGATGATCCGGAGGTTCAGGTGAGCGTTGGAAGCAAGCTCATGATTCTTGGTGGTGTAGTAGATCGGCTCTATCTTCCACGGATCCACGCCATCGGTGGGACAGCTCGTCTGGCCCCAAGGACAGAGAGCACTGAGACCTGTCTTAATGTCTTTTCGGAGTTCGTCGCCGAACTTAAGACCGACATGCTGACGGAAATCCTTCAGGGACTTGCCCGCCGGGTCGTTCCCCATTACAACCCTGACGGTGGGCGGCATGGTGATTGGGTTGAGTCGTTTTTCGAGGGTGTTGCCGTCACGCATAAGGAGGGAAGCGGAGGTGTTGACGCCAAGAGCAGCAGCTTGGAGCATGTCGTCATCCGGGTGTTGATTCGAGGTGCTAGGGAACCCGTCGTCGAGGGTTGCGTCGAGAGGAAGCTTTTGCCCTAGACTTATATGAGCACAAGTAATCACCAGCAACACCCAATCAGCATACCGTCAGACCGGTCCCGTACATTAGCAGGAGCGGCGAAGCTAAAAACAACCAGAGCCGCGCCCGCAAGTAGGGTGAGGTTGCGCTTCATGTTGTCTAGAGCAATTGGAGTTCTGCAAGCGCAAGATCGCCCAGAGCGTGGTGAAGTGGAGGAACCGAAACTGAGGTAGGCGTGGGGTAAAAGAGACAAGAGGAAGGCGCAGAGGTTTGTAAGGCTTCCGGGTCCGGAAGTAGCCGCGCGGAAGAGGAAGGAGCAGGGCTGGTTCTCTCCGCGGGTAAACTTGCTTGATGAGTATTCCTTCACTCCGTCGAAGTCGTCCTGACGTGCACAAGGAGCGGTGTAGGAAAAGTCGCCGCATCTCTTTCACTCACCGACCAGGACGGAAACGGCGTGCGGCTCAGCCCACCACCTCCGCAAGCCAAAGGAGTCGCTGAACTACATTGTTACGCCGTACTTGACAGCGGCATTCAGAACACCGGGCGCTTAGTGAAGGATGAAGCTTGCTGCCAGACTGCTCCTCCCAGTCCTCCGCCTGACCTGCTGCCATAGAAAACCGCAGGACGGAGCAAAGCAGTATATGATGGCGTTCGATTAGGTCTCTGTACTCTATAACCTTTAGCCTGCGTAGTTATATATCATCTTCAACCTTGCGGAACACAGAGCTTGCCAATTAGAAAAGTTGGACCATGTGCCAGGTGCTGTTCTCGGCACGTGTCGACGCGTCACGGATACGACGCGTTAATAAGCGATTCATCGGCCCTGCATCGCGCCCTTAAGCAGAATCGCGATACAATCATCGCAGAAAAGAGGGAAGGACGCGTCATGCGCAGGGTTTTCGAGCAGGAATGAATGACGATGTGCGACCGCAAGGAGAACACAGTGAACCGAGCCACGGTGCACTCCGCGCTAGGCACGAAAAGTGGTTAGCGCAACCCGATGTCATCACCGAGGCTCAACCTACAGTCCGTCATTGTGATCCCCATGCGCCTTGCATATTTGGTATTCATTTAATCCAGGTATCTCTGCTATGAGAGTCCCATATATATTCATAGCGATACCTTCACCGGTATGCACCGATGACTCGTAGCGTAAGGATCTTAGCCACATCGAGCTGCGGTCTCCACGGTCTTCCTAGTACTGGTACCTATACTCGACCTGATCATCCTCGCCCCCGACCTGCTTCCTCTTCCGGTCAAGCTTCTTGTTGTGCCACCACAGTAACGCGACGTAGACCAGACAGATTCCCGCGCCCACAATGGTGAGTCCGAGCCCAGTCCTGAATCCGGTTGGGTAGAACGGCGCCTCCGTCTTGATGAAAACGTTCGAAGCAACGAAGTTCGCGCAGTTCCCCAGACCGAGGATGATAGCGGTACCGACGCCAATACTCGCACGGCCCCTCAAGTTATTCGTCATCCAGCTCGTCAGCATCGCCATCTGGATGAATGTGCCCATGCTCATGCTGAACAGCGAGAAGTAGCGCACGCCCGGCGCGAGACCGCGTTCGTTGCAGTACACGTTCTGAATGATCCAGCCGATCGTGGCGAAGGTGATGCCGAGTAGCACGAATGGGAAGCGCCAGCCGATGCGGCCGGACACCCAGCAGGCGAAGAGCTGCGAGACGATTCCAGTGGCCCAGATGGGGATGGACATTACTTGGGCTTTTGCGGCTTTCCAGCCGAGCTCGGTGAGGATGGTGGGGATGAAGGAGGACATGGAAGCGGCGGTCATATCGCAGCAGAAGAACATCAGGGTGCTGAAGCATGTTAATGTTATATACATTAGGATCGAGACGGGGAAACTTACGGAAACCAGATCCGGTAGTCCGAGAGGACTTTAATCCAGTTTACGTGCTTGAGGGAGAGCTTTTGGTCGCCTTTGTCGCGGCGTAGCTTGTCGAGGAGATGCGTTTTCTCGGCCGGGGAGAGGAAGTGGCTCTTTTCAGGGAAGTTGGGAACGATGAGGAAGACCAGGGAGGATATGGCAATGGTTACGAGGCCCTCGAGAATGAAGATCCTGCCCAGTTAGTCGGAGAGGGAGGCCGGACCGGAATATGCTCACCATCTCCATCCTTCTTTGCCATTGATGCCGTCCATGTTGCGGATGGCGAACGCAAGGAGCTGGAATAGCGTTAGCCACGACTGGTCGTAGGGAGGGGAAAGACGTACACCGCTGATGCATGGACCGAGGATACCGAACGTGAAGAACATGGCAAAGCGAAGCGCAGATTCTCGGCGAGTATAGTACTCTCCAATGAGGTACGCCGCACCTATGCAAATTAGCTTGATCACACTTACCCGACGTTTCACACTCACCAGCCGGAAGCGTTGCTTCAAAGATACCCATCAGGAACCGGAGCGCAAGAAGCCCACCGTACGTGTGCGTCAGTCCCTGGCACGTCGCAATGACGCCAAGAACGAGCATGTTCAAGCCGAGGAAGACATTCGGCTTGACGCGCGGCAGCCCCATGATCATGTTGCTGGGGATTTCAATCAAGACGAACGGAATGAAGAAGATCCAGAGACAGGTGTTGTAGCCGTTGGACGGCATGTTGAGGCTCTTTTCGAGGCCTTCGATGCGAGCATTTGCGACTGCGGGACGTTAGCGCGTAATGCCACAATGAGCAAAGTGATAGACATGCTGTTGGTGCGATCCAGGAACAGAATCGTATAGGTAGCCCCCAGGATGGGGATGAGACGCAAGTCGAGCTTGTAGACATAATTCAGCGGCGGCGCCAATTCGTGAACGGCGTTCTCGCTGCTGCTCTTCGCGCTTGCCTCGGCGATGGTCTTTTCGTCCGACATGTCGTCTTGCGTACAACTTTGCTCTCTACAAGGAACACGGATTGATCTCGTGGAGCCTCCTCGACGGCGACCCAGCGGAACGGGCCTCTCTGGCGTGCGGGTTGGTGCGGTACGAAGTCCTGGGGTGAAGTAAACAGCGGTGTTCCGCCAGACGAGCCGTTCCTTCCGCGGGCGTGGTAAATACCTGGCAGCCGGAATCGACGGTCTGCCTATCGCGGCAAACAGCCAAGCGGCCGGCGTCTACAAGGGTAGGGTTTGCGGGACACGTGTATCCCCGTCGTTGGGACCCTGGGAACAGGAGGAGAACGGCGTCGGGCGAGGGTTGCGTGAAGCGTTGATATGGGCTTGCACGGCGAGCGCCTCTCGTTCACTCCAGAGGCACAAGCCCCAACGAAAGCGCGAGGAAAGAGCCATGGCGTCGCTTGCGCACGGCTGAGGCCGCCGTGAAAGCACTGAGAGCGTCTAGAGCCCGCGTTTACTACGTTTGCGCGCTAGTCCGCCGCGCTGGATGCAGAGAGAGCCTGGGCACGGGCCTCGCTAGCCTTGATGTGGTGAAGGTGAGCGTCGCGGCGACATCGAACTCACGAGTGTGCCAGTCAGACGGCTCCCATGCCGCACAATATGCAGGGCGTATATGCAACATTTTTGCCGATGCGCTTCCGCAGCTCGTGGCGAGAGCGTCGATCCGCGACTGGATGTGCGAGTGGGTTGATGGCGTCTGACTTTTGCGGCGATTGGCAGCTGTCATGCCGAGTGCGGAAGTCGTCCCGCGCCGAGCCAGACCACCGAGCCGGGGTGGAGCACGAGCTGGAAAGTGGACCTTGCACGTGCATGACCACTGCTGCGGGAAAACATACTATGTATTTACTATCTACTCAGTGTAAGGAGGCAGCAAGCCGAGAAATGGAAAAGAGGTGTTCTAGAGGAAGAAGAGGCCCAAAAGTCCATGCACCACCAATTACACCTCCTGGATTCCCGAATATAACTCCGAACGCCAAAAGAAACCATTACCGTCTGTATCATTTCCAATCCCACACTATTCTCAAAGGCCCCAGTTCACAGCTGCCCGAGTTGCCCGTATTTGGACCCGATAATGAGGAATTTGATGGGGGTCCTTGAGGGTACCTGACGGCAGCATCGTGCAGAGCACCATCTAGCCCGTGTCATCATTCTTCGTTGCCGCAACACTAGACGTCGTTCCTTCGGTATAATGGTCGGGATTTCTAGGCTTTGGGTGCACTATAAGCTTGCCGCGCTTTGTCGCAACACGAGGGGTCGTTCCTTTGGTATGAGAAACACCTCCCAATTGGCTATCTCTTTGGCGGAGCTCTTTAGGCTTCGTGTGCGCTATGTCTGGAACGTCCTCTTCGCCCTCGCCTATGGTCGCCCCAGTATCAGACGCCGTGTCTTCGAAGTGTGGAACATCTCCCAATTCGCTAACTCTTTGGTCGAGCTCTTTGGGCTTTGAATACAGTCTGGCTTGAAGCCTCTTTTTACCCTCGCCTTTGTTCGCCTCAGTATCAGACTCCGTGGGGTCGGAGTGTGGAACGTCTGGGTAAGGCTGATCTGCCTTCTGTTGATCTCGTCTGTTCTCCTCTACCTGGTGACGAGCTTCCACATACTCCTTCCAATATCCTTGCTCAGTCCCGTCGTGAGTACTGGTCTGAGTATCGGCAGGTGTTTGGCTGCTCTGCGATTGACCCGATGTATTGTTGCGCCTGTAGAGGTCGTAATAAGAACCTTTCGTATTCGAAGAGGACATCGCCGAACGAGGATTTGTTCTCGTTGCCAGTGAAGCAGTAGATCGAAAACAAATGCGTGCTGTGCCTGCGAAGAAAGGGTTTTCGAGTCGCAATAGGAATGCTTGCAATATCAAAGGTGGTAAACAACTGGCGGATACAACAGCGCTTTGTAGAAGAAGAAAGGAAGCAAAGTGCCTTCTGAATGAGCTTTTATACTGTACCATGACTCCTCACCTGGCGCGGTGACGAGGATGTGTCTGAGACTCACGAGTACATGACTGTCGGACTGTGAGAAGCGAGGCAATGAGCAATGCCCGTCTTCGAATAGGAGCAAGACAAGTGAGAGGCTGTGGGCGCTGTCATAAGTCTTGACTCTGTGAGTGAGTCTTGAACGTCCGCAAGGGCCAATTTGTGGTCTGGTCAGGGGCATGGACCTCGCACGAAGAGTCTCCAAAGGAGAATCCGGTGCAGTCGGAGTCGAACCTTAGTAATAACCATTGACAGTCCACAGTGTGGACAATATCCAAGTCATTATATGCGCCGCCGGCGTGATGATGACGATGACGCGGTTGCCCTCATTATCGTGCGCCGCAAAGTCCTCATCCTCGAAATACCGCTGATAGTACCATACGTTGGGCGCCAAATTATTCCGGCACGCCTTGCGGAATATCCGGATGTGATTGTAGTGATGACTCCGTAACTAGATGTCAGGCGAGCGCGAGGAAGCATGCATGATCCCATCGAAGACATGGGCCTTCCGCGAAGAGCGCGCACGGTGTTATCTAGTTAAACTAGGCAGAAAATCGGAGTGGTATACATCGAAGCTCGCTGGTATACAGCAGGGTTCCCTCAGTTGAGGCGCCGAGTCAGCTAGACCGTATGCTCGAAGACTGCATGCCTTGCATGCCAAATTCTGCGGCGGCTGTGGATATGTTAGCGCACGCGGATTAACCCCCCCCAGCTCATCCTCAAACACTTTGCAAAGGGATATAACATCGATGACAACGGTATCCAGGTGGGCTGATGGAAGTAACCATCATCCCGAGTATTCCTCATTTGATCCGTGTAACGAGGATTTGCGGAGGGACGGCGGCTTACTGTCCAGCTCAAACGATAAGCGGATGGGCTATAAATTCCATTAACATTGAAGGCGAGTTCAAATCTCATTTCATCGAGTGAGGATAACCAGTGGGTGACGCCCAGGAGATAAACTGGATACACTGAGGTGTTGTATTCAGTGCTTGCCTCCATGTCCGGACGCAGATGTAGCAGCCGGCATATGCTGCTATCTTGAGCGAGGAAACACCTTCACAGTGGGACGCGGCCAATCCGGTCTCAAGATCTCCAGATGATGTGAAAATGGCGTCGCAGGTTCTGCAGAGACGTTGTGAAAAATTGGACGGCCATACGGGATCATCTTGCGAATTCATAAAAGGTGTATGAGGAGAGTGTATCAGGTTTTCGATTGAGCGAAAGCTGACAGCGTTGCAGGCTTGTTATTGGATCGCATGTGGGATTCTGGAGCCAACCCCAGATGGAGGGTAAGACCTTGCGACCCTAGTTCTGAACAGCCGGAAAGCGAGGTAATACCCACGTACCTAGGTAGGTACGCAAGAAGCTGTTCTCGTACCGATACCAAAACTTGCCCATTCCTTCGCACCTGCCGGCAGCTGCGTATCCGGACTCTCTGTGCGAGTTCTAGGGTCGGCTTTGTCAGAGATTCATGACCACTTCAACCCCAGACTTTCCGCTCCTTCCCTTTCGAAGCGCTCCACTTCTTGATTCGTGACCGAATATCCGCTGCTGTCTGCTGCATCGGATTGAGCTTCATATCTCGGCTCATTCTCCCGTAATCCTCGCCGTATTGCTGCACCAACCTCTCTAGCCATTCTTCTTCTCGCTGGCTCTGGCTTCGCGGCGCTTTCCTAGCTCCATTTCTAGCCACCTCTTCAAGTTGTCTTATTACAGGATTATCGCTCTCCTCTTTCGGCACCATGGCGAACGCATTCCATTCCTCCGCATCGCTCTCCTCTAGCTCATTCAGAGGATCATTGAGTGGGTTGTCCTTGACCTTCTCCTCTTTCTCCTCGCCTACAATGCGTACGATTGCGCCGGTCTCTGGGTCTCGCTCGACCTCGACTTCTTCCGTTCCGGCTAATTGCGGCTTCTGACTGACGATATTGAGCGCGTTCGCGGTGCTGTTCGCTGCGGCGTCGGCGCGCGAGGAATTGGGGTCATTGAGGCCGAGCGACTTGATCGTCTTTTCGGTGCCGCCCGTTGAGTGGTTGAGGCGAGCTGTGAGTCCGAGGCGACGGTAGTTTTGGGTGAGTGTCTCCTTTTGATTCCTACATTCGTCATGTTAGTCTCTGACTCACGAACGGTGAGACAGGGTGGGCGTACCAGTTCGCCGCAATGATTGGATTCGAGAGGATCTTCTTTTTCGATGGCGGATTTTGTCGCTTCTTGGGTATAGATGACTTTCTTTTCTTTTTCTGGAGTTCGCGACCCATGTTCGCAAGGCTATTGCTATGAGGTCTGCGCGGGGTATTGGAGTCGCGGCGAAGGTTGTTTGCAGAGTCCGTTCGCCCAAAATTTCCCATGATTTTCCGATCCGACAGAACTCTTGGCACGCTAACGCTTATCGCCTATCAGCGCTCAGCCCTACCGATACATTCGGGCCCTCTTTCCGCGTCGACCCCTGAGACGTCACAGCAGGCGTCGTCACCCTTCATCTATTTCGAGCCAAAGCTCTAACGCGTCCAACATGGTGTCCCGGCGGAACAGAACCCTTATTACGCTGTCAGTGTTCCTCGCAGTGTGGGCGTGGAACGCATCGGCGGCCGCCGTGAAGGGTGAGACAGGTGTTAACGTGGGCGAATTGAGTGCGTCCCAGATCGAGGATCAATTGCAGGTATGTGCTTGTTTTCATGCGCTCAATTTGCTTGCTTTCCGCGTGGCGGCGCTCCAATTACATGACAGGCGGCATTGGAGCACCGTGATGTCGCGTGCTCAACACCACAGGAGGCTAACAATTCCGTAACAGGAATGCCCACTTGTCCGGGCCCTCGGCGAGCACAAGGTGGCTACTAGCCCCACTACTTCGAGCGTTACCTCCAGGGTCTTCGCCTTTCTCTTTCCCGGCAGCCCGGCAGTCAATGCCCTTCTCGCGACGCTTTACATCTCAGGTCCGCCGAACTTCCTACTCGCGCTATGTCCGCCGAACATCGACCCCTCGTCTTTGTCTGTCATGGTGGCATTCGCAGTTGGTGGACTGCTGGGTGATACGCTGTTCCATCTACTTCCAGAGATCTTTCTGGGCGAGGATGAGCATGATAAAGTCAAGTTCGTTATGGTGGAACCGAACAAAAATTTGTTACTTGGCGTGGCCATCATGGTGGGATTCGTCACATTCGTGGCCATGGACAAAGGCTTGAGGATTGCAACCGGTGGTGAGAGTGGACACGACCATTCTCATGGACACTCTCATGAGAAGACTGAGACCGCTGGGCAGACCACGGGCTCTGAGATGAATGGTACAGACTTCACTTCCAACACCTTCCGGGATTGAGGTTTAGCCTGACAGTACATCCAGGTTCCAAAGACTCGCTCCGAGCGCGCAAGGCCACCGCGAACGGTATCACTCCACCGCCGACTCCTGTCCCAGCTGCAGAGAAAGAGAAGGAGATTAACGCGAGCGTCAAGCTCGGCGGCTATCTCAACCTGATCGCAGACTTTACACATAATATCACTGATGGGCTCGCTATGAGCTCATCGTTCTACGCTTCCCCGACTATCGGCGCGACCACGACAGTAGCTGTGTTTTTCCACGAGATACCACACGAAGTGGGCGACTTTGCTCTCCTCATCCAATCCGGCTTTAGCAAAAGAGCAGCGATGGGTGCGCAATTTATCACTGCGCTTGGCGCTTTGCTGGGTACATGCATCGGCATTGCTGTCCAGGAGTTCGGCGGCAACTCAGCTTCGGCCGATTTTCAAGGACCTGGGCTTTTCGGCACTAGCCTTCAATGGGGAGATATGCTGCTACCGTTCACTGCAGGAACGTTCCTGTATGTTGGAACGGTGGCGGTCATTCCTGAGCTTCTCGAGACTGGCCCCGAGAAGGGGAAAGAGCTTAGGAAGACGCTCACGCAGTTCGCAGCTATGTTCGCCGGGGCTGGTATAATGCTCGCGTAAGTGACCACAACCCACATATGAATCTCCAATTTGCTAACATGTATCAGCATCTCATGGTCTTGAAGGCTTGTTATTGTTTGTCGCATTCCGTCGCATCATCAACCTAGAGAGGTATCAGCGCCCGGACCGCTTCATCGAAGGGTCTCAGTGCATACATTGCATAATGCGCGGATAGACCGGCCTCGGCATGACCCTATGGTCATAGACATAGACTTTTATGATGCCCTCCATCAATAATCCGGGGCGTTGAGGCGCTACATGTAGCCGTTATTTCCAATCTGCTGACGTCTATCTGCTGTTCCCTTGGAACAACCAGAGTATCGCATATTATCCTTGAGAGGCAGTTGCTCTCGAGTCGAGCCATCATATTTCTGAAAGGCTGTTCATTTCATCTTGAGGGATAGTAGGACGCAAAGCTAAGTCGCGTCAGATCCATCGTGCTGATGAGCTTCTACTACGCCAGCGCTCAACCCGCAAACATAGCAATGCGTCGAGAGTCGTAGTGCCGTCACCTCCTCTCCGTTCAGCTACTCTCTCATCGCATAACAACAGTGCGACATTCGTCCTAGGTCTTATACCGGGAAGCTCCCTGCTTCAAGGCAATCCAAACCCTGGGACCAGCATCCTGCACGTGAACTACCCGACCCGTACCCTTGGATCCGCGTATTTTCTCTTTTGGAACGCATTATCTCTTTTGGGACAGTCCTGCGAGGTTGTCATCGATCTGCTGTGCAAGGAACACCATGGTTGGGATCTAAATCTTAATCCTTCACGGTTTCGCGCGCAAGGGCAATCTAGGGCGGGCTGCCGGGACAGTCGGGTCATCTTTTTGAAGTGTTTGCTCGGCGCAGAAATCGGCTCTCTCGGATTCGCGCAATTGCTGTGCTGCTGAAGATCGAGCGATCACTAGAACAACGGTCCTTCTGATCAAGCTCAGGCATGGTGTTGGAAGATGGTCACTCCGCAACACCGAAGCCTGTCAAAATGAATGCACCGCACGCCAAACGCTTCCACAGCCACCTCGGCCTCACCTCACGCCCTCGCATCGTCGCGCCATGAAACCGCGCCCAGAATAGCACTAACGCGCGAGCATTCTCTCACGCCTGATGCGGGCCATGCGCACCCGTACAGTAAAATGGCCCCTTCGCAAACGAACACAATTGGTCGAGCCGGGTGCTTCGGTGACTTTTCGCAGGCCGAATACGGGAACTAACGAGAGAGAGGGAAGATGATTGGTGATACGGCGGGTTTAACGAGCGGTAGACTGGATCTAACGGCATGCGGGATCGCGTTGGCGGATTGACCTGGGTTGTGGGAAATGCAAGGTTGTCAGACGGTTTTTGGTGAGGGGTGCAGAATGACTGCCTTGCCTTGCCGAGTCGGCTGAGGCGTGCCGGGAGCGTGTGGGCGGAGTACATAGATGGAGGCTTGGGACAGAGCTGTTCTTTCTCCAGGTCAGCGATTTTGTTGCGCCTCGCTGCTACGCAGTTCAAAACTCTGGACGATTGCGACGGTTTTGTAACTGAAAAGGACGCGACGACGGAGGCATAAGACGAGACAGCTGCGAACCCCGCGTTTCCGCCCGCTCAGTCAGCTCAGCTGGACACGACATCTCGTCTTCCCTTTCCGTTTCGCTCGATACTTTGGCATAGAAAGAGTTGGGAACGCAGATTCAGGAATGAAGACCCCGTCGGCCTTACCTATTACCTCAACCTCAACTTCAACTATGAGGCCATCATCACCACGCTATAGCGCCAACCGCGCTACCGTCTTCCTCGTCATCCTCGGCACTCTCGCTATCTTATATCAGCTCGTCGCGCACTTCCCGGCTGTGACTTCGAACATCGGTTCCGCGCTTCAACACGCTCTCCCGTCAGCCGCATCGTCGAACTTCTGCACCAAGGAGATTGGAGAGGGTGTGTGCTGTGAGTTGTTTCTTGGTGCGGAGCCTTGCGCGGACGAGTGCAGGAAGGAGTATGTGGATAGGGAGACGTTTACATTGACAAAGGAGTACGATGAGTGTGCGGATCAGTGCCTGGTCATGTACAAGAGTACGTGTGGGGAAGCTGAAGGGAAGACAGATGACCATGCTGAAGAGAGGGAACCAACCGTGCTGAAGGGAATGGACACTGCTACGCCTTGAGGAGAGTCCGACGACGGCATCATCAATGACCATCGCCACATCATCGCCCACGCGGAGAATGTTTGGATGTGGAGATGTGGCTGAGCCGAGTCCCGGTTGGGGGCTTGGCTTCGGTGGAGAGTCGGGTATCGGCACGGTGTCATCAAGTTCCACGACAACGAACCCCGACGATCGATCCTAAGCGAAATGATGGTGAAGGAAATATGGGACATTTGTCGTGCGCTCCGAGTCCAAAGGGAGCGTCTTTGCGCGGACCCGGACAGAACGGAAGACCCGACTCAGGCCGCTGCCAAATTATCGATCCACCAATGACGACAGCTACCGGCCTATACACCAACGCCCGCAAAGTCCTGTACTCGCGGCGAATGCGCTTCGGTACTTCGCTGTGGGCGCATACTAAGGTCGTCTCCTCCGGTGGACGCGAAGGAATCTTCCCGCTTTACACCGCTGGGCAATGCTCGTCTCCTGGATGGATAGACTTCAAGGACTAGAAGAGTTAGGGTCTTGAAAGATAGAATTTGGTTGCGGTTTTGAAGAGGTGCTGGTTATCTGGGCGGTAACGGTTTATGAGTCTGCATGAGGACAGAAGAGCTTGGATATACCCTCATTGATACCCACGTGATTTCCTTTGAGGAACAGATATCTGAAGATACCCCCGAATGAAGACTTCCATCTTTTCTCTACTCTATGACTGCTCACGGGGCGTCTTCGGCGCCTCTGGAGGAGAACGACATCGATTGCTAGGCCCAAAGACGGTGCGGACGGACTGTATACAGCGCTTTCGAGTGAACGTGGATTAAGATATGATAGGAAGAGCAGGAAGAAGCCACTAGGCTTGCAGATGGTAGTTGAGGTATGAAATGTGATTGGGCAGCTGCCCTCACGAACTATATGTGGAATGTGTGAACCGTGGTAGGACAGTGGCTTCCTATCTTGCCCTCCTCGCTATATTTTCCTCTTTCTAGTCGCGTCTGCTAATCGCGCTGACATTAATCCCAGATGCGATTCATCACGCGGTTCTGCGAGTACGACCATGTCCGTCTACCCTATCTACCGTCCGAGTCCAACCCCAGAACCCCTTCGAAAACAATCTCCTCCTTCCTCGCCGCCAACTCCTCCATGTCCCACGCAGCATCGGCGAACTTCCCATCCAACCAGCTAATATTCTCAAAAGCCAGCCAACGCACTGTATGCGCACTTAGTTCCAAGAGTTCATGATCGAAAGTAGCCAACGCTTTGAGATTCAAGGTTCCGTAGTACAACCATGCAGGCTGGAGAAGAACGGTGGCGATGCCATAGTAACTCAGTCGGTACTTGGGTCTCATATCCTTTAGCCGCACGAGGAGAGTACATGTTCTGATCTCGTAGCCTTCTATTGCATAATCCGGCTCTCTATCCGTACCAGTAACCATGACGATCTTCTTGCCCACTCCTGGAGATGCCGTGGCTTTGAAGATCTCGTCCTTGGCCTCCAGCAGCACTTGAAGCGCTTCAAGGCCATAATCGAGCACGATAACGACGTCCAATTTCTTGCTCGGAGGTAGGGTGTACTTTCCGTTTTCGAGAAGAACTGGAACGGTGATCATTGTCAGTCTGAGTGTGGTGCAGAGACTCATAGTCCAGCGAATGTGGTTTCATCATCGCCTACAAGAACCAGCACGCCGACGCCGGCCTGAACGAGCTACTGCGCCACCGCCCGGCCGGTCGATGTATCTGCGCCGTGAACGAGAACCACTTGCCCCCTTGCATCGAACTTGCGGGGGGGATATCCATGGATATGTCTCCAGACAGAGCTTTTTGGTGAAGAGAGTCCCCGTTTCTGTAAGAATCTGTTGAGAAGTTGAGACGATTAGAGGCTCACCTATAGTTCGAAGGCCAATTAACATGTTGTCCATAGGCTGACTACTAGATCACGGCGCACTTTGAGAAAGGAATGTCTTGTACACTAAACAGATATACTACATGGAGGCGCTTTCTCTTTTTACACCCGGGCTGACTGAAACATCGAGCATTATCGGAAAGACGTATTTCCATTATGAGACTTATAAGCCTTACTCTATCACCTGCTACGAAGGGGGGAACTTCCTCGCCCGTACGATCGTTTCTAGTCCGCCAGGTGATCGTTCAGAAGACTAACTATAAGCTTCCATTGCATGGATATCGGCGACCTCAGATTAAGTCATAACTCTGGGGTCGTCCTTAGGCAATACCCCAGCTACTCCTCCTGTCAACTCTAAAACCAATCGGTAACCTTGTCCCAGATCTTCTTCGCCGCGTCCTTCACCTCATCAACCAACTTAATGATCCCCTTCTTGATCAACCACTTATAAAACTCCACACAATCGCCTGCAGTCTCCAATGTCGCCTTCAACGCATCGACGCTGCCAAACAGCTCCTTCAAGCTCACCGTCTCGATAATGACCTGCCAGTCACTCGGCGGCAGCGCGCAAACCCCCGAACTGACATAGCACCCTGGATGCGTTCCGAACGCGAACTCCTTAAGAGCAGAGCACGTCGTCGACTTCTCGCCCGTGGCATACGGCACAAGATTCCGCTGCAGACACAGCATCGTCTTCGTAATCCACGCCTGCCCAATCGCGCTGAACTTCGGCGCCGCGTCGGTGAACTTGGTGCAGTACTTCAACCCATAACCAATCGGATAGCCGTCTGGTCCGCATTGCATGGTCTTCTCAAGGCAGTTGGGGTAGAACGTGCATGTGTTCTCGGCGGGGTTCGAGCACGAGGGTGGGTCGGCGCCAGCGGACTTGACGCAGCATTGGATGGTGGAGTCCCCGGGGCAGTGGCCGGGAACGAAGGAGCCAGCGCTACAGCCTTGGTGCGTGTGTCGACAGAGGGAGGTGGCGTATGGTGCGGAACATTTCTTCGGGACGCAGCATTGGACGTCTACGGGATCTGCGGACGTGGTTAGAGGATGGAGGATGGAATGGAAAAGGAGGCGGGAGGAGGTACCATTTGGGCAGTAGCCGTCGGGGTAGGCAATGCCAGCGCAGTTCGAGGTCTTTTGGCATGTTCCGGTCCCCTACAAAGTGTCAATTGAGGGTAGAGAGGTTTCGCAAAGTTAAGAGGTACCTCTGGCGCATCGCAATAATCACCGATCTCTCTCGGCAGTTTATGATTCGCAGCAGCCGCCATTGCCGCGAATGCAGTAAACGCAACCCCAAAGGCCTTCATGGTGCGATAATCTTCTCTCGGTCCTCGGGCTGTACTTTCACACTCAGGGTGCATGACATTCAAACCGTGAAGCCACCACAGCCCTTAAGTACCTGCGCCACTCCTCCGCCCAGCCATTGACGTCGGCGACCGCCTCCAAACACGAGCAAATTGTGTGCGTCTTGAAATAGCATCCACGTTGTACGAGCGGGGAAACACGAGAGGTCGAAAGATCTTCAGCTCGTCGCCCCTTGCAGCTGCGCGGGCCGGGAGGAGGCGCGGCTCGTAATGCAGATCCGATCGGCTTATTCGCACACGCTTCCTAAAGTAGTTGACATACTCATATCAAGTTCTAGCCAATAACCCCAGCGCTTTTACGGATGAAGACGATCTTGGGCCTCAGACCCGTCGTTGGCCGATTCGCTCGACTGCAGAAATTCCTACAGCGTAGAGCCGCTGACAGCCCATAATAGGTGCAGTCATATTTGCGTCTGTGGCGTTGGAAATCCGGGAATCGATCAAATAACCTGCATGAGCCGCGTTTCGAAACACGAGGTCCCATGTGCAACCGCAATTACCGCCTCGTACTGGCAACAACAAACATGGAAGACCTAGATCAGAAAGCGATAAATGCGAAGAGATCATATGACGAGATCATTCGACGAGAGTTTGAAAAGAGAGTGTGCGCACTCCGTTTGCAAGATGTATTTGGTCCAGGACTCGATCCAAAGAGGAAGAACACGAGATGTATTCAAGACTGCGGATACCACAAGACCTCGCACGCATGAAAGGTGCTAGGTGTGCCAAAGCAAAGGGAAACCTGCTCTTCACAGATCCACCTGCTCCAAGGACCCAACATCATGGCTCCACGGCCCATCCAGCCCTTCGTCCAACTCGTACTTCACCGCATCACCATCACCCAGAACCGTCAAGCTCGTCACACCCACCATGGTTGAAAACCCAAACGAGCCATGCATCTTGATCGTCGTCCCATCAAAGCTGAACTCAATCTCGCTGGTCCCACTCTGCTCCACGCTCTCTCCATCGTCCAAGTACAAGCTTCCGCTCGCATTGCCATCACCATCTGGCGCGACGAGCAGCTCGAAGTCTACGTCGCGTAGCGCGGTTGTCGTGTTCGCGCCGTTAACTCGCGCAGCGATGATGGAGCCGCCTTTGATGTGGACAGGGATGTCGCTGGTGCTAACGTTGGAGTATGTGATTGAGGAGCCGGAGCCGGAGACTTTCTTGAGTGTGAAGAAGTCGTAGAAGGTGTCTTGGGGGAGGTAGAAGGATACAGAGGTCGAGTCTTGCTGCGTGACAGGACTGACGAGGAGAGAGGGACCGTAGAAGAATTGCGCCTCGATGGCGGCGGTTGCCGAGTCGTCGGGGTAATGCATCCTGAAGCTACGGTTAGGGATACTGGAACGGGGAAAGCGACTGCTTGAAGCTTACCACAGGGGAGCCAGCATGGGAGTCCCGTCTACGGTCTGCTGATGCATGGCTGTGTAAATGTAGTCTAAGAGCCTGTATCGCAGATCGATCGCTTTACGGGCAGCGGCAGCCACGGATTCCCATCTATATGCCTCCTGAGAAATGGCGCCTGCGACATTGTGGTTCCTATAGAATGGGTAGAAAGCTCCGAGGACCATCCAGCGGGCGCAGAGATTCTCGGTGGTATCTCCGAGGAAACCGCAGACGTCAGCTCCGACCTAGCTCCGTTAGCCGTGCATCACCAAAGCGAAAGATATCTTACCATTGGAACCTGGAAAAATGAGACGAATTGCAGAAGATGCCGAATGGATGTGATATATTGGTCCCACGCCGAGACGTTATCTCCTAGCCAGTGACCAACGTAGCTTCCAGCGCCGACGAAAGTGCTGCGAGTGATGACCATCGGTCGCTTGCCTGGACGCCTGCTGAGCATAGCCTGCTGACTCGTTTTGCTCATCATCGTGCCATACCTAGAGAACGTTCAGTGTCTACCCACATCGTCGAGCAGGCTAACTTACAAGTTATGTGTATCATACTCTGCATAGCCTCCTTGGTGAATTAGATCGGTCCTTGCCGTCTTGTTGCTCAACACGTCGAAGGTATTGTGGATAGCGTATTTCGGGAAAGTCAGGTTTCGTCCACCAAGTCCGATCCTTGAACCACTAGCCTGGCGAGGAGAAAGCCTGCGAGCTTGTACGTTGGTCGCCACGTCTGTGTCTTCGGACGCATCTGATTCCGGGTCTGTGCAAGGCCACACACAGAAGTTTGACGGCTCATTCATGTCAATCCATCTTCAGACGGTAGTCAGTAATCCGTGCCAGTATACCGGGAACTTCACTCACAACGCATCGATATCAACGCCAGAGTCCGGATTGAAGAAGCTCTCAAACTCGCTATTCCAATACCCTTGGGCGTTTTCGTGGAACCAATCGGGAAATGCGGTCACGCCGGGCCAGACTCTACCCTTGTAGATGCTTCCATTGTTCATCTTTAAGAAGATGTCGGCTTCTACGCCGTTGTTGAAGGCATCGTAGTCCTGATAAGCCACGGCTGGACCCGTCAGCTATGCCTGATGATAAAGTTGCGTGCTATACATACCCGGGTCAACCATTACAATGTAATGTTGGTCATTGCTGTGCAGATTATCCACTAGGCTTCGCATCTTGTCGAGAGGAAATGTGGCTCCCAGAGTGAAAACCTTATACTGGTCCATGTAGTCGATATCTACTTCATTTAGCGCACGACAGGCTAGGTAATTTGCTAAATACATACCAGTCCACATGGTCTCCAAAGGAATGCTAGCGGCGCTGTAGTTTGCAACCACGGCAGCCACTTCGTCGGCACTCGAGTATCCAAATCTGCAGTTATGGAATCCAAAGCCCCAGTACGGCATCATCGCGGCTTTGCTCGTGATCTCACTATACTCTCGTGAAACATCGAAAGGCGCGGGGCCGGCCAGGAAATACAAGTCGATGATCCCGCCTATAGTGTTGTATTCCAGGTACTGACCATTGTCTTTGTTTATCTTAATGTCCATTCCGTTGCTGTTGAGAAGAAGAACGCCATGCGTATTCCCGGAGTCCGCCCTGTGCTCGTAGTACACCGGATGCGTCCCGTACAAATTCGAGTTTTGCGGGACAGCGCCTGCATCCCGAGCCCATAGTGTTCGGATATAGTTCGAAGTTGGTAGTCTCAAAGAGTCCGTATGTTCGCCGAGTCCATAGAGCGATGGATTGTCAGGTAAAGAAGTGCGAAGCCGCACGTATTGGTCCTCGAAAACGGGAACGGAGCCCTTTGTGCTGAATATAGTCTCATTATTACTCTTTCGCGTTACCGTAAACGAGAATGGCTCCTCTTCTATTGAAACGTCCAGTTGAGATGCGTCGGATCCGACTGAGCCCGTCGGTCGGGGGACGACAAGGTCGGGGACCTGATAGACTTGCTCATCCTTATCGTATATTGATACATGTAGGCGAGAATCTAGGCTCGGTTAGCATCGCCGTCAGATGTCCAGTTCTCCGGCTTGGTCTTGAGTTCTATCCTCTCTTTTTGACACGCTTCAAATACATCATGATTTGATGACGATGAGATGTGTGTGGATGAGTTCACATCCAATCGTGCATTAGCCAAAGGGGAAGCTGAAACACCGCTTATACTTCCCCCTCGTCGCAAACTCCCTGACCATGTCAAACACATGAGAACAAACACACCTGTCTGGTACTCCGCTACGAACTTCAGCTCCTGGAGATCGTTCCCGTAGATGTTGCATCCCGAACCAGCCAAGGTAAGATCCGCCGTTATCTCGCTATCTGACTGTTGGACATTGCTGGCTTTGTACCCTGGGCAGTCATCCGCCCTCCTGAGTGGTACGGAGTTAGTCCAGTGAACAAAGCTGGACCACAAGAAGAGGCAGGACTGGAGAAATGTGAAAGAAATAGGCATGACGTGGGCGAAGGTTGACGAGCCATTGTTGGTAAGATCGAGCCATGACTGCCCTATATAGTCGACTACAAGGGACGCTTAGCATTAGCCCTTGTCCATCATCACAGTGCCGAGTAGCCATAGCCATGGTGCTCCGGTGCGTGCGCTCCCAGGTGGTCGGCCTGGTTTCCGCAGCAAAGCCGAGATTAGGTGTGGAGCGGTCTCTTACAGGTCGTCACGAGCGCGTCCATTGTGTTGGATTTTATGCCAAAGTGCCCCGCTGGGCACAGCAGGTACCGGGTCGCAGTGGGACCTGCCGAATTAGGTCTGTTTGAGAGATGGATTTGCGGACGAGTAGATGATGGAGGAGTGGTCGGAGGCGGTTTTTCCGGGCCGTAGTTTGCCTTGGCGGGTTGTTGTCAAGAAATGATCCACCTTGCATGGCTAGGATTTGGCTTTTCGGCCGATAGGGCGATTTCTCACGCGTTCTAAATAGCAGGATCGGCTGCCTGGAGATGAAGAGAGGCAGAGCCCACCGACTGTGCCTGCCAAGCACCAGTTTCTCGCGCTTAAAGGGGTCCTCAGGCGTGAGCAAAGTTTAGCGAGATTCTAATAAGCTTAAAGAGCGCGTTCTGTGCCTGAAAGCCCTAACAGTGCATCTGAGAATCCTCTCTTAGTCATGCGTTCACGCCGTAAAGAATTCTGCTCGACCTCCCTTTCATCCAAAAAAGGCTAGCGTAGGATGAGCCGCAAACACCCCTACCCGTCGGTCACAAGCCACCCGTCATCCAACAACCTCATCTCCATTCTCAGGAGATCTGCCAATAGTCGCCCAAAGTTTGCACCTGCACTCCGCACGCCGCGTGCTTTTTCGCGTCATCCCGGACTGACCCTCTTTCATAGCCGCACAGCCGACGTGGTCGCCAATAGCCAGGGGAGACCTCGAACGCGAAATAGAACGCCCAGATCCAGGAAACAGCACCAGGAAAGGCTCCTGAAGCCAGACTCAAAGGGGAAAGCACATGGATGCCGGATAGGAGATTCCTTTATTCCTTAGCCATGGAAGAGCGGGTATCTATGCGCACGCGCTGAAAACTGGGGTTGCCGGCGAAAGTCTAAGGTGCAGCGACGATCTGCGCGCCGGCTATTCATCACCACGACTTCCATGGGTACCTAGGTAACGTGCACAGTTGAAAAGTTCTACTACGTCAAGGTCCCAAAGCAAAAGAGGTCAGGTGGAGAGGTCGAGTGGTTTGCTGCATCTGCCCAGATGCCCTCCCTGCCCTTCCACACGTCACTTGTTCACGGCAGTATCACAGCTTCCTCTTGCGTAAGTCGCACTGCAGTCTACGCTGTCACCATTTGCACCTCCTCTTTACACGTTTCTCTTCGGGTACTTGCCTGTAGTCTTCGTCACTGTTCCGGCCCAGCCACTCATGCGAATGCGCAGCATCCGCAAGACTTTCCATCCATACACGGATCGACGTCCGGTTACTAATTGAGTCATTGATTTCCTGCTTCACGTTCTATCAATCCCCCAGCTGCTTATGACCTATACAGAAATCTTACTGATGTTCGGGTGCCTTGTACGAATTGTCGATGAATATCGGGTCACTTGTGTCATGTGACCTCACGGCTTTACACGCAAACGTTTCTTTTCGGTCTCCTTATCTTGCTTGCAGCACAACTATCAGAACAAAATCCGTGGAGAGCGCATCCTTCTAATCGCTTGTTATCACTCCAGCGATGCCTGATGGAGACTCGGCAAAGCCGTTTTTGGAGTTGATTTCCGTTAAGAGCATGTTCGCTGCAGCACAGGAGGCCACATCACTCGACCACCACGTGTCGAACGCTGAACACGAACCAGTGTACTTTTACGCCGGTGTACAACTGTTCGAGCTTGAATTGGACGTTTGCAAGTAATGTATATCATATCCCATTTCCTAGGATGCTATTACTATATCGATGAAGGTTTCCGACTAATAGCAGAATCCTGCGCTGCTACGTATACGAAATCGGCGCGTCAGGCACCGCAGACGATTTCGCTGCACCGAGTACCGAATCCTCTGCGTTCGTCAAAAACGCTCAAATTGCTTTCGTTGCTCGGCGGGGTATCATTATCTATTACGCTGCTCGCAGACTACGGATCTCTCTCATCACTTTGCTCGGTTGTTGCCTCTGCCTTTTGGTTCGATGCTTGGGCGTTACCCTTGCCAGCTGGTTCAACTGAATCCCGCCGTGACTCAGGCTTTCCCTCGCCTAGAAGCTCCCTAATCTGGTCCAGGTCAGATTTCGCTGGTTGCAGCGTTGATGGCGAGTTTCGGGGACCGTTGAGCGGGGTTTTGCCGTGGGCTCTCTGGGTTGTTGTATTGATGGGCGGTTTTCGCACCTCACGTGCTCTCCCTGGGGTATCACCCGGCCGGGGACGTTCCCAGGCCTTTGTGTCTACGCGGCTCCTATGCGGATGAGCCTGGCTGGCGCTGGGTGCGGAACTCCTGCCGGTCGCGGGAGAGGTCTGGCTGCTGACTGCACCTCTCGTGGAGGAACCTCCGGGTCGAGGAGCTGGCTGAGGACGGTTTTGGGCTCTTATGTCTACTCGGCTCCTTTGCGGACGGGCCTGCTCGGCGCTAGGTGCGGGACTCCTGTCGATCGCGAGAGAAGTCCGACTGCTGACTGCATCTCTCATGGAGGGACCTCCGGGCCCAGGAGCTAGCTTAGCGGAAGTGATACGACTTCCTCCTCGCGAGGAGGGCGCGCTTAGGCTTGGAACTGGATCCAACTTTGGAAATGGCGTTTGTGAAGACTTCAGAGACCGCCTCGCAGGCGGTGGTGGGGAAGAGGAAGGCCTCGTTGCTCGATCATGCGATGCCGATGCGTCCGGCCGACGCACTTGCTGGCGGTGTCCACCACGTGAAGCAAGATCGGGAGATTGATAGGAGACTGTTGGTGTGGGATCTTGCTCGTCGTATCCACTGTTTGAAGCGAGGTAGGGAGATTGAAGGGAGTTTGTTCGCGTGGCATCTTGCTCGCCATGTTCACTATGTGAAGCAAGGTAGGGAGATCGCAAGGAGCCTGTTCGCGCGGGCTCTTGCTCGCCGTCTCCACCATGTGTAGTAACGTAGGGAGATTGAACGGAGCCTGTTCGCATGGGATCGTAAGAGCTAGAGGTGGTATAAGATGCGTTTCTTGGGGTGGGCACTGGCGGTGGAGGGGGCGTAGGCTCAAGCTCGGGCTCGGGCTCGGGCAGGAGATCTGTGTCGCCCACTGCCATATACTGAATGTGCAGCTCGGTCGTCTTCGCGTCCAAGCACGTATCCGGAGGTCTTGAATCTTGATTTGCAGGCTTAACCGTTCGCCAAGGCGCGATGTTCATTCCCTCCCGGCTCTTCGCAAGAGGCGGCACCGTACTCTCCCACTCCGCGATCTGCGTCGCCTCTCCATTACCACCCGGTTCCCAAAAGTTCCTAACTTCAGGAGAAAGGAAGGGGCTGGAAGCGAGCTTACTCACGTTGAGCTCGGAGCGGGTGACGTCGATTAATTTGAACGTCTCCAGTTGTTTTTCGAGCTCTTCATCTTCTGGCTCCGGTGGTGTGTCTTCCCTCTTCTTGAAGATGCTGCCGATGTGGACTCTCTTTCGTTTGGACTTGGAGCGCAATGGAATGGAGGAGGAGACGCGACCTACTTTCCTCGCGGGAACGGCAAGAGGGACGGGAGGCCTTTGGGCAATGGCGTTGCCGACTCTGTCTCGGGGGCTCGCGTTGGTGTCGTCCACGGGCTGCGGAGTGGGGGTTGAGGGTGCTAAGGAAGTGGATGTTGAGGGAGTGGACACCGAGGAAGCGGAGGCTGAGGGAATGGACACTGAGGAAGCGGAGGCTGAGGGAGTGGATGCTGAAGGGGTGGATGCTGAAAGACCGGACACTGAGGGACCGGACACTGAGGGACTGGACGCTGACGTGACCCTAGACGGATGCAGTGAAGCGCTTGCATCTTGTGTACGAGGAGGACGAGCTGGGTTTGAACGCGTGTCGGTTCCAAAGAGGGACGAGCTGGATAGGGCTAAGGCAGTCTGCTCTACTGTCAGCGGTATCCCGTGCAGGCACGAGGATGTCACGAACCGATTCTTCCTCCGAGGAGCGGCGTGGCTCAGAGGCGTCGGGCGTGTCGTCCACCTCCTGAGCGAGCTGTACAGCCGCCTGCCTCCCCCGATGGCGACTCCATGAGTTGTACCACTTCTTGTTACTGGCCATGTTGAATATATGTAGAACGCAAGTGACAGGGCAATGAACCTGGCGATGTGTGCTTGAAGGGCGTCACAACACAGAGAGCAGTCGGTGCATGTTTGAGAAGCAGAAGGGGACACCGGGTAGAATCAGCACATTATATAGACACCACCTGGCGAGGGTCACAGTACCTCAAATCTCAGGAAGGCCCAAAAGGGGCTTCCAAGTCTTAACTAGCAGGGGGTTGTGAGAGGGGGTGCTTCCTCACCCAAAGGTACGCCAATTGCTCAAATGTATGGTTCCCATCGAACTTGCACTGCCCCTTACCGGACCGGGACACTGTGCGGGGAGTCAAAAATCACGAGCGGGGATATCTGAATTGAACGACGGAGAACTGGAAACAAGACTGCGCTCCATTTAGATTTGAGAAGCAAGCTGCTGTTGATTCTTAAATGCTTCTAAACTGAACGAATGCCTTCACCCAAGTGCAACAAGATAAGAAGTCAAGAATCCCGTATATATCAAGACCGTATTGGAAGCTCTATGATGCTCAGGAGGCGGGTAGAGTAACTTCAGGATTCGTATGTCATGTGCATATTTATCCACTGCGAAGCCGTGCTTACAAGAGTTCCATGGGAGCGATTAGACAATAGTGTGTCAGCTCAACAGAATCTTCTTTGCGTGTGGATACCTCAATCACTCATTCTCCACAAGAGCAATCAAGGTTAAATATATTGGCTCCACCCTCTGAACACTTTGAGCTTCCATTCACTAGCGTCTAAGCCGCTTGTCACTTGGGGTATCATTCCGCAAACCATCCCCTTCTTATCAACAACACATCATCGATCCTCACATCACCACACAACAGCCCTTAAGCGCCCTAAACAATTTGGGCAACCCTTTCTTAACCATCTGCTCCACCTCATCACCCTGCTGCTGCTGCTGATGGCCATGTTGAGCTTGTCCATGATGCGCCTGGCCCGCGTGATGCGGTTGCCCACCATGATGCTGCCCCGGATACCCACCAGCCCCATAGCTCGGCGCAGACGGCGGCGGCGGCATACCATGGACAGGGCCGCCCTGCAAATTCACGTACATCCTCCCCTCATTCTCCTCCGTCGCGTACTGCAGGCCCAACTCCCGGCACACCTGCTCCACCCTCGGCTTAATCTTCTGCACATGCCCGCGACTATGATTGCCCTTCCCCACAATGACATGCAAATGCGTCTCGCCCCTGTTTCTCGCCGCCCGTATGCGCTCCTCTAGCACGTCTTCCGCTTCTTCTACGAACAGCCCGTGAAGATCGATCGTGTCGCCAGGCACGCGATCAGCCGAATTATTCGCGCGGAAGATGTAGTCACGCGCCTGCCGGTTGTACTGATCCATTTTGGCGGCATGTCGCTTGCCTTCTTCGCTGAGCTCGTGGGCGCGCGCGCCGTCGCCGGACTCGTAGGCTTGGTGTGCGCGGTCGAGGCAGGAGGAGCGCTTGGCGGCTTCTTGGCGGGCGAGGTCGCGTAGGCGGTCATATTCGGCTTCTGTGTCGGAGGAGGAGTGGTTGAGGGCTACGAGGGCTTAGCAATGGCGCGTAAAGCTTGGGGTGGAGGAGCTGGGTAGGGGGAAGGGAGCAGTGAGGGGTGTAGACATACAGCGAGCGCCTAATTGCATCATTTTCATAGCCATGGTGACGAGGATGGATGTAGAGAGTGACTACAGCGGTATTCAACTGTGAACGTATCCTGCCGTTGTCGCTCCTCGAATGCGGAGAGGAGGCGGATGATCGACGCTGCCAAGAGATCCTGGCTGCCAGATCGCGCAGGGGCCAGATTTATTTAGATAGTGTGCAGCTTTCTAAGGAGTCAGAGCTGGGAAGAAAAGCAAATGAGACCGTACGAAACGTGGCGCTGGTGGGATTTCATGAAATGCAGACGGCTCTGGAATTCAATATTAGAGCTTCTGATTTCTCTTGCAGTGTCTACTGCAATTATCTATCCTTTTGACTCTGCTAATCCTCTGGCGTCCACGCAGATGTATAATGCAGATCAGAACCTAATCTTTGGCCCAACGAACACAATCAGAAATGCCACTACCCAGAGTCCGAATATCATCGCATATAGCTTCAGTCGAGCCCACCAGCCCCTACCCTCAGTCATTCGCCGTAGTCTGCCCATCCTCTGGCCTGCAGCTTCCATTCCCTGTGTGTTCTTATCCAGTCCCTGAACCGCTCGATCCAGTACGCTCTTGTCTCCTTCTAGCGTTGAGCGGAAGTGCAGCGATTGCTGTTTCAGCTGCTTCGCCATCTCCAGCAGGCTCGTCGTCAAGGTCTCCTGTTCCCCACGATGATGTGACAGTATGGCTTCCGTGTGCGCAGCTGAGGGATCACCCGTCGTGGTGGTAGGTTTTGTGGGGAACAATGAGCTGCCTGTCGTTGTTGCCGCTTCGTCCTTCTCGCCTCCCCCTCGTCGCCGCAGTTCAGATGTGAGACTCCTTGCTGCATCCTGGAGGGCTTCACTGCCTTCTCCGCTAGTACCAGAGACTTCGAGACCGGCCTCGGCTTTCACTGCTGGCGCATATGAGGGAAAGTTGTCCTGGCCTTCCTCCTCTGAGTCCACCGAGCCATCGTCCGAATCTGAGTCGTCTAGCTGGTTTAGCTCGTATATGCGCTGGTTGAGTTGTTTGATGAGCTCGCGTTTCTGCTGGAGGTCGGTCTGCAGCGCGGATTTCTTGGATTTGGAAGGGAGGGTCGATGCGGAGTGTTCGAGGTTTAGTAGGAGGATTCGCGCGTACTCAATGTTCTTGGCTAGGCATTAGCCTGGCTGGAGTGCTTCAAGGCATAATACTCACAGCGCCGACTTTCGTACGCTCATATCTAGATTTCCTAAGCTGGGGAGACGGCTCCACTAGTACTATATGCTCAAGCCTCGATAATATGCGATTCAGGTTTATCGGCGTCGGGTCGGGATACCCAGAGGGCGACCGCGTCCTTGTGCCCATGTTGCCTACCTCAGCGCCGTTGCGGCACTAAAGCTTCCAAGGTCTGCAGCTCGGACCTCGATCCAGCTGTTATTCCTGATCCTCTTGCCCTCCTATACGGATCTAGCGCTGGGCAAGTGCTTTGGGTCGCGAGGAGTCCCAGACTGGGTAATGCGATACGTCGTCGCCGTGAAGGGAAATGGAGGGGTTCGGGGGAGAGGTATAGGGTTGAGGGTCGTGTGCGATAACGGGACAGGTGTCAATGTTGGAGATTCGCTGTTTGGGAGCTCATGAACGCGTCCATGCGTAATTGGGGAATCTGGCCAATCGCAACCATGTGGGTCCTTCCCCGCGTGGCCCAAGCTCTATTCACTTCACGTTTCTGGGAACCAACATGACAGACCCGATGATGGATCGCAGCATTATTGAATTGTGTCATTCATTTCATTCATTGTCCGTAGCCTGAGATATCCAGCCCTAGCCTTGAGACTTCAAGTACAATCTCATATAATACATCGTAGACGTCATCGATAAACTGTGAAGCGGATCGGAAAGCTCTCCTGCCTTTGAAGAACCAATCTCGCAAAGTATCAATTTGGTAACGTCCCTCGCAATATCGATCCTTCACTGGCTCAAGGTCGTCGTGTCCCGGGCCTGTTTCTGTGCCGGCGGTGACTGTGGACTAGCCGGCCCACGCGTGAAGCTGGAAACCAGTCAGTGCAGTCATTGCTAGTGGAGTTTGAGGCGACTCACTTGTTCCACGCCCTTCCAAATATGCCGACCTTTCCGTATGAGTCTTGCAAGCTGGCCCTTCTATTCACGCTCTGCTCATCGGTGGGCCTCTTGAGGGCTTCGAGATTTGCGAATCGGTTCGTTACGGAAGACTAGCGGAATCAGCGGAAGCAGACAAAGCGCATGACGTTGTACCCTTCGTCGCTCTGTCGGTGACGATGGTCCAGAGCCGATTGAGGAGTCGGATGCCCTTCGGTCAGCATCCTGCTTGGGGCCCTCGGGCATAGCTGGCGTGGTATTGTCTCCAAAGACTTTGTGAGTCTGGGAGGAGTACTTCTGGTGGAAGGGAGAAGGCATTCTGATGTTCCTATGGGGAGCTTGGAGAGATTTGATGGAGATTTGTGATGAGAAAGACGATGAGGGTGGTTGAAGCAGACGAGAGGTGTGGCAGAGATAAGGACTCAGCTGAACGGTTGCCCCTCAATAGAGATGCCCCAAGTCGTATGAGCATTACGCAGGTGAAGCACGATCGTGCCAATGAGCTACCAGGGACCAGCTTCCCCGCAATCCGCTTGCTAAGCTTTGACCCTGCAGTACGGTAACAATGACCTGAGATAAAGGACATCACCATTGTATAGTATGATCGACAAATAAGATCTCCCATCGCGGCAGCAAAACCGTATAGATTTCGCGTCTTACGAGCAATGCTCGGAACAAGAGCCGAACTTTGAGTCCAATCTGAGTCCTTCGACGTCGTGCTCACGTGCTCAGCTTAGCAATCTTGCGCATTGTTCGGAACCAGCGAGGCAGTCGTCACCGAGCAACTGGGTAGTGCGATTGGAGGGGGCCACAGAGGCAGATCTCTCGGACGCCAGAGGAATGCAAAGTTCGGGCAAGACCACCGCGGAGGCTGAACGCCTTGAAAGACTGGCGTCTTCGGTGTATCAGTGAGGGAGATCCAAGCCGACCAGACATTATTCACTAGACCGAGGGGCATGACGCATCTTTCTAGGGTATACGCTTAGGTTCGGGATGAAGCAGTGGAGACTGGCCGCCGTGTCATGGAGGGTAGTGAGAGTTTATGAATCCCTTGATGTCATGCTCGACGGTGCCTGGCCTGTTTCTTCATTTAGAGTGATACGAAAGCCCTGTCGATCTTTAGCAATCGTCATGCCTGGGGTTTGAGGTTCAAGGGGATGATATCATCAATGCCAAGCATTCGTGTTTGGTCTGTTTGCTTCCACATGCCGAGGTGTTCCCGCTAAGCGATGCAAACTCGACCACAAAGCCCGCGGTCAGAGCCACCTACACCAACCTACCGTCTTCGCGATGGTCTCGCGTCGCGTCCTGAGGCCGGAAATTGTCGATCCTGAATAAACTTTGCACCGTCGCAGTTCGATCACGGGAGTCTCGGCTTCCGACCTTCACGAGCAGGTTGAAGCAGAGCGGAAGGGTGGGTGCGCACTTTTTGAGGCTCAGCGAGGTTGGGCAGCAATCCCTCTTTCAGGCGTCAGATTGACAGGGACGTTCCGCTTTGCCCCGGTTACTTCCCCCAAGCGATGCTGCCATGCTCTTACCGGACGAATTCCAGGCCTTCTTGGTGGTTCACCTTTCCAACTTCATCATCCCGAGTATCTCAGTGATCACCGGAGACCTGAGACTCGAGAATCGGCCCGTCAGCCAGGGCGCCACCAGCCTGTGGCAGATGAGCTCTCGTCTCTCTTACCGCTCACAGCCTTCTCATCGAAAAGTGGTCCATGAGAATCGACCGGCCCAACAGAATGCAACAGCTCCATTATCAAGCAATCGACACCCTCAAGCCCAGGTACGTCAACCTTATTTTCGACATCGTTGCCATTTCCATGATGAATCCACAAAATAAGCATAGTTCAACCGATGGTCTGTGGACCTCTGCGGAGAAAACAGCATTGTCTTTCGCTCCTATCTGATCTCGCCTCTTGTCCCCGTACGAATGATGTGTTGTTTGACAATTTCTGACTGAAAGCAAGCTAGGACGGCGCGCCCCAGGACCCTGACAGGTCTAGAGGTATCATGGAGGGCTCGTGGCTGCTGTCCGATCCTTCCACACCCGAGAGAGCCGGGAATGCTATGCTGCTTGACAACAGGTCGCACGTCGAGCCGCCGATGTCATATTGTGCGACAGCTGCCCTGGATGTGATTGCTACATCTTCTCTGTGTTACTGTGAATATGCGCCTTATTCTATCATGCGACTTGTCAATATGCAGCCTTCGCAGCGGCTGGCGACGCACAATCAATCGCGTCGACCGCGGGCGGTAATTTCTACACGGCCTGGGGGAAGCTTCCATGCCGCCAGCGCAGTTGAGACGGCTGAAGGGAAACGAGAGCCGCCTTCCACTTGACCAAGGCCGTCTCAATCAATCCCTCACTTGCTGGCCTACCGTGCGAGACGCAGCAGTTAATTCCTCGTGCTGCGCGCTTTTCTCGGACAATCTGGAGGCGGTCTGTAACAGGCTTTTTTCTCGCGGACCCTGGCGCGGAACGAAAAAGCAATACGCAATTGTCGCGCACGGCGCTGGCCTGAGCGGACCGCAGCAGCGTCGCGACGTTGGCGGCGTTATCGAGCCGTGATCCCCTTCTCGCGCTTGGCAGAGCGCAGCGAGGATCCCTTCTGGAAACGCCGCTGTGCAACACAGCACGGATGCGCAATTCACTTCGAATTTCACAATCCTGGACCTGTGCTTCCGGCGGCCGCTCTGCATATCGCCGAGGGATGGCGTCCAACCATGATGACGGCGCTTCCCACCGTCCAGGGCTAGTGGTGCCGCGCACCTCTCACGCCCACCGTCAGCAGAGGATAAGAACGTGGCGGTCCCCGTCCCAGGCCGCGCTGGCCAATCTGCCTTGGACGAGAGAAGGACCGCAGCGACAACATGGCCCCACCCTTTGGATGAGTTGGCAACCCAGGCGCTATCCCCTTTTTGGTCCGAGCACACCGCTGACCGGCGGCCCCCTCGTGTTTTGGTTTTCAGCGCCCCCGCCCACCTCGTCGCTCCTCTTTTCCTCCCTCCTCACACCTCGACTACGACACTCGACACTCGCACGCATCGCCCTTTCTGACGACACATCTGTGCGAAAACCGCCTGTTTTGTTCCAAAATTTGTAGACACGACAAGAGCCCTTGCTCAGGATGTCAATTCGGAGCCCAGTCGGAGCCCTAACGAGGTACTTACTGCCCAATGGTCTTATCCCCAAGTCGATTCTGCTTGAAGTTTGCATTTTCTGCCTTTTCTTTGCTTGAACACCATGTACTCTACACGTCTTGTACTCTCCATTCTGTTTGCATTGTTTTGTTTTTGTTTTCGCCGCCATACAGCAGCCAGACCACCATGCGCCGCCAGAAGCAAGCCGCTGGACTCATCATAGCCGGAGTTTTTACCGTACAAGGGGACGTACCATGGCCACTTCCTTTTCTTCTCTAACCTTCCCGCGGATGCCTGGATTTTGTTCAGAAATTACAGCCGGATTTCCCAAGGGTCCTGCCGTGTCGTTGCAACGGCCGTAGTTCGACAAACCATGATCGTAATTCCGGACACCAGGTTCGGAGCTGCTGTCAGAGCTTTCGACATCTCGGTGAGCGCGTGGAGCGACTCCTCAACAGGTCACTAGACCCGGATCGCCTCCGGTTGCGGCCCACCCGTTACCAACGGTACGCTGTTCAGAAAGGCCGAGGATACTATGCCGCCGTGTCACGGCGACGTCGTTCAATCATGTTCTTGTTCGACGGAGCACAGTGGCCTATAACGACAATGCCATAACGGAGCCGTCTTGTTTCCTGATGCGCTACACGTGCCGGAGTCTACCATGGTTGAGCCACAATGGATGCGCCTCCAATGGATCAGAGCCAGGAAAATCACCCAGAGCCACTATTCATGGGAGTCCCGAAGCCTCGGATATCGTTGATGTTTGGAGTTTGGATGGGTTCGCACAATGTACGTACTCGAAGGCTAGTGTTTGCCTATCGTCCACCCAGCTCCATTGATTTGATTACTGACTTGTAGCGTGCTTGTTAAAGGAGAGTACAAGGTCAAGGTTGCCGTTTGCGAATTTTGTTTCCCCTGTTTCTGTTTGTCTGGCCCCATGAATCTTACTCCCCACCCTGGAATGGATATCTGCCACATGGACTTCCACGGATTCTGTGCCTACCAAGGACATCATAACCAGCAGCCCTTCCAAATTGCAACTTTATCGAGACGCACTCCGCCTTCCGCAGTCTGTCGGATCCGGCTGGTTTTTTGCGATTCACCTCAGGTGCGTTCTGTAGATCCACGTCGCCGAGATTTACGCTAATGCTCTTTCCTCGATAGGTTCCCTCATGGCACCGGTGGGCCACATACTAACATGGCGCTTTCCTTTTGTTAACAGTCTTGCCAAAATTCCTTTTGTTTTTTTCACACGCGCACTATGTTTGTTTTGACACTGACCCCTCCGTTCAGCGACTTTTCCGACCCCTCATCGGACTGTTTTTCTTATTCGTACATTGCCAAGTGGACAGAGGACATCCCAGTGCCTGCCATATCCGGAGAGGATTTGTTTTTTTCTTCAGAGTTCCAGGACATGCACGGATCCGATGCTTTCGAGCTAAAGGATACCGCTTCTGTTCACAGCATGGACAGTGCATACCAGAGCCAGTCATCGGGCGCCAGCCGGCGCGGAGCCCCAGCGGCACAAGGATTTCAGCCAATGCCTGCCCAGGATAGCCGGACCCTAATGGCTAATCAGTTCATGGGGAGCAGCAGCATATACTCCCCGTCAATGAGCTCCGACAACATCACCGGTTTTGCGGATCCACAGGACATGAACCAGATGCATCTACCAGCCGCTGCCGGAGACATGGAAGCCGGAGAACGGGCGTTTGCTTATGCTAATCTCTCTACGGGCCAGGACTACTCCCACCATTCGACCAACAACGTTTCTCGTGTCGCGTCTGGGAACGCGATCAATCTGGGTTATGCCTGGAGCCCTGCAGATACCCAGCTTTTCAGCGGGGCGTACGGGTACCCATCGTATCCCAATTCCACGCAGGGCATGGATCCTACGTTGTACTCGAGCCAAGACACGACCGAATTGATGTATACCGCGCCGGCACAACCGCAAAGACCGCCGAACAGGCCTCGCATCGACACGTCCGGCCGCCCAGCCGCAACCCGCAATCCCCCGTCCTTTGCGGCCTCGCATGATTCGCGACGGGCTTCAATGAATGATGCCAGCTATGGCGCCATGGTCATGTCGCCAACCAGCGCAGTCGATGTTCACATTGCGCAGACCTCGGAGTTGGGTCAGCAACACCTAGTCGAGCCACGGTGAGACATTTGGCCCACCACAATCGCTTTCGTGGAAACTGTGCTAATACACCTCGCAGGAATGAGAAAGAGGAAACCGCCTCCACCTCCCTAGCCACCCAGTCGGTCCAGGACGAAGATGATATCCTCTCGCCCGCGGATGCTGCCCATGCCAAGCAAATGGAAGAAGAGCAGAGCAAGGTAGCCCGAAACCACCCTCTGTACCAAACTTCACCGGATAAAGAAGGAAAATACCACTGCCCCTACGAGAAGGAGCCGGGATGCAACCATAAGCCGACACCGCTCAAGTGCAACTATGAGTAAGTGGACCTGCAATTAGAGCGGTTTGGAACCTGGACTAACAAGCGCGTAGCAAATACGTGGATTCACATCTGAAGCCCTTCCGCTGCAGTAGGAATGTATGCGAAGGTATCCAGTTCTCTTCCACCGCCTGCCTCCTTCGCCACGAAAGAGAGGCCCACGGCATGCACGGTCATGGATCCCGTCCCCATCTCTGCCACTTCCCGGATTGCGACCGGGCTTCGGTGGGCAATGGCTTTCCTCGCCGCTACAACCTCTATGACCACATGAAGCGGGTGCACGATTTCACCGGGCCTACGACCGACTCGTCCCCCACCACGACACAGGGTCAGGCATCGGGCAACCGCAAGCCCTCTTCGCGGAAGCGAAAGTCGACCGCGGACGAAAGTGGCGAGAAGCGTCAAAGGGTCAGCAAACCGTCAGCTCAACAACAACAGCTTCAACGGCGCCGAACGCAGTTGGAGCATGAGTTCTTGAGCACGAAGCAGAGCCTCATCAACTTCTTGACCAACCTCAACGGGCCTAATGACCTGAAAGACGTCGACACGCTCACCAGTGACTTCTTCCACCTTCGTGACATCTCGACCAAGTTCAAGGAGGTTGGTGGCTGAAGGCCCGGATCACACGTGGACTCCGTCTGCCGTGACGCCAACTGCAAGGTTTGTTCACATGCCGGATCCGATCTCCTGGATGTATTTCTTCGCGCCATGGACCCGCATCGCTTCGTCGCATGGTTTGCTTTCTTTCAGCGCCGACATGGAGCCCTGCCCAAGGAGCCAAGAATCATAAATCCCGTGCCGGATGGATGTTACCGGATCACTCCCATGGATTCAAGAGCCAAAGGACGTGTCCAAAGCCTTGGACTGGAATGCCCAACGGATCAATCGCCTCGTGCGACACTCCCATGAAGGGACTAAAGGGACTATGGTCCTGCTCATTGCAAGAGGGATTGGCATGAGCATATCACGGCCGTCTGCACCAGATTGTTTGTTTGGATATAGACTATTGTTGATGTTTGTTTGTCGTATTTGTTTTGGATTGTTCGGGGAGACGAAAGATCGGGACAGAGAGGCCTCTCTTGTATGTGCCTACGCACAATCCCCGCGCCGTTCAACCTCGCCGGGCATCGCACGTCATTACTCAGTTGTAGCATTTGTATCAATTAATATGTTTACCATACCTTCGACTCGTCATGGATTCGGTCTGACCAACAATGAAGCTGGACCGCCCCCGCTTTGTGATGCGCGATGACAATTCTCGCCAGATGTCTGCTGACTAAGGCCGGATGCACACGATGTCCGAATACGATGCGCGTCGGAATGGCCGGTACGTCATCGCTCCGAGCCCCGCCACAGCACCTGCTCGCCCGCCGAGGTTCGACTCCGAGTCGCACAACTCGCTCGCCCGCCAGGCAAAGCCAAAACAGGGAAGCTGGAAGGGCATCTTTGTAATCCTGTAACAGTCTAGCCAAGCTCCGTTTCACATGACATGATCCGCAGGGTCTGCACTGCCCCGCCACCGCCGCCCTTCCGTATCGGTGCTGTCGCAAGCTTCAGACAAATATCGCACCACCGAGGCCAGCATATTAAAGCGTTGAGAAGTGCTTCGAGATTCCAGAAGAGAGCGATTGCGAGTGCGAGCTCGATACCCAGATTACAGATACGAAGACAGACATCGCCCCAGGCACGAGAAGGATTCGCAACCATGGCTTCTGCGACTACATTCTACGACTTCAAGCCCAAGGACAGTATGTCTTCCTGCGCCCCACCCCACCTCCCCCACTGCCTCATTGCAAAGTAGCCTCGCTGCATAGAAGGAATCGGAGCTAACACACCCGCTCCGCCACAGAGAAGGGCGACCAGTACTCGCTCGCGGACCTCAAAGGCAAGGTCGTCCTCGTGGTCAACACTGCCTCCAAGTGCGGCTTCACGCCCCAGTTCGCCGGCCTCGAGAAGCTCTATCAAGACCTGAAGACCAAGTACCCGAACGACTTCTACATCCTGGGCTTCCCGTGCAACCAGTTTGGGAATCAGGACCCCGGGACCAACGATGAGATCCAGAACTTCTGCCAGGTGAACTATGGCGTTACGTTTCCCGTGCTGGGGAAGGTCGATGTGCGTATGCCCTAATACATTGGATGATGGGGGAGAGGACACACAGAGGCTGACGGGAGATCAACAGGTCAACGGCGATAACGCGGACCCGCTATTCGAGTGGATGAAGACCGAGAAGCCGGGGCTCATGGGCCTCAAGCGCGTCAAGTGGAACTTCGAGAAGTTCCTTATCGGACGCGATGGCAAGGTCAAGGCACGTTGGGCGAGCACGTCGAAGCCGGAGGGCTTGAAGGCCGATATTGAGAAGGAGTTGGCTGCGAAATAGACGCCCCCACATGGAATGGGTGACGGTGGGATGAGAATGATACCACGGCAGGTCTACGGATAGGCAATAGACGATAACATCGGACTCTAGCTCTCTCTGTCAAACTCAGTGATGCATGCATGGCTCCTCAGCATCGAAAAGGTACATCGTCGACAAGTACCAGCTACATGCGCCTCTAGAAACTCTGGTCACACTGGTGGATAATTGATATGACCTCAACCAGAACTCGCTCCGCCAACCCTCGGCTTGATATGAGCACCTTCCTCATTGCTGACGTCGCATCCTCCATCCAGACTTCCCACCCCAGACCATGCATCTCAGCATTCTTTCTCCAGGAACAGCCGGTGCCTTCCAGCCGAGCAATGTCTTGCATATCCACGACGATCCGGAAGCAGCTCCGGCGCTCAATCGGTCGGAGCAATCGCTCCGAGTTACTGAACAAGCGAGAGAAGCGTTCGATAGATGAAGAATGTTCCACTGCATGCCCCATAACTGTAGGGCTGGCGATTGCCATTCTGCCTGAAAGGCATAGATCGATCCTTGAAGCCGGAGAATAGGACGGCGTATATGTGCCTGGACCGAATCTCTGGATGCTGCCAGGGTCGATACAGACCATACGTCAACTGTGCATATGCTTGCTTGGTTTTCCAATCTCGAGGGCTGGAGAGGGAAGGTGCGCTGGTGGTGGAGTGAGTGCTGAGCTGCCGGGGAGTCGGCCCGATGGACCGTGTCTCAAGCTTCGAGCTTCAACTTTCGTCTTCTCCAATACACTCACAATCTACTATACACCGCGCAACCATGACTGCGCCGCCGAACTCCGGCGGGAATGATCCCTCCCCGCCCCCCGATCTCAGCAACAAGATCCCGAAGCTCGTCCCCCGCAAGCGCGCCCCCGTCAAGCGTGAAGCGCCGGCTGCCCCTCCCCCGCCGACGCCGCCGTTACCTCCGCCGCCAGATCTCACAGAGCATACGTACGTGCACCCGTCGCGGAGGATCCTGAGCCCGGAGGACCATGAGCTGTTTCTCCAGAGTCCGGCCTGCAAGCTCGTGGAAGCCTTCATCTTCGGGCTCGCAGACAGCGTGCGCGACAAGCCCATCTCGAGCGTGAAGAAAGACGAAGTCTCCCCCGTCGTCAAGACGATTCTGCACCTCCTCAAGGAAGCAGAAGCCATACTCGACCGCTGCCCGCCCGAAGACACCGGCTCGCGCTTCGGCAACCCCGTCTTCCGCACCTTCCTCGACGAAGTCGCCGCCGCCCTCCCAGCATGGCACGCGCAGCTGCACCTCACCGACGCTGCGCAAGTAAACGAGATATCATCCTACCTGCACAACAGCTTCGGCAACAAGCGCCGCATCGACTACGGCTCCGGCCACGAGCTGAACTTCTTCCTCTGGCTGCTGTGCCTGAACCGGCTGTCGCTGCTCCCGCCGCCGACGTTCCCCGCGCTCGCGCTCGTCGTGCTGCCCGCATACCTGCGCCTCATGCGGAAGATACAGGAAGCGTACTATCTCGAGCCCGCGGGTAGCCACGGCGTCTGGGGCCTGGATGACTACCAGTTCCTGCCGTTCCTGTTCGGCGCGAGCCAGCTGCTGCACCACGCGTACATCACGCCGAAGGCGATACACAACCAGCTCGTGCTGGAGGAAGAGGGGCCCGAGTACTTGTACATCGACCAGGTTGCCTTCGTGAACAGCGTGAAGAACGTCGAGGGGCTGCGCTGGCACTCGCCCATGCTGGACGACATATCCGCGGCGAAGTCGTGGGTCAAGATCGAGGCTGGCATGCGCAAGATGTTCGTCAAGGAGATACTGGAGAAGTTGCCCGTCATGCAGCACTTCCTGTTTGGGAGCTTGATACCGGCTGTTGAGGGGATGAGTAAGGAGGACGATTTTGGACTGGGGGATGAAAGCGAGGATGAGGAAGGCGGGGAGGTCAAGGTGTTTACGGATGAGGAGGGGACGAGGCATGTGCATTCGCAGGCCGGATGGGGCGATTGCTGTGGGATTAGAGTGCCGGCTGCGGTCGGGGCAGAAGGAGAGGAAAGGAAGATGGGCATGGGGCACCGGCTGAGGAGGGTGCCGTTTGATTGAGCAGTACCTCTATCCCAGCGTTTCCTTTTGCAAGCATTGGGCGGAGTTTCAACGGAGCACGGTTGGCGCTTAGGATTGTACGTGGGAAAGCATCAGTAGACACAAAACAACCTCCATGACCATGTGTCTCGAGCGTCGCTTTGGGGAAGATAAATCGCACTGTCGCGCGGGATACTATCATGATTCATTCATCAAAAAAACATTGCCCATCACCGGTTCCCCATTGTCGTCAAGGTCTGTAGAAGCGAACCCGCAACAGCCGAGTTAAATATCGTACTCCGAATCAAAGCCAAAGCTTCGAGTATCCAAGCCCAAAACACCGTCTATGAATGCATACATACGCATGTTGAAACAACCGCCCAATTGTGCGCGACTATGGCTGCACATATACCCACCCGTATACCTAGTTAGCGATGCTGGTGTAAACAAAAGTGAAAGGGGACACCCAGCGCTGCCGGGCAGTAGAAAGCCCCAGCCAACATGGCGCAGGCTTAGGCAGCACATCCACCCACCCGTCTAAAGGCACATCTTGTACATCCCATCCAGCCCAGTTAGAGCCTCTAAGCTCCTTGTATATGTGTATCCGGACTTGAAAAGGAAACTGCATGGAAGACAGAGAGTTAGTCGTCGATATCGCTGCCGCTCTCCTCGAGTTTCTTCCGCCGCTCTTCATCCATTTCCCAGTACGTCGCCCAACTTAACAGGCCGAAGGCACCGATGATGAGCAGGCCGCCGACGATAGCAGCGGGTGTGAGCGGCGAGTTCAGCGGAGGAGGAAGGAGCTGGTCGACAATGGCGACGATGAAGATGGTAAGGAGCGCGGCGACAGAGGACAGGACGGGCGAGGTGAGTGAGATGAGGACGAGGAAGGAGCCGGAGAAGGCTAGAAACTCTCAGTTAGCATGACAGGGCGGGGGATGGGAGGGAAAGGGGAAGACGTACTCGCATTGGCGAGGACGGAAATCGCCATCATCCACGCCTGCTCTCCCTTTGGCAGCTCAAAAAGCTCCCACCCCATATAATGCATAATCGGCAGCGGGATCCACAGCACACAGATCGTAAAACCCCCAATCAAACTCCCAAACGTATTCGCAAAGATCATGCCGCGGCCCGGCGCACAGCCCTCGGGCGGACAAGCCAGTTTCTTGTACAGCACCTCGTAGAAGCCGTACAGCACGCTCCCGACGCCAATGACGAGGTTACCCAGCGCTCGGTTCTCTGCTTCGTGGGATGGCGGCGCTTTCTCGCCGCCTGCTCCGCCCCCGGATTTCGAGCCGTGCTTTGCGGGCGCTTTGTCGCCGTAGGCGACGACGAAGACGCCCATGATGGCGATAGCGACGGCGACTACTTTGCTGATGCGGACTCTTTCGTGGAGGAGCGGGATGCTGAATGCGTATGCGAAGAAGGCGGAGCAGTTGTAGATTGCGGTCAAGTCGCTGGCCGTCGTCAAATTGACCGCGACGTACCAACTTCCTCCAGCTACGGTGAGAGCGCACGTTATGAATGCCGTCATCTTGAGCATGTACCGGACAGGCGAGACCTGGGATTGGCGGACGGAGGGGTGGAGCGTCTGGTGCTGGACCATGAGAGCCGTTTGGCGGAGCAGCTGGACGTGTCGGCGCCAGAAGGTGGACCAGGGCTGGTTCCATTTCTGGAGGCGGAGGAGGACGAGTTGGGTGGGCCAGAGAAGGACCCAGGAGCCGTGGGTCATGTATCTGCCTTCATCAGCATCCACCTTCTCCCACTCTTACAGGTCTTGGGTTAGTAGGAGAGGAAATGGGAAGACCCACAGCATACAATACGGCTTCTCCCACTTCAGCTCATGCTGAATATACACGGCCGTCTCCGTCTGCACCGTAAAGCTCACCAAGCTCAACGCCAAAAAGATAGCCGCATACGTGTACTTCCTCCTTGTCTCGTACCGCGCCTGGCTCTCCGGGTCCCGCTCATGGAAGGTATGCGTGCTCCTCCTGCTAATCCCGGGCCTAGTCTCTGTGCCCTCGTCCGCAGTCTTGTGCCCCAGCAGCGGGGACAACGAGCGCCCGTCTCGCTCGCGGTCAAAGTCAGGCCTCAGGTCTGACGGCATGTTGGTGGCGGAGTCGAGGCGGCCGTTACTATCGTGCTCATCCCAGTCGGAGAACTCGATGTCGTCGTCGGACGCACTCTCGGGCTCCTTGAACGCAACGCTATTCCGCTTCGTGTGGCGCGGATGCGGAATCTCAGAGAACGGGCTCGAGTCCCTACTCAGCTGCCTGGAGCTCAGGGCCGAAACGTGCAGCGGTTCGCTATCCGCGTCGTGGGAGTCGGGCGAAGGGTGCTGGTGGGTGCCGGGCCGGTGTGTCTTCCTCAGTGGAATGGATTCGGGCATATAAGCGGGTTGCAGTGGAGACACGGGCGCTCTGGCAGGTGTGGGAGGCTGCAGAGTTAGTGTGGCTGCTGATATCAAGGTGGCCTCGCTGGGGGTTAGATGCTGAGCACGCCAAAGCCAGGCCCCTGCACGATGCGCGGCGGAGGAGCAGCAGGGTCCAGGGCGGGCCAATCGGGTGCGTGGACGGGGGCCCTGGGCTGCGAGATGCCTCATCGTGCATTCGCGGCTGCCGTTGCTGCCGAGCTAGACGCGGGAAGCATTTGGATTTGGGTCAATTCCTCGCTGTCTGTTCTGTAGTGAATGTTTCGCTGCGGATTCACGAGCTGCTGTTCGTGACTGCTTCTAACAGATGACCGTCGCCCTGGTCTGGCACATGTCAAACATCAAACCAAGCAGATGACCACGACTAGATAAGGACCGATCTTATGTCAAAGGGGACATGGACGAATGTTCGTGGCATCAAGTATACATTAACAAATAGCTATTCATAAATGCGCAGCATTTACTCATACCAATCGTAGCCACCCAGGGGAATCAATAGACAAATCATACATCGAAGAAGCTCGAGCTCAACACAACTCGCGAGGATAAACACGCCCGACAACGGACGCCGCTGCTATCGGAGCGTAAACGAAAAGGTCGTCATAGTAATGCGATCACAGAGGGCTTTGTTCCAGCCCCTCAGCGCGCTCCTGCGTTTCCGCCTCTTCCAGCTCTTTCAGAATCTCGGGCAACATCGACTCCACATCCTCCTCTCTCTCACCCAGCGCCTTCGCAATCAGGCTCTTGTACACGCCCTGCTTCTCACCCATGCCGGCCACGGACAGATTGCCGACCACCTCTCTAACAAGTTGTTGCCGCTCCAGCTGAGCGCGATGCAGTAACAGTGCTAACCTCATCTTCTCATTCAGATCGATCGGCGAGTTCGAAGTATTCTGCGGCATGGACGCGCATAATCGCCTCAGCTCGGTCTTCTGCTCTATCTCCAGTAGGGACTCGGCTTCTTCGACCAGATTCAGCAGCTCCTCCTCCTGATGGCGGTCTGCTTCCTCGTCGCCTAGATCGATATGGAGGCCGTTTGTCATGCCAGAGAGCTCCACAACCTGTTTCCGTATGGCCTCGAGCTCCGCTTGACGTCTCTTGACTACGCGCTCTGCGTCTACTGATTCTGTTTCCTTCTCTTGCAGTTCCGCCTCGTACGCCGCCGCCAGTTCCTTGCATTTCTCCATTAACGTAGGAGCTACCTTGGTCATCAAATGCGACGCCGTCTGTGAGCGGTACTGTTGCGGGTCGCGGGTCGAGACAGCGGAGAACGGTAATGGTACCAGCGGTGCTGAAACCACTCCGTCCATATGGAGTCCGTTTCCATTCATCCTCTGATCCAGGGGCGGTGCGAACGGTGACGACGATGCTTGTCGCGGCCGGCCATTCATTCGCCGGCGCTGATTCAACTCCCGAATTAAATCGTCAGCGGTCTCCCCCTTGTTGTTCGGTATATCTACAATAACGTTGCGCCCCAAGAGACTTCGTACACACTTCCTTGCCCCATTGCGCGCAGCAATCATGATGGCGGTATCCCCATTCTTATCTCGCGCATTCAGCAACCGAGTAACCTCATCCGGGATCCATGTTTCCGCCAGCTTATTGATGATGCAGTCCAGATAGTATCGCGCGCAAACAAACTTGTTCGTGCTGCTCGTGGTTGCCGCGATGTGGTGGAACACAGTGCTCCCAAACCAGTCTGTCCGATGCACCGTCTGCTGGAAGATCTTGATCATGTTGGGCATCATGTTCTTGTCGAAGTTGTTCGTGAACATGACTGCGCGCATCAGGGGTGTCTCCAGGTTGTTCGACAAACAGTCTATGCGCGCGCCACGCCGTATTAGCTCCTTGACGACTTCGACATCGCCCATAGCAGCCGCCCAATGCATAGCCGAATGGCCCTTGTCATCAATGGGCCGATCCAGGTTAACAGTCGGCGGGGGTTCGGGCGGCGCAACGAAGCCTTCTTCGGAGTCCAGGAGCATGAAGTAGTCAAGCAGCGCATCGGCCCACATCTGGTGTTGCGCATCCTGTATAGACATCTGGTCCGCGCCCCTCTTTCGTTTGCGACTGCCTATCGAGTACTGCGACCCCGTTATCATGTCCTGGTCGCCGAGCATGGACTCTGATACGACAGTGTCGTTATCGGGTGTCTCCTCGCGGTACTGCGAGCGCGAATGCTGCACCTGGTCCTCGTAGCGGTCTTCGCTGACTTGCGACTGGGAATTCGTTACGAACGCTGCGCACAAGTCAGCCCGCGCTCTCATGCAGGTCGTACGAAGGAGAGCAGCCTCCTACACTGAATCGACTCTAGCGAATAGATATTATTACCGTTTCTACCCACGCCGGCGGCGCTCTGGCGCGGGGCCTTGGGGCGGTTCGACGCAGCAGTGGCATGCTTCGGGGCGGGCGGCGGGCTCCTGTCGCCGGGGACGTAGTCGAAGATGGGCCGCATCTTCTCGAGGACGCCGTTGCGCTCGGCGAGCATGCGGCCCTCGGGCAGCGGAATCCATGTGCCCTGGTACTTGCCGTAGCCGCCCTGCACCTTCTCGTGGACGCCCTTCTGCACCTCGCGCTCGAGGATGCGGGTGCGGGCGGGCTTGTCGTAGTCGGCCACCTTGAGGATGTGCGTCGCGTTGATCCAGTCGTCGGCGCGGCGGCGCATGACGTGGTTGCCGGCGACATTGAATTCGTAGACGGGCACCTGGGAGACAGACGGTCAGCGCACGGCAAGCGGAGGGGTGTGGGCGCCGGAAGGGAAGAGGGCGAGGAGGGCGCGCAACCTACATTGCTGTACGTCGCCGAGTATATCTTGCCATCGGGCGCCGGGGGCATCTTGACCATGCTCGGCGTAGGGACGGCAGTGTCAGCGGCGAGATAAGATAGGTGTGGCAGAGCGGAGGTGTGATTTCGCGAGGACGTCGACGCGTCGCGAGCCTCGCCCGTGGTGGGCTCGCTCGTGCCTGGCCCGCCAAGGCCTCGGGGCGCCAGAGCTTCGGCCTGCACCTCACTCCATCGCCGCAGCACGTCACCACCGCTCCCTTCGGCTCCCACACCCGCAATTGAAGAGTCATACCGCGCGCCGCCACCATGACCGTCACAGAGAAGATAAAGGAGGCCGTTGGTCTTGCCGGCGGCGAGCCGAAGAGTCAGTCTGCCACGCTTTCCCTCCCAATTGGCCGTCCGCTCCGGCGAATCCCAGACACAGACACTGATGGCATGAGACAGAGGCTACCCGCGAGGAGATGAGCGCCGCACGCCTGCCGCTGCCGTACCGAGATTCCTGCGCACATCTGCTGATTCCCCTCAACCGGTGTCGGTACGAAGAGTTCTACCTGCCGTGGAAGTGCGAGGTACGCTGGGTTCCAGAACCAGGAGGAGGCTGGGTGCTAATGCGCGACTGCAGAACGAGCGACACTCGTACGAAAAATGCCAGTACGAGGAATTCAAGGAGCGGGTGCGAAAGATGGAGGAATTGAGGGCAGCCAAGGGCGGGCAGCGGAGCAACTGAGAACACGCAAAGACGGGCACTCGGGGACGAACACAGAGGCAGGATACATGCTGCATATATATATGCGCAGCAAAATTTCAGTGTCAAGATTTCCGCACCTATGGGAATTTGCCTCCGCTATACCCTCATTTGTTTCTGTGTTACAATCTCTACGTCTACCGTTACAGAGCCCGACTCTCGAGAAGACCGCCACTCCGGCTGCTATCGCTGGCCACTACCCACAACATGCCACCTCTCTATGCGTTTCCGGCCAAGCTCTTATGCAGACCCCGCACATCCCCGCCATCCCCATTACAACTTCGCTTTCGGCTTCTCTTTGGCAGCCAGCTCCCTCAATTGCCTTCGCATGATCTTCCCTGACTGTCATCTTCGTTAGCTACACTCGCCATCTGGGTCCAGAACTCCTGCCACTTACCGGGTTCTTAGGGATCGCATCGATGAAATGAACACCGCCTTCCAGTCGCTTAGCCTTGGACACCCGCCCAGCAAGCCACTCTTTGATATTGTGTGCGATTTCAGGAGTAGCTTTCTCCTCCGCCTGTGGTACAATGTACGCTCGTGGAAGCTCTTCGCCGGTGCTGCGAACGGTCAGTACATTACACTTTGCCGCGAGAGCTGGGAGGCTTACATTGTCACGCCGATGACTGCAGCGTCCTGGACCTCCGGATGATCCAGCAGTAGAGCCTCAAGCTCGGCCGGAGCGACCTGGAGACCCTTGACCTTGATCAACTCCTATATATGGTCAGTCACCTGTTTCCACTCAGATTAGCGCCCACTACTCACCTTCTTCCGATCGACTATGTAGAAATGGTTCTCCTCGTCGAAGTACGCCACATCTCCTGTCTTGAGCCATCCATCCGGCGTAATGGTCTCTCTAGTGGCCTCCGGCTTGCCCCAGTATCCTTTCATCACATTTGGTCCCTTGATCCATATCTCCCCGCGCTCGCCCTGCTTCGCTTCGACCTTGCCCTCGTCGTCCAGCACAACCTTGGCCTGACAATTCGGTAACAGCTCGCCAATCGAGAAACTGAGCGAGACCTTTTCCGGATGGAACGTTGTAGCGGCGCACGTCAGCTCGGTCATTCCCCAGCCCTGCTTTACGTTGATGCGGCCATCCGGCCACAGCTTCTCGAATTCCTCGCACACTTCTCGGCCCAGAGGCGCAGCGCCAGAGCCGACGCGCTCCACAGAGCTCAGGTCGAATTTCCGGACCGCGGGATGTTTCGCCATTGCTACTACGACCGGTGGGACTAGAGCGAGGTCTGTGATGCGGTATTTCTGGATGCATTCCAGCATCTCCAGGAAGTCGAACTTGGGCATCATGTAAACCGGGATCCGCAGCACCGCGGCGTTAACGCAGAAGATAGCCTGCGCCATGGCATGGTACATGGGCAGGAAGCAGAGGCCGCGCTGGCGCTGAAGCCGGGCCTCGAACTCCGGGGATTGCTTTGACATGTGGAGTTGTTGAGTGCAGTTGGCGACGTAGTTCTTGTGTGTTATCATGACGCCTTTTGCTACGCCCGTGGTGCCGGAACTGTAGTTCAGCGCGATGATTCGGTCGAGTTCATCGTCGGTTCGTAGGTCTGGCCAGTGGTACGCTCGGCCTTTTTCTTCTGAGTCGAGAAGCGTTGTCCAGTGTCGCACTTTCCCTTCGGGCGTATCTTTCTCCACTGTCTTACCCTCAAAGGTAGCGACTCCATCATCGAAAACGAAGATACGGTCGGGGCGCATGTTGACTTCTTTCGCGGCTGCTAGACCCGTCTCCAGGCTCCCTTCCGCACAGATCAGATACCGGGCTCCAGAATCTCGTAGTTGATATGCTAGCTCTCTGGTCACGTATGTCGGGTTCGCGCCAGTGAACACGGCGTCTGCCATGATCACGCCCATAACCACCGAAGGGAAGAACAGCGTGTTGCCGGAGTAGAGAAGCACGCGGTCTCCCGGGTGGAGGCCAGACCGCAGGAGCCCGGAAGCGAGTCGTTGCGCATAGAGACGGTAGTCGCTGGTTGACAGATAGTGCTTCTCTGGCTCACGCGCTGAGATGAAAGCCGGCGTCTTTGGGAGGTCGGCGGTGGGCGATTCGAAGATAAATGTCGGTAACGACACCTGCGGTATAGGAAATGACCAGCGAGATTCCAGGACCATTGTGAGCCTGTTTCTTGCGAGTCCGCGAAGCTGTTGGAAGGAAGATGTGTTCTTGACTGCTCCAATCTCGCTACGGACGTAAAAGGGCGAACCAGCAGCGATATCTCTAACCGGACTTTGAATTGTAGAATGAGGTAAGCGGCCCGGGAGAGCTACCAAAGTGAGGTATTGCTGAAATAATAAGCTCTAAAGAGTACGCCCGTTCCTCTTATCTGCGAAACTGGTTAGCTCTTACGCCAGCCTGAATCCTTCTCGTACGCATTCTCACTTCAACGACATCAATCATCAGAATGTACAGCTCCGGTCAATGATAGATTCAATGAACGAGATTCAGCGGAGCTAAAGAATATAGCTCTCTCAGCCGCGGTTCGTTTACCTTCCCGCTGCACAGATCAAGCAGCAGTCCTCCCCCACTACTCGTCAGCCACCGCGGAATGGCTAAATGCAGTCGCTCCGCCGGCCATGTTGGTTTAACGAGCGTATAGAAAGCGTGGAGGGTGCGCCCGGATGCGGGGTCTGGGGACTTGGGGAATGGTGAAGTGGAGTTGAGCCGAGGCATCTCTGTTGGGCAGGGATTAGGAACGGTGGCGTTTTAGGAGCTCGTCGCGAACGCCGATGGCTTTTTGCACTGTCCGACGTCTCGTTCTGAGATGTGGGAATGTCCCACGTCGGCATATCTTGATACTGTGCTTGATATGATTGGCCTAGGCTTTACTGTTCTCGTTTCGAATGCTCTCACTCCGGCGAAGCCAACGTTGTTTCAGGGCGCTCCGAAAGCCGCAAGAGGCCTCCAGTTCCGACTACCGCAAGCAGCCAACAAGGAGAAGCATTTAGGAATCAAACGAAAGAGCTAGTAAGACTGGTATAAGAATGATAGGGTATACAAGCGCAGGTGGCATGGCACGCGAAGTGTGTCGAAGTCCTTCAGGCTCACCTAACTCTATCTCGAGCACGTTTTCTCGATGCACATTGAGCGCTTCGCGTCTTATTCAAAGTGTGATGGCCGATTAAGTATAAAGTGTTGAGTGAAAGACAGTTAGCGTATGGTGAATCGGTGAGAGGTGAAGGTGAAGGTGAAGGTGAGGGTGAGGGTGAAAGTAGCCCGGCCTATTGTGTAGCAGCATTCGACAGAAAATCCAAACCTTCCTTTTTAGGAAGGTTGCGCTCCTCCTTTCACTTCTATCGTCCAACACCGCTGAGCCCGATTCTTCGGATCCAAAACGAGAAGGGAGCCATGGCTCAAAAGGCAAATGTCGCATTTCGAACGCACCGATCACTACACAAACTACCTTGAAGGTCTTTAGGCCGCCTTAAACTTGAGATTCAACATCCTCTTCGCCATTCCATGACCGCGTCTCTTTGTAGATGCTCCCGTTATCAGCTCGTTCTTCCGTAGCTACCACACAAACGGTAACAACGATACATGTCCTGCGCCACTTCATTCGATATTTCGGCCCTCAACCTCCACCCCATGCTCAGCGGTGTGCGCATCGTTGTCATTGCTGTCCTCGTGCTTGACAGCCTGCCCGACGACGGTGTACGTTCTCACCCCCCGCCTTTGGCGAGCGCGACGCTAAAGGCGAACGGCACACGGTTGTTGCGACTCTCGGTGACGCATGAGAAGGACGCTTGAAGACAGGTCAGCTGAAGCACAAACGCCGCCGCAAAGGCTCTCGCGAATGGGCAGACCTCCCCTGCCTAGCCTTTGTTGCCACCGACAGCGATAACGTTGCTAGACAGCGTATGCGTGGAGGTTCACGCCGGCCTCAGAGCTATTGGTGGGCAATGGGCAGGATCTACCTGGCACGGTGCGCAGTGCGCGAGTATATATATAAAGGACTGAAGACGGGTAGTCGGCCTGTGTAGTAACACCTCCGTGGTTCGTATCGAGAATGTCGAGGTCGCCTAGGTATCCATCCAGGCGTTCATTCACTTCTGGCTGGTGCAGGGCTCTCTTCTGCCACTAGAATGGGTGCGCGGTCCTGAGGTCGGCTGTCAAGGATACGATTCCAGAGTATATAGTAGACGTCCTTTAGTGTGGTAGTCCTAGGGATTATATAATTGTTGATTGTGGGAGCCTGGGGCAGCTCTACGCGCGTCGACTCTTCCTTGAACATGCGTTGCGTTTAACGTGCCTGTACGTGTCCTCTTGGTCCAAGACGTGCGTAACAGGATGAGCTTCTGGCGAGAATGGGTCCGGTGTATCCGGTGTAGGAAGCTGCATGAGTGGATTTCTGGAGTCAGAACCCCCACCGCTCTAGCGTTGTCAAGGATGATGCAAGCAGAGCGATGTCCATAGCCTACGTATAGAAGGGTGCGACCGAAACGCGTAATAAGCGTGCCTGATTTCATGCCCCAGGGCGGCCACGAGATGCCTAATTAGCATCGACCAGAATGCCCTTGCGGCGGCGGCCACGTGCCACGAGACTTCCTCTTGCAGGTTGCAGCTAACAATGACAATGGCTCCCACGCACGCTGGATGACACGCCGAGTCCCCCGAAGGGGAGGCGGGCTTGGATTTGGCGAGACGGAAGATGAAGCCAGGTCCAGAGGGTGTGAAGAGCGTTGCACTGGTGCAGAGACATGCTGGTTTGTTTTCGGAAGTCGTCAAACATCCAATCGGTCTAGAAACACCATATGTAGCACCGGTACGGAATATCGGACGTCTCGAGGTAGCACCGCAATCCTGCATCGCCTGCTAGTGCGCCACAAGTGTCCGACTAGGCGGTCCAAGGACTTCCCATCTCTAGTCGGAGGCACGCATGTCGCTCGCCCGCGCCATTCGTCGTTCCACTGCTTAGCAGTTGGGCGGAGCTTGCCTGAGTTGATGGCAGCTGTCTCACAATGGCATCTAGACAAGCTGTTCGTGTTTGATATATGTGGCGGCTGAAAACCTGCGGGAACGTGATGTGGACCCATGTTCCTTTCTGCATCAAAACCGGCATATATAGAGTTTGGCGGGCCAAGCCTGGGAGAGTACATATATCGTAGTCCCAGGAAGAACGCGGGCGACATGAGAATTGGGGATGGGCTGTCCGATGCGTTGCCGTAGGAGTCCGGGCCACAGGACATAGCAGCTCTGCATCCTCGTATCGAGTCAGTCAACTTGTTCAAACGTTTGGGGCTTCCGTGGCTGGGGAACATACCGGACCGGTCTCTGCCGCAGTGCTTGTACTTCTCGTAGCGTCTAACAAGGAGGGCCGCGCGCTGATAATGCATAGATCACAAGTCAGATCCGAATACAGCCAGATACAGGCGAACGTCGTCTGCTAAGCTATGAGCGAGCGCGTAGCCGGCCTTGTTGTTGTTGTCTATGTTCCGGACGTGTGGATACAGTCCGCCTGGTAGACTACATCGGCTTCGTTGAGTAGGTTGATCTTGTCGAAGTAGTACGGCTCAAAATGCCGTTTAAGCCTCTGTTGAAATCTTCTTGCGGAGCGCTTATCTTCGTCAAGCAGCTTTTGGAATTCCTCATATGCCGTATTCCAGTCAAGGTGTTCGGGCGAGTCTTTGTCCGAACTGATAAAGAGTCTGGGACCTTGGTTGGGATCCTGGTCGTCCGCCGACAGAGCCGCAGAGACATGCATCGAAGAAGCCAAAGCAGATTCAAAGACGATGCGCAATGCCGAGTGCAACAGGTCTGACGGAAGTGGCGAGAGCGGAAGTCCAATTCCTGGGAGAATTCGTCCGGTGATATATATATACCTCTTGCAGTCCTAGTCAATGACGAAGCTGAAATCGCGCCCCAAAGGGCCTTCTCGCCGGGTACCATTCGAGCGTGGTGTATATACGTTCGGATAGTGAGTGAGATATGCACTGCTTGAGACCACAAAATATCATATGCTGCATGAAGTGCAGCCGGATCATCTTGTTGACCCTAGGCTTTGGGGAGGACCATATCCCAGTCATCCTGGTAGAGGCTACGCAGCCGACGAGGCTTGGGCCTGAACGTCTTGTTCTGATATAAGGCGCAGATGGCCTCTGCAGCGCTGCCACTGCCGCTCGCGTCCTCGTCATACGCCACTTGTCGGCATTCTAGTGGGCTAGTCGTGTCAGGTTATACCTCCAGAGATAGGTGCACAACAACTTACATTCTTCCCAGAGATCAACCCTCCTCACCACATCGCAGGCCTGAAACCTCCTCCGCGGCATCGATCGGATTTTCAGGCCCTCGAGAATGTGGGTAACACACACCTCCATGGGTGCGACGGCTACTAGGTAGAGGAATCGTGGCGGCGTCTTCTTGGCTGCGGGAAACAAGCTAGATAGGCAGATGCGTGCCATCACCAGCTACACCAGGCAGAGTCAGCAACATTGACAAGCTGGGGAATCTGGAGCTCCGCTTACCATGGCGTCACCAACCAAAGTGGTTCAGTGCGGGTTGTTATATATATAGAGCCACGATGAGCTTCCTTCTGTCATCTTTGCTCCGTCTGGAGAATATACGCCCAGCGGTTCATGAAGAGGGCTTGACAAGGAGGTACTGCTGCCCGCTTTTGCGTCCATATCTCCGTATGTTCAAGCCTCAGCACCTCCTCTGGGTGGAAGAGGACAAGGGGTAACGATATACGCGTCCAGCTTGGAGTCCCCGGTTTTCGCCATGAGAATGCCCGCCCAGAAGCGCTGGCTATGCGAAATATATATAGAGAGAGAAAAAGAAACGAGGCGCCGTAGTGAGGATTGGAACGAGTGAAGGCAGCGAGGTATATATGGGCCACATCGAACTGGGATACGTGGCTACACTGACTCTAGGTGGTACAAAGGGGCCTGTGGCACGAAGATTGTTTGCTGAGTTGAAACACTTCCGGTGGTGCAATGGACGGGAAAGCACCGGTCGGAACGGCATCCCACCGCATGGTGCGTTGGCGCGCCACAAGCAATGCAGATGATCGCGACCTCGCACGCCGGTGGCCTACTTGTACCCGGGGAAAAGGATTTTCTGAGGCGAGAGAAACTGGTTTGGGATGGTAGCATGATGCATTCCGGCAGATATACTTCGCTTTCCTTTATCTCTTGACCGTGTTGGGAGGGCTTGTTGTTCGTGACACTAGTATAGAGTAAGTCGATTCCATATAGGGCCGAGGCAAGCCTCGACAGGAGCGAGTGTAAAAAATAAAAATGTACAAGAGAACGGAAGCTCTCCGCGAAACGAACAATCAAGATTCACCGAATGCGCTCGCATGAAGCCGAGCCGCAGTCGCCCTCTTAACCAGCGAGAGCGGCCCTCGCTCTGACAGCCCCAGACCCGTGATACGGGCACTCATCCGCGTCGGCGACCATATCCACCTGCGTCTCATTCCCACTCACGTTCTCCACAGTAACCGTTTTGATAGTTGTATCCGTCCCATCTGTACTTCCCCTCACCTGACCCCCAGCCACAACATCCGGCCCCGGAATCTCGGGGTACGTCGTCGAAGTTCCCCAAACCGAGAAGTTAATCGGCGCGTCATCGACTTGATACACACCGGGGATCTGAACGGTAGGTTCGGGGACAGAAGCAGCAGTGGTTCCGTCGAGCTCGACCTGCGCACATGCGTAGTAGAACTCTGCCTGTCCGTCATGCGCGCCATGGATAGCGATATGTTCAGCGCGAACGAGGTACTCGCCCGCGGGCAACGTGTCCGGCATGGTGAACTCGATGCGGTCCTCGCCCCACATGCACCAAGCGTCCGTCTGGAGTGCCTTTGCGTCACCAGACTTGCAAAGCAAGCCCTCAAAGACTTTGACCCAGTCGCCGCTACCATCGTAGCTCTTTACATCACCGTTAGGGGCTTTGCTGACATAGACCTGGGTGGGGCCTGGGTGCTTCATGCCAGTTCCACCAAAGGCTTGCTTCAGCGCGACTTTGTCACCGGGTTTGACGGCATAGACGTCCGTGTTTGCGCCTGAGGAGGCGCCTTGGTTGCAGCGGAAGTCGTTGGTGAGGATGTCAGTACCTTTGGTTGGCATGTAGCCCCGCGTGTGTTCGCGAATGTATTGCCAGGCGGTACCGACTTGTTGGTCGTTGACTACAAGGTCGGAGAAGGTGTAGTGAGCGTCTGTCAAAGAGGCTGCAGAAAGCGAGAGGAGAGTGGTGAACTTCATGGTGGCTGTCGTTCGACTGGACTTGATGAGGTGAAGTTGATGCAATTGGTGGTCTGAAAAGATGTGTAGAGAAAGGAGCAATCTCGTCTAGAGACGGAATTTGGAAACGAACGATAGAAGAGAAGTGTCGAAAAACGAAGCGAATGTAAATTGAACACCGACTTACTGATGGTGATGCTAGACCCAAAGGTGGACACCCCGTTTTAAATCAACCTGCATTCTCTCATTTACCGTCCATCTGACAGACATCGCCGATGGACCTGGGAATTCTTCGCTGCCTACAGGATCAATTTACATCAGGCATACTCGGGCCTTTTCCAAATCAGCAGGAGTGCTTCGTGCTGAGAAACGTGGCAGTGTGAATGCCAAAAAGCCGCACTGTAAAGATGGACGAAGCGTGGTGTGGCTGCTCCGCGGAATGATACCCAGGATATGCTGAGCTGACCACAATCGCGTCTTGACGCGCTAGACCATTCAAGGGCGAATTTCTCCAATGGGGTACGTTTTGAAACACTCGAGGTGATGTTATCCTAGATCGCCAAGAAGTTGGGAATGGTGTTGTGAAACATGACCTCGGGAGGAAATGAACGTTCGGTTCGAATAAAGTGTGATGGGACGGAAACGAGAGATTTAGGCTCGGCGCTTGCAAGTAAGCATAAGCCAAGTCTCTACGAAAAGCCAGGCGCGAAGCGCACAAGAAAGCGTACCGTTCGTATAGCCGACGCGTTCAGTAGGCTTCGCGCTTGATCCTACGAACAAGGCTTCGCCATCTTCAAAAGTTGGAGCTTTTGGGGGGAGGGGCGTATGTCTTCACCAAGACGGAGGACCAAGTAATACTAGATGAGTGGGACTTCAGGGCGACTGGCTCGTAAGTCCACCGGCGGGGCCAACCTACCAGCGTCAATACCAGCCGTACAAGCAAACAAAAGAGTGGATCGCATGACAGCCGTCTATCCGCATGAGGAACCGGATGTAACTCTTGAACTGATCTGATTCGGTAGTACCTAGCATAGGCCTTATGCTCTCGAAGAATGCGCTAACATGCAATGTCAGTCTCCGGGCGCAACATGGCCCACAGTGTCTTCTTGTATCAATCTCAAAGTTGTGTCCGCCGCAATCATCCGCCTCGTCCACCTCGCTCGTCCTGCATTCCGATGGCTGGGTCCGGTGCCTCAGGATGCTCCTTCTTCGCCTTCTCTACTCCTCCCGCAGAATCCCGCCCCTCGGTTGCGTGGCCGCCTGTACTGGACTTCTTCGCACTGCTATACACGTTAACGGTTAGAAACCTGCAGTGAAATATGCAACAAAGGAACATCCGACGTCTCTCGATCCGATGTAATAAATATCGACTTGCTCGTAGACTAAGCCAATGCAGAAGAGTGGCTGACTTACTCCATACCGCCTTTCACATTTGATGTCTGAACATCGAAGTCATCTCCCTTATGCGCTTTCTTCGTCGAGTGCTCGTCATCCGGATACTGATCCGTCTTCGTACTCTCGTTTGTGCTCAGCTTCTCTGGGTACTCCTTCGTGCATCGCGACGAGAGCGAGAATTGGCGCGTATAGGTCGCTTGTGCCGGCCGGATTAGGATTGACGGGCTACGGACGGAGAATTGGAGTGCTCGTGACGAGGGGACGGCGGCGCGTCGGTAGAAGGATGTTGAAGCCATGATATTCGCTGTATCGTAGGCAGTGCTGCGTCAATTGGCGAGAGACGCGTACGTTATGGTGGTAAAAGGCTTGAAACTTCAAAGGATAGAGAAGCCCGAGGTTCCATGGCAGTTTTGTACTCCATTGCTACCAAGCTTGGCATACCAGGGTATGAATCGATGATGATGCTCAATGACGCTCTCCTGAGGCCGACGAATGTGAGGAACGGTTTTTACCTAACCGCGCTAAGCCGCAATGGGATGCGGCTAACGCTCTTCATGCAAGCTTAATTTCTTCTTCAGAATCGACAGGTACAAGCCCAGGTTTATGAACATCGATCGAGAGTCTCAAGAAAGGAACCTGCGGACGACAGAATAATCGCAGTGATGGCAGAGCAGAACGGGAAGAAGCAGCTAGACTTTCCTTGCACGCTGTATGATCAACCAATCCTCTCATCTACTCCTTCAGCTAACAGTTACTTCTAGCACCCTCGACATTCCTTTCCCAACAGCCCACCTCGCATCTACTGCACTCCGTACTCTTTCAGTAGATGCCGAACTGTCGCACCTCGTTCAACGCTCCTTCTCCCTCGTCGCACCTGCAGACTCCTCCGAGCAAACAGTCCTACGAGTGAACTACGCCGCAACCACAAACCGCATGTTACGCGTTGCAGTCAACGGGTTCTTCGAGAGCGTAGGCGTGGTCATTGGGGCGATGAAGGATCTGGATGTGGATGTGATATATGAGCCGGTAACAGAGGGCTTGGAGGGTGTCCAGGGACTGGAGGCGGTCAAGGGCTGAAAGCCCGCTAAGGATTGCTGAGGATTTAAGACAAAGCTTTAGGGTAACCCGGCCTCTGCATCTGGATGGATGAGGGCAGGCGGAGTGCTGTGAGCACAATTACGCGGAGAGCACGAAGGTGGAAGGTTAGGAGACGACCGGGTGGTGCGCAACTTCTCAGGAAGTACTGGTTGGAGTAGTGAGATACAAGTGGAGAGACGGTGATCAGACGCCATCATACGGAGCAAAAGCATAATGCTGCCCAGATTTGGTGGATACGTAGTGCAGACGCAGTCTTCGCCTATGGAAGCGATAGAATAGTCCGGACACGGTAAATGATTCGAGAAAAGCTTCAGATGCAACAGCGAACGCTATTCAACACCCTTCAACACTAGCCCAATCACCCTCTTCAAAATTTTCTGCTCCCTAGCATCGGATCGTTCATGTAGTTGTCTGTCTGAATGATGTATTTCCGTGATCATCGTCCAACCAATCAAGGCTTAGATCGCGCCATTTCTAGCTTGAAAGCTTCCACATCGTTTTTCGAACTTGAGCATCAACGAGGAACAAAAGAAACGTGTGAACATGGTCAGTGAGAGAACATGGCTGAAGTAGCGTACGGGCTAATGCTTGAATGGCAAATAAGGTGCACGCGGAAGCTTCTACCTTCGCCAAGGGGATGAGCAAGAAGGAAGTGTACGCGCAGGTGCTTGAGCAAGCGAAAGCTCTATTCGAAGGCCAGCGTAACTGGGCAAGTATCTCCTAGCCTGGCTTGTTCACGCCTATCTTTTAAGTACCAAGAATGCTAACATCCATACAGGTCTGGTAAGCCCCCCTCCACGCCACACGAAGCAATCGTCCACCACAATGCCGAAGTCACGTTTCCCTACTTACGCGCAAGCAAGCAATTTCTCCAACACGGCCTCTTTGCTCTGGCACGCCTACCACTCACTACCCTCACCCTCCTCCTCCGTGAACTGGGCTGGCTTCTACTTCGTCGACCCTTCGAACCCCTCTCAACTCATCCTGGGGCCCTTCCAAGGCCAGGTCGCGTGCCAGACGATTGCATTTGGCAAAGGGGTATGTGGAACCGCTGCGCAGACTAAGATCACGCAGTTGGTCGAGGATGTGGAGAAGTTCCCGGGGCATATTGCGTGTGATGGGGCGAGTCGGAGTGAGATTGTTGTGCCGATTTTGAAGGAGGGGAAGGTGAGTCAGAGGATATGGTTGTGAAGGGGTTTGAGCTAATGGGTTGATAGGTGGTGGCTATTATTGATGTCGATTGTGCAGAGGTGAATGGGTTTACGTTGGATGATCAGGCTGCGCTGGAAGAGTTGGCGGAGTTGCTGGCGCAGTCTTGTGACTTCTGATGCTTCAGCAGAGAAGGGGAGCACCGATTTGATGGTGGATACGGCTCACTAGGGATAGAACCAGCGCCATGGGACCTGGGGTTTAGGAGGTTCTAAAAAAGAGGCGAGGAATTGCTTTCTTCGTTCAGCCACGAACGTGGTGGCACACATTAGGAATGAGTCGGATCGAAAGAACCAATCGACATCCAGCATATCCTATGTCTTACTTGCTGAAGGCCTTTAGGAGCAGCTTTCCACAGCCTGCAGGCTATAACAGCCGTCGCGGACCAGCGCGGTGCACCGCGGCCAACATGCATCCCCAAGCGCTCAATCGCGCCCCAAGCCCCTATGCCTCCCCGGGGCCATCCACTCTCACTAACACTGCCCCTATTATCTTCCCCTCCTCATCCCTCCAAGGCTCCATACTCCACCCCGCCGTCTCCGCCAACCACCCCAAATCAGTCCACGGAAAGTTCGTATTATCGTGCTCCTGATCCCTACTCCAATCATACACTATCCTCTTCGCGCACGGCGAAGATCCCGGCCAATGAGCGTACTTGGCGATGTAAAAGAGGAGTCGGCGCATATTGCCACGGTGCGGAGAAGGGCCGCCTGCATAGTCCGGGTTGCTGGACTTAGGTGGAGCTCTATATCGTAACGTGATGGACTTAAAGTGGAGGTAGGTCAGCCGCAGGAAGGGGTCTGTATCGCGGAACGGCTTGAACCTGTAGGGGCGGGTCACGGTGAGGGTCTGTAGCTCGCTGTAGGACTGTGGTAGGGTGAATTCGAAATCGTTCGCGAGGATGGTGCGCAGGTGGGATTGCATTTCGAGCAGGAAGGCCGTCATGTGCTTCAGTATCTCGGGTTGCAGCTCGTCGCGGATGCGTGTACACGAGTATAGAAGCCCTGTGTATTGCGAGGCGGGGACGCTGAGAGGAACCTCTGGGACGACGAAGTCGTACAGATGGAGGCGGAGCTCGGTCGGCAGAGTCAGAAGCGCGCTTGTGGCCATCGTGACGGGTGGTACGGCTCAGGGGGGAGTGATGGTAGCGGCTGAGGGTAACGACGCATCCGTTGACAGATGATGGCCCCTCGATGGGCGGAGGTAGGACCTGTGAAAGTCAGTAACTCATGCAGCAGGAGTTAACAGCCTCCAGCTACACATACACCAGTTCAATTTCCAGAGCCGAGTGATCTGGCTTAGTCGGTGGTGTCGTTCGAACACTCAACGGCGCCAGCCTTCAAGGCACCTCCGCGTCACGTGCACGCTCCCCACGTCAATCAACGCTCGAGCTCCGAAGCAGTTCCTCCCCACACCACGCACGCTACAATGCCCTCCTCAGACTACACATCCGCTGCGGGCGGCGCCCTCAAACTAAAAGGTGTTGGCGGCATCGACAAAAAGAAGAAGAAAAAGAAGCCCAAACCCAGCGACCCATCCCCGTCCTCCGAAACCCGCGCCGACGTCACAGAACGTCCCTCCTCCTCCATGGAAACCCCCAAATCGCCGTCACACACACCAGGACGCTCTCTATCCCCCGAATCCGCCGAACGCGCAATAAAACAAGCTGGCGGGCGCCAGAAGACTGAGGCAGAAAGGCGGCACGAGGAAATGCGGAGGAAACGGCTGGAGGAAAAGCTGAAGCGCGAGGGCGTCAAGACGCACAAGGAGAAGGTGGAGGAGTTGAATAAGTATCTGAGTGGGTTGAGCGAGCATCATGATATGCCGAAGATTGGGCCGGGCTAAGGTGGATGGGAGGGACTGTATGCTGTCGGGAGCAGCTGCAGCGTAAAGATAGCATGGGAGAGGGCAGAAGACGGGGAATATCATTTTATGGAGGGAGATCACGGCAACAGTGGCGGTGTTCAGGCGCGCAATGGGCAATTCATTGCATGTGAAGGCGTTCAAAAAAGGGGCGTTCTTTCTTCATTCCAACTGAAGCTCCTCCTCGAAGCACGTTATACCCCTCCACATAGGACCCCAGCCTCCTCAAGAATACAACTCATACCCTCACACGTCCTCTCCCTCCCTTTCTTCCGCCTCATCCATCGCCCTCCATATCCTCTTCTTCCCCATCGGCCCCTCAACCCGGACACCCATAATGGCACCCATGACTAGCCCCGTCAAGTCGGCTTCCCCGACCAAGCCCGTATTCCCGCCATGCTCTTCCTGCTTACTACTCTCTTCATCTATGCTCAAGATATTCCTCTCGAAAACCGCGGAGCTCTTCCTCGTCCTCACATTCTCGATCACATACCGCGGCTCGTCCGCCGAAGCCCGGATATGTTTGCCATCGAGCGTAGTGGGGGCTGTGAAGACCTGCTTAACGGTGCCGGATGTGGGGGGTGTTTTGGAGTGAGGTCCTGTGATGGGAGTGGTTAGACGGTTTGAGGATAGGATGAGAAGGGGTAGTACCTCCAACGCATTTGTAACGAACGTGCTGGCCCACACTGTATTTTGGCATTGTGAGGTAAAGAGCCCTGGCTTGGGAGTCCCCACGTCCTTAATTTAGAAGGTGTTCTTAGGTGAGCAATCACAGTTCGAGGATGGGCGTGAGGCGTAGAGAGATAGAAGGTGGGCTGCAAAGTGTTGGGTATCGAATATATAGGAGACGGCGCTTATGTGGAGACATCGACCAAGAATCATGGCCCGTTCGTTGCGGGGATATTACCAATTCTGCGAGAAGTGCAGTCCACCTAGGAAGAAGAGAAACGAATGGTATCAGGTATGAGGAAAGATCCTGAGGCAAACCTGATCTTCGTGAAGTTGATCTTCTTCCCCGTCAGTGGAGAGTAGTATAGTAGACGAGATGAATCAGAGGGTGTGCACGGAAAGTGAAAGAAGCGTTCTTACCGGAGTATACGTTACCAATTGCCAATATGCGATTGCACACCGCTATGAGTCCTTCTTACCTTTTCGGCTCCTAACATTCGCCGAGACGTGAAACGAACGAGTAGGACATGTTCCTTTCCACGCAGAGACTGAATTCTCAAAATGATACAGCTTCATCAGTGAAGCAGCAGGTCAAAGTCCTTGTACTTCGATGAGATCGTGCAATAACGAAACCGGTCGTCCTTGTACCAATGCTGTGAACGCGGAAGAGGCTCGATTTCCGAGTAGATAGTTTCATTGCGACAAGTAAACTATTCCGTAAACGTACGGCTTCGAGGAGCCGACGCCTCTGAAGCCGCTAGGAGGTCAGGGACGTTGATTCGATGAGGCTTAACCGCAGAAGCTCGCGATAACCTAGAGGGAAGTTCTTCAAGGAACCGATCATGGACACAACCTTTCTAATGCCTTCAGTGCGTGTTCGAGTGCCTTTCCCCGCAGTATTAGCTCCCGTCTGAGCAATTACGTACCTGAAATCCGGGGCTTCCCACAAGGCACCATCGGTCTTCCCGCTATTACCCCACAGAAACCAAGCGGGTTCCGAGGTGCATACCAGCGACGACAGACCGCACTACTGCCGCTGCCCGAGTATTACTCCAGAGAAGACTGGGGCCATTAGCCTGTTGACGTTGTGTGACCATGACCACAGAGTCGTGCATCTCACGTCTGAGAAGCTCGTAAACTTCTGCCCCACAAAACCGAAGGGGCGCCGGGAAAGGGCCGAAACCTGCAGCTAGAAGGGACCTCGAAGCATGTTCGCCTGCTAGTCTGTACGATAGCGGGACTCGTGTCTATGATGACGAGTCCTCGCATCGCGTCTTTCGGATCGACCGGTTGCAACCGAGATCGTGAGACCAAGTTGCGTGAAAACTTTTCTCGACCTTCGAATAGTCTAATGCCCTCTTCAAACATCACAGATACGAAGAGATAACCTTAGTCCCATGGCAGTGTCATGGAAGTTTACAGAATTAGCGTCGCGTGGGTCGGATCGCCCTAGCGGAGATTTCGGTACGAGCAGGAGGGCTTGGAATGTCCGTAGACGCTTCCAAGAAGTCGGTGCCGGAGAATTGGGAGATATTTTGGGTGTCTTTGTGACACCGTAGCCCGAAAGCTTCGTATTTCGCACCCGGAGCTGCAAGCCCCCTTAACACGCTTCTATAGAATTCTTCCTGTACTGTGTAGACCTGCAGGATTGATTGGGCTGTGCTTAATATATCGTATGGGCAAGGCGTGGCTCTGTCTTGACGGAGGAAAAATGCGCCAGTTATCTTTGACGCCCCATGAAAAAAATTGAACGAGTAGCCTTAGAAATGATAGTGTTGAGAAGGAGATGGCCATTGAGCGTCGAGCCGCTAAGCCATATTCAGTACCGACTGTGAATGCTAAGCCGACGGGAGCCAAACGTGTAGCCGACCGCAACCATGGCTGGCCAAACCAATGCTCAAGTCGACAAAATATCCCTCGGGCGTCTATCGAAGGTGCTGTGCCATTTGAGAGGCATTCGTAGTTGACGGGTGACAGTTGCAGTCAGCAGTATCGCGCTCGGCGTGTGCCGTCTAATATCGCGCAACCCTTCCCTGGCCATTTGTGTATCGCACAATCCATCAACCCGAATTCCTGGAATTGTCGCAACACCACGACCCTGCGTCTGTGGCGAAACCCCATGCGCAAGTCATCTGAGTATGTCGCTACCCGATCCACTACAGCTATCCGCCGCCTGATAACATCACCACTTTCTATGTGTAAGTATACAGCAATAGTGACGGGGACTCGCATCCTAGTCGTTTGCGCCACTTGATCAGCCCTAAGTCACTGCGGCGTTTTGACCACTGCGAAGACCTTCCTGATAGAGAGCGACGATGTCACTCTCCACGAGGACGAAAGTTGCCAAGCCGCCAGAGGTGACCCAAGCTTCAAGCGAGGGGAAAGTGCCCGGCATGGCAACGCTGAATGGTGTCTGAAAAGCGAGAACCTGGAGCCCATGTCCCGGCGGCGATCGCTGAGCTTCTGGAATCGAAGGAATAAGCAATAAAGAGGTCAGTAAGACCTCAAAAGTTTCGAAGCGTCATGATTGGCAATATGTCTTTTTGTGTATCGGTAAGAACGCCTCTCAGGATCACGGCCTCGGGAGTTACCCAGAAGAGACTGACCGCTTGGTTCCGCTTCCGCCTGACGGTGTTAGACGTTTTAAAGCTCAGCTGCGTCTAGTAGCCTTGAAGCCTCGAAGCCTAGAAGCCTTATAACGTGCGCTCTGTCGCGTGAGGCTCTGTCCGTAAGCTTCGGGAGCCCTGCCGCATCGCATCGGGTAGTGCTTGCGCTATTTCACGCATGCCACAGCGCCATCCGGTGACCAAGGCTACCATCCGCCTCATGGTCTTGACCCCACGCGAGTGGAGACCTAACGTTCAAACAGCAGTCGGGTCTTAGAAGGATGATAGACAGCGTTCTGTAAGCTGCATCGCCCGTCAGAAATGGCGTGACGGAGAGAGTCGTGTAAGATGAGCATCTTTATTCTAGCATTTTATTGTGTGCGACCCAAGAAGGCAGGTGAAGCAGACACGAGGAGGACCGGTCAGCATGAGGCTAGCGCCGGGGACGCCTGGTCTAACCAACCCAAGTGGAGGAAGTGCCATCGCTCGCTGTGCCGTTTCCCACAGAGTACACGAACAGTTGCTGGCGTTCTTCGACATTCGCGCGATACGGATGCCGGTATTTGTAACTTGCGTCGTCTTAGCTCCTCGGAACGATGCAAAAAGTCCGTTTTGATCCCTCCAAATGTCCGGATCCGAGTGCGGTTGGGAACGCGGCCAAACCGTGAGTACGTTGCCGCGCATTTTAGAGCGCCGCTGGCGAGCGTTCCAGAAGGATTCCTCTTTAGAGAGGTTGACCGAGGACTCGACCAACGACGTTGTGCGCTTCCTGCCACCCAACTCAAGCTTCAGGGATCTTCCCGCCTAGGATCGCCGAGGTGTCTTGAATCGAGGCTTGACCATGATGCCAAATCGCACTCTTGTCGAACGTCGAACGACGAACGATACTCGCGCCGCATACACCGCTATCACTTGCATCGTGGTAACCAGCGAAAGGAGCCAGAGTCCGTTTGCAAAGCGAATATAAGAATGGACACCGAGCGTTGCCACTGTCCGGGTACAAGAGGCGTTTCAGGGTGAGCAAGCATTTGCGGAGTGCTCACGTACCCCACGCCAATGTGCGTTGCTTGTCTGTGAGATGCCTGTCATCTGTTCGGCGCGCCGATGGTTCACCAATCGCCTACTCCGCGCTCCCTGCAGTAGATTGGTCGCCCTTATCATCCCTACCAATGGCAGGCAATCGGGGGGTCGAGCTGAAGGGCAAGCCTGTCGCGTTCTGCTTGATTTGCCGCGAATGCAGATTCCGGCCGCCACCCAGACCGCAGAACGACAAGCCCGCGGTGCTCCCCGATTCCCAAGTCCGCCATCACCGCCGCTGATCCCAGGGGCGTTTTGCTGTTTTAGCTCCAGATGGGCCCAAGCTTCCTGCTGCGCTGCGGCACCCAGTCCAGGGTTGCAACGAGCCGTGATGCTGCTGGGCGTCCCGAGTTATAAAGACCTCCCTTGTGCTCCCATCCCAAGCCAGAGCTTGCAGAGGTATTGTCCTCATTAATTTAATTGCGGCGTCGCGCCCACCCCTGCCCTTTCGTGTCCTAGCTCGTGTCCTTGGTTACACGACTTCCCCTCCTCCATATATATCTTCCGCTTTCCTCGTGTCCGGAGTGAGACCGCTCATACCCTCAGTGGAAGAATAGGTCAAGATGGCGGAAACCGACTATGAGAAAGGGCAGTACACTGTCGGCAGTGACTCGCCGCCCAGCCAGGCCCATGATGTGAAAGATGTTGTCGCCCGAAGGGGTGGCAATATTGGTGAGGCCGCCGAAGTGTACGGGGTACGTAAATCCTCTCTCCCGATGACTGCTTAAGGCGCTGACTGACTGTCACCAGGACCTTCAAACGGCAGAAGAATATGGCTACGTCGAGCGTGGCCTGAAGTCTCGACACATCCAATTCATTGCCCTCGGAGGCACGATTGGTACCGGTCTCTTCCTTGGTATCGGCACTGCTTTCGCGAATGCTGGCCCTGTCTCCGTTCTCCTCGGTTACACATTCACAGGTGTCGCTGTCTATGGCATGATGCAATCTCTCGGGGAAATGTCCACTTGGCTCCCGTTGCCTGGTGCTATCCCTCAGTACTGCGCCCGTTATAGCGATCCCGCGCTTGGTTTTGCTGTCGGATGGAACAACTGTAAGCGAAACCCTCCAGGATCCGTGGAGAGCGTCCGCTAACGCACTCAGGGTATCAATGCGCTATCACTCTCTGTGCCGAGATCTCCGCCGCTGCCGTTCTCGTCGGTTTCTGGGACACAGAGCAGAAGATCAATCCCGCCGTCTGGATCTCGCTCATCATCGTTCTTATACTCGTGCTCAACATCTTCGCTGTTTCCATCTACGGAGAAGCCGAGTTCATCTTCGCTTCGATCAAGATTATCACCATCCTTGGCCTGCTCATTTGCTCTTGCGTCATCTGGCTCGGCGGTGCCCCGGACCATGATCGTCGTGGTTTCCGCTACTGGAAGGAGGGCGCTATGAAGGAATACGTCGGCAAAGGCGATTCCGGTCGCTTTGCGGGTCTCTGGTCTACGCTCGTCAACGCTGCTTTCTCGTACGGAGGTGTCGAGATGGTTGCTGTTGCTGCTGGTGAGGCCGCAAACCCCCGCAAGAACATTCCCAAGGCTGTCCGTCGCGTCTTCTGGCGTATCCTGTTCTTCTACATTTTCGGTTCCTTCTTCATCGGAGTGTGCATCAGCTCTAATGACGATGCCCTCACCAATGAGTCGGGCGCGCGAGCTTCTCCCTGGGTCATTGCCATGCAGAACGCTTCGATTCCGGTCCTCCCGCACATTATCAACGCCGTTATCTTGACCTCGGCCTCGTCGTCCGGAAACGCATTCCTGTACACGGGCTCGCGTTACCTCTTCGGTGTTGCTCAAAACGGTCAGGCTCCTAGGTTCCTCCTGAAATGCTCCAAGAACGGTGTTCCGTACTACTGCGTCGGAGTTACGGCTGCTGTCTCGCTGCTCACGTACATGAGCGTATCCACTGGCGCCAACAACGTCTTCCTGTGGTTCCAGAATCTCACCACCATTGCCCAGCTCTTTACCTGGTGCTGCATCTGCATCACCTACACACGCTTCAAGAAGGCTCTGGATGCTCAAGGCATTGATCGCAGCACCTTGGTGTTCAGGTCGCCATTCCAGCCATACACGGCGTGGGCAGCCTTCACATACTTCGTCCTGTAAGTTGTCTCCACTGAGACATGGTCGGAACACGGCTAACCAGCTTTGCAGTATCATCATCTTCAATGGCTTTGCGGTCTTCGCCGACACCCCGTGGGGGTCTGACCAGCTGACCAGCTTCTTCACAGCCTACATCGGCGTTCCCATCTTCTTCGGTCTTTTCGTCTTCTGGAAGATCTTGAAGCGCTCCAAAGTTGTAAACCCTGCCAATGCCGACATTTGGTCCGGCAAGGCGGCACTGGACGCTGAGCACTGGCCGGAGCAGATTCCAAGGAATGCTTGGGAGAAGTTCTGGTTCTGGCTGTGCTAGAGCGCTGGCATTTTGATTTCTTCTGAAATTTTGTCGTCGCTGGTTGACTACGCCAGGAATATGTATCCGCGGGTGCTATGATTCTCTGGTATTGTTAATTTCCATGATAAAAAAAAAATTTAGGTTCCGCTTCGTCGTTTGTTGTCTCGTGTGTGCCGTGCAGTCGCCGCCTTGCTGGAAGCCTTAGCATTGGATAGACTATTTCGGCCACTCATACTCACCAGCCATGTACCAGCCCATAGGGATCCGCCATGATCAAGATACCACCCAACCCAGCAGATGCGATTGTGTGCGACTTTTGTTTCTCTGGCTCGGGCCCGTCGGTTGAAGGAGCTGCTAGAACTGTTTGGCGCCACTCGGGCAGGGTGGATGGTGGATGCACTGGTTCGAAAGTTGACTCTTTGCGGAGCAGAGTGGGAGCCGGGGAGTCATAAAAGCTGGCTCAGAGCTCGGCATCGCGTGGCCGAACAAGCGTCTGATGCAAGATTAGTCGTAGCAACGGGTGGGCGCGCCCTATGAGGAACATGTCAACGCCGATTCGTTTTCGATGGAAGCAGTAGCTGGTAGACGGAGGCTGCTGATTCGCCAGTTTGAGAGGATAATGAAAGCCGCTCGCGGGCCCTTGGCACGTGCCTTCGCGTCAGCGCGTGTTCGCCGTCGGAAAACCGCGCGGGAACGGGGCGCAGACTGGTCGAGCTATCATGTGGGGAAAAGAAACGTAGTCACTTTGTGAAGCCCAAGGTTTGTGATGAGCGTGACTTGGATGGGATCAACTCGAGGGGCATGGGATGGAAATGTAGAAGGCGCAAGCCCGCACCTTCTCTTCTACTGCACAGTACACAGCAACCGCCATGTGCTCCAACAACGGCATGCGTGCAACGCTGGATGCCCAGCGCGTAATGCCCTACTTCCGACGGTGAATACTTAATTCGATTCGCGTCATGGAATGCCGTCCCTCTGCAGAGCAGCCATGCCCAACCAGGATTCTGTCCGCTCTGGGTGCGGACGAAAGTGCCTCCGTCGAGCCGTCGTCCGTCACCTTGAGCAGGAACACACATCGCCGGGACTCCTGAGGATAGGCGAGCGGCGTTTCGCTCGTTAAGCCAAATATTTCTTGTTCAAGCCAGTGCAGGGTCCGCTTACTTTATATTTATACAGTGTGCGAGCCGCGAGAGGCTGCAAGAAACTGGTGTGGCCATGTGAAGCCAAAGGAACAGCACTTGGCCGTGGCTGGCGTAGCGCCACCAATCCCTGTTTCGCCTTACAGAAGGACATGCATCCCGCTCCTCCAAGGCATCAACATTCTCGTCATCACACACGCCAGCCGCCGGAAATGCGCTTCGTATCACACCGCGCCCCAAGACTCAAACGCACTCCATCGGACGTATCGCCACGAGTTTCTGTTCGCTTAACTCAACCCGAGCGCCATATCGATTGCCCCTCATCGGCTTCCGCTGAGAAATCGCAAAAGCGACCTCCACGCCATTTTTGACCGCAGTTCGAACATCTGTATCACAATTGGGCGCCGTCCCCGTTGCGTGGGAAATCGGCTGTAAAGTCCTTCGTGATTGGACGGCCAAAGCCAATCGTTTTCGTTCGCCTATACCAGATCTCGGCTCCTGGGGCATCACCGTTGCGGTTTCTGGATTTCTGCCTACAAGTAGCATCTTAATCGAGTCTTCGTCCAAACTGCTGTCGAGCCATGTCGCATGGCGGCTCTGCCGGCAATCCTGAGCTCGTTCCCAGAAAGAACCCAGAGCAACAACTGAACAGAGCTTGTGAGGCATGCCGACTGTCGAAAGTTCGTTGCTTGGTGAATCCAGGCTCCTCAACATCCCAATGTCAAAGATGCGCCAAGGCAGGTAGAACCTGCGTTTTCGCGCCACCGGCGAAGAGACGGCAGCGGAAGCGGACAGATGTGCGAGTAGCAGAGCTCGAAAAGGAGGTCAAGCAGCTACACTCCTTGCTGAAACCTACTGCTAGGGTCTCTCCGCCTGAGGCCAGCGACGACGAGTCAATGGAGGAGCCAGATGAGCAAGAGAGTAATGTGGAGAAGGAGTCAACCACGTACGCACAGAGTCTTGAGAGTAATACTACGCCAGGCATCGCAAGCCTTCATGACCAGTGGCCGCCGCCGAGCGCGAGCGTCCAGGAAGATCGCCCACCGAGGGACCCTCTAGCAGATCCGGAAAGAGATATCGTCGACCGCGGCATCATCAGTAAAGAGATGGCTCAGGAGTTCCTGGACCTCTACCGAGATAAGCTTGTCACTGACTGCCCCGGAGTCGTGATTTCGAGAGACTGGACGGCTGAACAATTGCGATCGAAGAAGCCGGTGCTTTTCCACGCCGTTATGGCTGCAGCATCGCACTTGAAGGGTGCAGCGCTCTCCAACAAGTTACATGAAGAAATCACCTACCTTTATGCAAGATCGCTTTTCGTCAAGTGCGAGAAATCGTTACAACACATTCAAGCGCTGTTCGTAACCGTAGCCTGGTATACTCCTCCAAACACGCCCGCTCATCTGCAAATTTATCAATATGGCAATATGGCAGCCAGCATGGCACTCGAGCTGGGCCTGGCATCCAAGCCGAGGACCCACGAACAGTTGCCTAAAAGAGCGATCAGGTCCCTCCAACGGATATCCTCCGCTGAGGAACTACTAGAAAACTGCCGGACTGTCCTGGCGCTGTATTCGCTAACTGCTGGGTGAGTCCATTTTTTCCATTACTTTCTCTCCACAGCGAAGCATCCGGCGACTTCACACCTATGATAAGACGATCCGGGCTTAGTTGGTTCTCATATTTTCCTACACTATACATCGTCCAGGATATACAATTTGCGGTAGGAATGAAGTTGACTTTGCCTAGTTTTGCTATGAGGCTCCGCAGGCCTTCGATCTTGACGTTCAACGCATGGATGGAAGAATGCGTGGCTTTACTAGAAAAGTCTCCCATACTCGAGGACCGAAGAATCATCGCATGGCTTAAGCTCCAACGCATTTCCGACGAGGCCAACACGGCCTTCGGCTTCGACGACGCGAGCACTAGCTTCAGTCTATCAGAGCTTCGACTGCAAGCGATTCTGAAAATCTTCGACAGAAAGATGCAGGACTGGAAGAAGTCCATCCCTACCGAAGTCTTGACTGGTAGGTGCTGCTGCAATTTCATGCGAGGGATCTAACGAGGCTTACAGTTCCACTTATGATGGATTATCGCGTAAACATGATCTTTATGTGGGAGTTCGCCATGGACGGAGGCCGTAAGTACAGTTTTCATAGATTCGCTCAATATAGCATTAGCCATCATGGCAGCGGCAACAGGCGGAGCGAAAGCCGGCCAACCTTATTATAAGTAGTCGGCTTCTGGCTTGGAGCAGCAGCAACACCCACGTCGGCGCTTGAAATGTCGCTAAGGCATGCTAGGATATGATGCTCCCGACTACAGGAATCGATATCTTACTCTTCCTGCCTTGGACGACGATTGCGTACAGCCCGAAACCCTGCTATCGCGCTCTGCGCTTCAAATCAACGCCACCGTCATGTGCATTAGCGAAGCACACTCGCTGCTGGACCTGTTCTTGCAGGTGCCAATCGAGCGACTCCAGATGGCCAATAACACATACTACGTCCGTGCAATATACGCGCTTGTTGCACTTCTAAGAGCGGATTACGCCGTTGGAACGGACGCTGAAGGTACGTCATGTGAGAGTCTCACTGCATCGGCCCTGCACCCTTCCCCTTGGAGTCATTTAGGGTGGCTCGTTTGACGACGTTAAGAGGGAGCAGAGGATTCACGTCAATGCATGCTAGGCACGTCCTAGAACTAGCTGGGCCTCTTTCGTCGATTTCTCCTCTTTCGCTCTTGTATTTCACCCCGCCCTTGCGAACATTTGCTAAGTATATTCCTAGGTATTGGTGAAGTCCTCGACTCCAAAAGCCTAAAAGTCGACTACTACCTCGACAGCATTATCCGCATGAGTGGCGAAGCCATCGGCCCCCAAAAATGCCGCGTTCCTTCACACTGGCTATGGGTCCTGAAAAACAAGCTCAAAGCCTGGCACGACGAGCACCAGCAATGGCGCAAATCAGGAGGCCCTATCAAGCGCAAAAAAACTCAGGCTCAGAGAGAACAACAAGCAACTGCGAAGCCCGATCCTGCAGAGGGCGATCAACCCGGACATCTGTATCCCCCAGAGGGAACGGCACCACCTACACAACAACTAGCGCCACCGGCGTCTTCAACGGAGCAGCCCACAGCATCGTTTATTCCACCGACTTTCAATTTACATAGTCCGTATCCACCTTGGGCTGGGGGTGCAGGACCGTTCCCGGCGCCCCCTGATGCGAGTCAGAGTATGCCTACTCAAACCCCATTTGCGATGGGAGATTTCTCGGCGGCGTTCCAGAACGGCGATTTGTACCTTTGGAACGATATCAACGACAACTTCGGCGGATGGATACCCCAAGATGGCAGCTTGTACAGCGATCTGCAGTTTAGTGCGCTGGGCAATTCGGGGATGTAAGATACATACGGTACGACGAGGCGAGTTCACCGATCAAGTGCGTACACATCATGTAGGTCGATTGTATGGTTCTGAAATCGCATGTGCTTTGATTATCGGTCTATTATCGCTTATGCAAACCATGAGCCGCACACAGAAATGGTCTTCGTACTCGGCTGAACTTCATCTTTTCCCACTTCTCCCTTCAGCTTCCAGTACTCCCACGCCCATGTATACCCAGAACATGAGCGCCGTTCCGGGCGCGTTCACGAAGTCAGCCGGGAGGAAAGCGGCGCGAGCTCCTTGTGCGCGTTTCGACAGTGCCAGTACAGGATCATTGTTCCGTGCGGCCAGAGCTCGGCAAGAAGATCGAAGATACCTGAAGCACCCCAGGATGGGTCCTGAATAGGGGAGAAAAAGAAAAGGGGTCGGGGGGTTTACTACGTCCGAACTGTCTTCCGAACTGTGAAGGAAAAAAGGCAAGGAAAACCGCACTACTGCAGCCATTTATAGCTCTCATGCTCCGACTGTCTGTTGGGGCAGAACCCAGGCAGACAATCGTCACCTCTCGCCATCACGCTACCCGCCGCGCTCAGTCTTGGGTAGCTAGACAAACCTTCCTCCAGGAGCACTAGCCTAGAAGTCCTTCAGGGCACGTCAACGCGCTTCAGCCTTCCCCGATGCAACGAAGACAGCTTGAGTAGGAGGGAGGAAGGAACTCGTCAAAATTCAAAATTATCCATTTGATAATCGAGAACTGGTTAGCTCACCAGAGCACTTGCAGAAGGATAAGGATAGATTTGCATCGAAATGGTGTCTCTTTACAAAAAATTATGGTGTAGACCGTGTAGACGTAATCTTGATGCACATAAGAGATCATGAAAGTATTTCCCACTGAAGAAAAGAAGAAAAACGCCACTAGATGCCCAAGATGTCCCTTTTTCTATGCAGATAATACATTCACACATGCCATCAATCGTGCACATTACGTCACACGCCGACTACATTATACCACGCGCCTAGCTATCCTGCCCCCAATCATCCCACTCCTGCGCCTTCTGTTGTTTCCTCTCTCTGCTGGTCTCGGGGCTTCTTCTCGGCTTTCCCCTCGGCGCCGCGTTCAAGAAGTCATCAGGCACATCATTCCAATTCTTCGTCATTTTTAGCGGGGGTGGGGTATTTTTCTTTCGTTGAGTCCTCCTCTGCTCGGCTGCTGCTTCATCGCTGGAGACTTCGTACTCATCCGCCTCATCATCGTCCGAGATGTAATTATACTGGTCAAATTTCCGGCGGTCAATCGGCTGCATTTGCATATCGCCGTCTGCATACATGCCAATTTCCCTTCCAAGAATTTGGTCGGCTTTGCTGGGACTGCGACGGCCTTCCAGTGGCGTTGATAGTATACCGTTGGTTGTGGTTAGGTAACGCGCTTCTTCGCCGTGACGACGTGGCGACTGCCATTCGGGTCTTCGTGGTAAGCGAGGTGTTGGGGGAGAGTGCTGGTTCATCTGCCAGCCCTCTGGGACTCGGCCGGTGCGCCTAAACTCTGCTTCAGTAGGTGAATCAACGCCCCAACCAGCGGCGCGCTCACGCTGCTTTTGCAGTTGATCCTCCGCCTCCCTGTCCTGTCGGATCCGCTCGTGTGCTGCAACCCATTTCGGACTTGCTTCCCAGGACCACCCATCGCCGGTTGTATTGCATATCGGAACAAACCACAGCAGGGGGGATGGTCCGAATACATGGCCAAGATTACGCTTCCAGCCCAGATCGAACGCGTTCGGTAGCTGCTCATTATCTCTCTCCTCAAGATATGATTCGTAGCGGTCGTAATTTTGCTGGCGCTCACGTTGCTCGTACGAACCATAGGCGGGATGGGAAAAACCATTGCTCATGGGCGCACCATTAGCTGCCGGGGAGCGGGACACCGAACGCGAGGGTGTGGACTCCCCTTCCTCTGGTCTGGTAATACTGGGAAGAGCATTGGCGTGGATCTCGCGCAGCTGGTCGCCGATGCTTAACCGGCCATTTGCTTGAGCCTCAAGGTAATTACGGTCATTAAGGTGGGCCTTCATCGAGTTCCTTAGCGGCGACAGGTACCGCGTCTTTTCTAGACTTTCAATAGTCGTTTGGCCTCGTATGGTCAGCCACAGGTGCCATCCGGTAAATCCGGTCATGACAAGCCCAATGATGCCAGAGAGCACGGCAAGTAAGACAAAGTTTACCGGCATGAACGACTCGGAGAACTGCCCATCGCTAAGTATTTCGCTCCACACCCAGCTCGCAGATGTCGCAAAGCAAACCCAGCAGAAGAGCACCAGGTAGACGAGGAACAGGACGAAGGCTTTGTAGTTCCGGAGGCCAACGCAGGTCGCCAGCCACGGGCAGTGGTGGTCCATCTTCAGGACGCAGCGTTTGCAGGTCGAGCAATGGTGCGCGCGATCGGGCTTCTTCGTCTGGCACTTCTTGCAGAATCTGATGTCGCCCGTCGAGGCCTTTACCGTGAACGACGTGTAGTGCATTTCCCCTCCTTCCTGCGTCGGCAGATGACTGTAGCCATTGTTGAGGTTCAGCGGCGAGCCGGGGTCAGTGAAGACGGCGGTCGTATAGCTCCAGTTGAGCATGAGATAGAAGAAGATGCCGAGCGCGGACGAGAATTTCCCTGGTCACCTCGAGTCAGCATCGTTCTCTGAAGCGTCTGAGCCTACGCCGCATCCTTGATAATCTTGCTTTGATAAGCCTGATACCTCTTCCGCTTGAGGCGCTCTTATCTTCCTCTTCGCGCGCGTGGCTGCGCGTTGACAACCAGAGACATGTGTCCTACCTGTCCAAGCATTTTTGGCGGGCATGAAGCCAATGCCCGCTTCCACCCAAACGGACCATGATGTCAAGCCGTACACGAACAGCAGTGGGAAGTATGTGATCATGTTGCAGCAGTATCGTTCGACCTTGCGGGCCCAGCTGCGGCGGCGGCGCATCGTTCGCGAGGGCGAGGACGGGGGGGACGGCGACCCTAACGTGGCCATGGTTGGCAGGGCGCGGGGAGACAGGGCATGTGGTGAAGCAAAGGGGCGTTATCTACGATTCCAAGGCAGCGTGACGCCGATCCATGGGAGCAGGTCGCGTGGAGGCAGCGCAGGGTCGGTGGAGGCAATCGGGGGATGTTGCAGGAACGGTTTCAGGGAGCGCCGCACAGGATTGGCACAAGGGTGCAGCTGTCCGCAAGGAAGCTGGCACAGTCAGGAAGGATGAGGAAAACGAAGAGAGAGAGAGAGAGAGAGCGCGCGTCGTACTGCTGCGCGGTCGATCCGCGAAGTTGCGGAGTTCCTGGCGTTGCCGTCGTCGATTTGAGGCGCATGCTCCCTAGCTCAGCCCTGCGGCTCGGCGAACTTGCATGGAGTAGGGAAGGCACGTGACTGTCGCAGAGCCCTGGAGGGTTCGCCGTCTCCACCACGGACTGCTAAATATACATTCGTCGAGGGTGTCAGAGATGTCCCACAGCGGAAGACAGACAGAATGCTTGGGATCTTGGGAGCACCTAAGCATTCGGGTGACACCCAGGGCAATCGATGAGATCAGGTTGCGTGGACAGTTTATCCAGTTGGCCCTAGAGTGCTCCACTACCCATATTAACTTGCGCAGCACCATGCCGCTGCTACGCCCCAGCAACTCTGACAGTTGACACCTGGAGCTCGCACGAAAACGGGTCTGCCTCAGGAAGAGGGATAAAGCAAGGCTGGAGCTTCCTTCTGGCGATCCCATGGTTTGACGCTGCGGCAGGAGCTCCAAACGTCCCCATCGTATTGGCGGTCATTTACAGCGGGCGATCTGCGTGCAGCACGCACGGATGGGACCCCTGCCTACGCCTGTAACCGCCACTATTGCTGCTCTGTGAGCCTGCGACCCGAAAGTGACCCCATAAAGCGCACTCGCGCGGGATCGATAAATGCGACAGGGCCCAGGAACCTGCTGCTCCACCTTCCCGGGGCGCAAACAACCCATCCTCGACAGCTGTTTCCTGACCCTTATTCATTATTGTGGTTCTCCTCTCCACGTCACCCTCCCCATGGCCATGTCCTGAGTCCTCTGCCCTCGCTCTGTTTTCCCCACGTCTTCCGCAACCTCCGCCATGCTTGCTCCCAGCAGGAAACGCCCGCTGCCGCTGCTGGTCGCCCTCACCTTCGTGGTCCTGGTCTTCTTCTACCATCGAGACGCCGACCGCATATACCAGCAATGGGCGACGTCGCTCGAAGCGCAGCACGTAAAGCTGCCCGCCAACCGGACGCTGGGCTTCGGTGCCGTGGTCGTCGTATCCAAGGATGGCTCTGAGCGGCGCCACTCGCTTGTGCAGGCCGCCAATGTCACCGACATCGACCTCACGATCCCTAAGCAGCCCGTGTGGACAGAGGGCGACGTGCAAAGGTTTGCAAATGGTCAAGAGAAGTTCCAGAGAGGCTCGCTTCTGGCCTGGCTGGGACACCTGAATGCGCTGCAATGGTAAGGCGTCGCCTTGGCTTCCCCGATACGGGTGCGCTTCTCGTATTGCTTATCGCTGATTCGCCGTGTGTAGGTTCCTAGATTCCGGCCTCGAGACTGCACTTATCCTCGAAGACGACGTAGACTGGGACGTTCGCCTGCGCAGCGTACAGGTCCCACTCGCCGCGAGCGCTGCGCGCACCGTTGTGCCGCCCAAGCGATCATACAACCCATTCACGAAATTGGATGGAAACCACATGCAATATTGGGGCAACCATGAACAATGGGACCTCCTGTATCTCGGGCATTGCGGAGACTACTTCAACGAGGTCACATACGATGGGCTGGTGCCTACGGATAAGCCGTTCAACCTGAGCGACCTCGCACACGTAGTGTACAAGGACCCTACTCTGCCGGTTCGAGCAGACCTGCACCCTTTTACACAGGCCCTCTTCGGCGCGCTTCAGATGCCGGCGCATTCACGAGCTTTGCACCGCTCCAAGTTCCCACTATGCTCATTCGGATATGCCGTTTCACGCACAGCAGCAGAACGTCTCCTAACCGATCTTGCACCGCCGAAGCTGAAAGCAAAAGGGCCCCGAGCATTTGATGTCGCTCTCCTTCACGCCTGCGGCGCGGGCTCAAAGACTCCATCACCCACCCCCTGGAGGAATCCAAACCCACATCCAGATCCAAATCTCAGGCACAAGTACGCAAGTCGCGGACTGCGGTGCTGGACTCTAAACTCAGAGCTTTTCCACCACATGCCCGGCGACAGCCAGATTGCCCAAATAGGACAAGCCATGGGCGAAAACCACGGTATTCCGCCAGTCGACCTGGCTGGCCAAACGCAAGTCGTCTACCGCAACGAGACAACCAACATCGGCTGCGGCTTCTGGAGCGGCGCGTTCGCGTTTGAAGACGGCGACACAAAGCGATTGAAGTTCCTGCAGGAAGAGGTGGGACGAAAGGGGAGATGCCTTAAAGACGGCAGAGATACTCTTTGACGCTCCGTACACAGATCCACGCGAGCAAGAGCGTGGAGTTGGGGTCCTTTCTGTTGTATATTTTCCTCCCTGATCCGGTATATATAAACCTCCTATTCTAGCATATCTACGGCGTCTATACAGTTGTTTCGAGGGTTAAGGGCTTGGATTCTCATTGGGTTATGGGGTTTTGTTTGATACCAAGGCAGGATGCAGCGAGTCTGCAGGGAAGGAGCAATCGCGGAGTTTTATTGTTGGATTCATATATAGCAACGATACCTACGGCAGGATCAGAATTCACGATATTTCTACTTGCTTGGCGCTCTACGGTCTGCTGCACTCTCTATTCCGCTTGGTATGTACCCTGAAAACCAACAAGAGAGCTTCGCACTTGTTTGGTTTACCAGCTGACCTATACCTCGGAGGTAGAACCAACAAAACATCGACTCTCCTCTGCCCTTCCGACCTCTCCTTCGGAAGCCGCACCCATTTCGGAACGGAGAAGAGGCTGGGCTGACGTACAGTACGCACGCGCTTTCCACGCGATCCACGCCGCGCCCCTTCCACGCTTGCGAAATCTGAAACGTAAGCTCGCCAAAGCCACTTGGGGCAGGGCAGCGCTGTCTGCGATCTTCCAGAAACCATCCGTTCATTTCGCCATTTTTTGCGGCGATCCTTCTTCGTGCTGTGTTTCGCCGGAGATGAGAGGCCGCGGGTTTGATGCGTGGGATTGGGATGCGCGGACGGGATTCAGGAAACGGTGGAGCCAGTTGTTAATTTTCGCGGACTGCGCAGCTCGACTACTGGAGGTGGAGCTGGTGGTGCTGCGTAATGCACCGCGCCTCATCTCTCTAAGCCCTTCTTGCTCCGACCACGGGTCATTGGACTGCCTGTGACCTGGTCTTGAAGGTCAAGCTTTTCGGCGACGTCCGGCTGTCGAAACAAAACACGACTCCCGGCGCACATTTTCTGTGGAGAAAGAGCTGGAGAACAGATGCAGGGACGTCGAATGGAGTCGGCTTGTTTGTGCTATCGATATGCGTAGCGCGGCGCTATGTGGGGAAGGCGATGACGAGGCCGACAGCTGGCAGACCGAAAGGGGCAGCAGATGGCGAAGCCACCAAAGGGAGTGCGTGGATAGAGGGCGGTGGTGAGAGGCTGGTGGAGTTATGGAAGAGATGTAAGAGCGCAGGTAAACGTAAGGGCAGACCATAGGTTGCCGGCAAGGCTACTCGGTGACCATACGGAAGAGTGCCGGGCCTCACGGGTTTGGAGAACCGCGTCTCGGGATTCAATATATGATGAATGTCTCTTTTGGTGAACTCATCAGTTGATCCAGCTCCTGTTTCCGCATATAGCTTAGGATAGCCTCGCCCGCCAACGCGGTCAAGGACCCCACAAGGACAAAGCCATCGTCGAGCTGTCTTAGAAGGACGATTCGCTGACACCCAGGAATTAGGACAATTCGATCGCTTGGTCTCCGATCTTCCCAATCTTGGATTCCCGGAAGGTACGGGTGGAAATGGCCCTCCATCAAGCTAGAGTTATCCCACACATCTGGTAGCCACAGAAACCCGTTGAGCGTGAGTCCCAGAACCTTCAGCACGTAGCCCGAGGATTGTCTGGTGCCGAAAACGTCCTCCTTGCTCGGGCGCAGAATCTGGGCTTTCATTACTTTGGATCTAAGGAGGGGGTAGAATGTCGACTCAAGGTCTGGCGGAATGCTTCCGCCCCAAGGATCTTCAAGTAACCCAACTTCCTTCTCGAGAGGCACGATCCATGTGGGTAGTCCAGGAATGCTCGGTGCCCAGGGCACAGCGACTAAGGCCAGGCTCTCCTCGACCTCGATCGCATACTCGACGGCGTCGACCAAAACGTCAAGCACTGGTCTTGTATAATCAGGCTTAATTTCGAACTGACCCTTCTTAATCCCGGTAAGCGCGAGTAGTCCATAAACGGTATCCCTGGGGTCGCCATTCTGCCAGTGTCGAAATCGGATGAGGCTGTCTGACAGTGTGCTCTTGCCTAACTGGTCGTCATGGACAAGCGGAGCTACTCTACTCAGTTGTACCGACCATCGCTCTATGGCTCTTTTGAACCCTGTCTCACGGAGAGAATGACAGAAAGTTTGCATGTCCGCAAGGCAACTGGTTAGCTGCTCCCAAGTGATCTCCGCGCTCCCACACTGCACTACCACTATGCGGCCCACCGCAACCTCTTGGATGCACCAGCGTCTGAAGAACATCAGCTAAGAAAAAGGCTCATCGGTGTTCGAGCGTTCGGCTTACCTTGTGAACCAGGTCTTTTGAGCTAGCAATAACCCACCGAATATGACTAATAAGAGGTTCGCAGCTTTCCCCAGCTGTTTCCGTTCCCACCTTTCGAGGAACGGGGTCCGTTGTTCTAAGAATGACAGCGAACGGCCTTGGCTCTCCCAGCACTTGCATGCTCTTTGAATCCGGCGGGTCGTGGCTTTAAGGCTCCGGACGTAGAGTCGCCGGTTTTTATAATACTGCATCACAAAGTTGCTGTACATATCTGTGGGTCCCAGCCATACTCGGACCGAGGCAGCTTTGCTGTAAATATGGGCCATGAGGGAGACCTGGTGTGCCCGTTCCTTGAGATCTTCCTGGTTGATCACGATGGCATCTATCCAGAGAATACGGGGCTGGCGAGGCCACCGCAGATGCCTGAGCGCAATGTCGAGATTGGTTGTCACATGGAGTGTCCGGCCATCGACTGTTATCGGCAGGGTTACGTTGGGGTCGCCCCATGCATAGGAAAGAGCCTCATATGGCGGTGGACTCAGGACGTTGAAATGGTGGAGTGAACACGGGATGGGGTCATTGTGGCCTCCTGGGTATAGATGGACGAGGCGGCTCTCGTTTTGGTGTCCGAGAGGCGTGTAGATCTGAGCATTCTCTGACTTCGCTGATGGGATACCGTGAGAGATAGACGATGCGCCGTCAACAGAAGAGATTTCTGCGCGTGAGACATATGTCATCCTCGGAGGCTCATGAATTGTCGCCTATTCGATTCTTGAATCGTGACGTATGCGGGTAACGAGATAGGATGGCACGACCTCGAGAGCCACTTGAGTTGTGTACAGTATAGATAGGAATCTCGAGAGCACCAGAGAGGTACTCCTGAAGATATAGGTAGGATCTAGGCAGATAAAGCCAGGCTAAGATTGAGGCTGAGGTGAATGAGAGCTGACTAAGCGAAATGTCGTTCGCGGCTTCCTCTTAGACCACCTCACCCGCTACACCTTCAGGCTCACCTTAAGATACGAATAACAACATGAGAGGTATTAAACGGAAGCACTCTCGCTTTAGGATTTAGCCTTCGCAGAATTGGAAACCAGTGCAGCTTAGTGACGAACTGCGTTCTCAATAACGAAGAACTCAGCCAACACTACACAATCCGCGGCATTACGCGCTCAGCGTCAGACCCAAAGGCTCAAGTGCTGAAGTGCGAAAGTACGAGACAATCGAAGCAAACCTAGGCGACGCACGCTCACTCAACGCCGCTCTCAACGGCGCCCACACCGTCTTCTTCAATCTCCCTTTTTGAAAAACAAGAACCGAATAACTCGCAACACCCCCATCCAAAACCACAGCCACCACCCCGTAGCATGCATCACCCGGATCGAGAAATGGCTCATAGCGATGACCCGTTTCGCCCTTCCAACCGTCAACTTATCATACCTCCCCACCGCCTCCTCCAAGCTCTCACTCTGCACCAGCGACTCCGCGAAATCCCATCCATCCATCAGCGCAAGATTTGCTCCGTTACCCGCAAAGGGCGACACAGCATGATTCGCGTCGCCGAGGAAGATTACTTTGCCTTGAAGAGACGAGAGGTTCGGAGCGGTGATGTAAGCGCCTGAGTGGGTGAAGGGCTGCTTATCCATGGCGTTGAAGCGCGTGAGGGTCTTTGGATCTGTATCATCGATCATCTTAAGGAGTTGCTCTCCGTACGCAGGTCCACCTATTTTCCTCGCCTCGTCGAGAAGCGCCTGGCTGTCTTCCGGCGACATGGGCGGCTTCTTCGGCACGAGCGGCTCGTCGACCTGCCAGGAAAGACACCATATCATCGACTCATGATCAACTGGTGCAATGAACAGCGCGGGTCCGGCGCCAGAGATCGCGCTGCCGAATTCGTCGTCTCGTCCTGAGGGATGGTGACCTGCGATTGAGGTAGTCCCGAATACGCATGTCGGACCAGCGAACTTGAGTGTATCGTTCGGGCGGAGAATACCGCGGAGTTTGGACGACGAGCCATCACACGCGAGGAGTATATCGCATGTCTCGACCCTGCCCTTCGAAGTCTCGATCTCTACTCCACCGTCCGGTGCAGAAGACACACCAGTAACAGCCTCACCCCACCTGATCTCCACGTCCGGCAACCCCTCTACACTCTCCACCAACGTCCTCCTCAAATCCTTCCTCGCAATCCTCATCCCAGCTACCGGACACCCTTTCGGCGTCTTACTCTGCACCTTCATTATCTTCCTGAACTCCTTGTCCCAGACCACAAAGCCGCCTTCCCCCTTCCTCTCTTGCGTATCATTTTCTCCAAGTGTGGCATCCCCTTCCAACCCCGTAATGCTAACCTCCAGCATCCTATCCAACAGCCCCATTTTCTGCAGCGTCTGGATACCCGCCGACGGCCGGTCTGAGCGCAGGGAGAGCGAGTAGCCCTCGCGATTCTTGGGCACGGCGCTGTGATCGCGTTCGTAGAGCGTGATGGGCGGCGGTGGTGAGGTCGAGATGGAAGACCACAGTTTGTGCAGCGAAATGGCGAAGGCAAGGCCTGAGATTCCCGCTCCCGATACTGTGATCGTTTTATTTGCGAGGAAGTGCTGCTCCTGTTCCCGTGAGGCCATAGTTGGTGGACGAAGTCGCAAAAGGCGTTAAGAAGCTCTCCTGCAAGTCCTGCAATCGTTATAATGAACCGAAAGGGTATGCGTGAGCTCCTTGGGCATAGACGCAGATTCGTGGTGTCTGCGCTCGAGATGTATTTGTCTCTTACATCTTGGATGCTTTTCTTTCAAGCCTGCGCGCTACGCAAACCTGTGCCCCTCATATACGCGTATCGTCTTCGTATTCCTCGCGATTGACGCAACATCTAGAACGCCACAATTACTTGATGCAATATTGCTGCCTACTCTCCACATGCAGCCATCGGAGGTCGGAAGTGGTCGGCAGTTTTGGGTTTGCGATCACCGGTTGAAGCTCATTTGGTCATCGATACGAAGGCGTGCCACCCGGGCTTATCTAAAGACATTCAATTGAACTATTATTACCTGACTTGAAAGCAAGCAAGCAAACCTCCTTTGACTTGATCTAATGCTGGGTATATCCATTGCACCTCCCGCCGAATGCTCGACGCCGAGAGGGGACATGAAAGCATCATGACTCTGCTCGCATAAGAAACCGCTAAAACAGAAAAGACATCTGCAATATCAGTACTCCACCAAAGACAAAGCAGATTGAAACGCCAACCTAAACAGAAAGGTTGAGAAAAGGCAAGACCCCCCGGACTACGCCTTGCACCAAGCACTGTTGCTCAGGTCCAGGTGACGACCCACGAAGGAGACTAGTAAATTTAAAGCTCAAAAGTGGTGAGCCAGTGCTTGACAACCACTCGGCCCTCTTCGAACCCCTCTTTGTCCATCCGCCGGATGATCGCAGCGTGCGAGTGACGATGCTTGTGGATGAAGACGGGGTACTTTTTGAAACCGACATTGTCGAGATTCTCGATCATCTTAAATTGGTGCTGGGTCAAGGCCAGCGTAGGGAAGTCGAGCTTGAGCACGGCCTTGTCGTCATTGATCGATTCAGCATCAGAGTCTACGGTCTCGGTATGCTTTGCAGACGACATCCTGCGGAAGAAGAGAGGAGACGAAGGCTGAGTGGGCGAGGCCAGCTCTTCGCTGCCAGCCTCGAGGTACTCTTGCTGCTGGGCGTTGTTCATCTCCTCGAAGATGTCCTCGACCTCTTTGCGCGCACTGTTGATCATGACCGGGATGCGGTAGCCTCCGACGTCGATACCGGCCTTGCCTTCCTCATGCAAGCGTATTCGTTGACGGCTACGGAGGGACTGAATAAGCGAGTTGATGATGAAGAGCGTCGAGCCAATCGGAATAAAGACGAGGAAGAAGGCTATGATGGGCGCTCGTTGGAATGCGGTCCTCGTGCCGGTCGTAAGGCGCTTGTGGAAGGCTGGTAGCGCTTCCGGCTCCTTAGCCGAAACTGGGTTGTCGCCATCGACAATAACGTTCTCGTATCCCTTGATGTAGTTGACCTTGACCGCGTCGGGCTGTTCGAAGGGGTCGGTCTGCGAGATGCCCGCCGTATAGTAGGTGACGGTGCGGTCGTTGACAACGTTCGCGTATAAGCTGCGGTGCTTGAACTGGCGGAGGGCTCTGACGAAGATGCTGTCCGAGTCGGCGAGCACGGAGAGGAGAGGACGGCCGGTGTCCCTGAATGAGTCAATCATGAACAGCTGCCTTCCGCTCATAGAGAGTGTCCGGGCGCCCAGCACATTCCAGGCGTGGTTGTGGTATCCACGCAGCGGGGTACGGACGCCGAGGTGAGGCGTGGCGAAGGTGGTGAAATTCTGCTTCTTGTTAGAGAGCGACATGTACCTCGAATTGGAGGCATACGCACCACCGGCTCGATCTGCTCAAACACTCCCCGAGCATATAGTAGACCGATCGCATAGCGTGCGATCAATCCACCAAGCGAGTACCCTATGACGCTGATCTTCCTAATGTCATGCTCACTTCGAGCAAGCTCTTCCAGTGTCTCTTCTACCTCATTCGCGACCCGCTCGCCTCCCGTTTCGACACCGTCGTAGGTAAAGCTGCCCGCATTGCGCTTAACGACGAGGATGTGGAGCTTGTCTTCGGCGTGTTTCTCGCGGAGGGAGGTGCTGAGGAACTTGAGGTGTTCTGGGTTGCCCCAGAGACTGCAATTGCACAGTTAGCACTCAAGCTCCCTTCAAGGATAAGTGGGATTGCGCTCCCAGGCATCCTTATCGCAAGGCGGGGTTGGAGGGAGTGTCGTGTGCTCGTGTTGCCTTACCCATGGACAAGTACACAGAGGTGATCTGGCTTCGTGGCCATTGTATTAGAGGTAGAAATGTTTTTTGAGGCGTGTGAAAGAAAGAGTGAAGTGCGGAGACCAGTGTGGAGAATGTGTGAAAGGTGAACACACCAAGCAGTGATATAGCTCTACAAGTCCGTATCACGTCCGGACTGTTGGTCTTATCGGACAGTGCGGGCCCTCAGCCTCTGGAACGAATCTCCGCCCTTGGCGCGAAGAGTCAGACCTCAAATGCGGAACCGGAGATAAATTTCATCCGATTACTCGAGCTTTCGTCCTGAATGCGAATTTAGAGCTGGAATATGGCCTGCGACGACGAACAAAAGCGCAGAAGACGTCATCCGGTGCGCGTGAGATTGTCGGTTGGCCCAAATCCGCCGGGCGGCAGCCGCGACCCTTGCAGCCTTGGCACGCACGGACCATGGCCTTCGCGCCGACTCAAGCCACAACTCTCACCTCGTGGTCAGCAAACACCAGCTCCGGACAAGGGACTGCTCAGGACGACTCTATCTTGGGCAGGCTCTCATACGAGCTCGATTCACTAACACCTGTCACGCTATTCACTGACTAGCCGCTAGAAGCGCAACCCAGCAGCACGGCTGGCAAACACAATCAGCCTAAGCCTTGTTGCTTCCTAGCGACTCCTTTACTGTATCTTCACCCCAGGTTGCTGCGCTATGCGTAGAGATCTTTGAGCCTGCTTCACCTGAGCGCGTGCGCTTATCCACCTGGACTCTATACGCTCCATATCAACCTCACGTGCAAGCGCTCCGCCCATGACGCGACAACTCGTCCAACAAGCTCCGAATACCTGGTATGTAATGAATATGGAGCTACCTAAATTCCCTCACTCACAGGTAAAGAGATTCCACGGCCACGGAATACCATGTGGCCTTCAATACCAGCTTTCAGGAGTTTCGGGAATGTAGCTTGCCCGTCCGGTGCTGCATGCGAGCTTCCGTACTGCATCTTTTCTCACGATGTCACCAAGCTTCAGGACGCCAATTCTGGTACTGCTTCTAATACTGCAATCCTCGACCAAGGACCAGAAGCAAAACGCTTGAAGCTTGACAATGGAACAAAGCAACCTGCTCAGCAAGCTACCCAGGCATCGAGCCAGCAAGCAAAACCGCAGGTCTTTGTCGGTTCAATTACTTCGAAGGAAGGCTCAGCGCTGCCCAAGAATGCAAGCGAGCCTACTATTTCGACGGAAAAGACATCAGTCAACAGCAGGACTAGCGAATATCTCCCTCGAACTGTAACAAAGCCGGTCTCACCGCCGCCAAAGAAGTCAGAAGCAAATGCCCCCCTGAAGCCGGAAGCGGAAGTGCGTTTGACGCCGCGCAAACTTCAGAAGGAGCCAGCAGTGTTCACGAGAAGATTGACGATGCTCAAGGCACTTCACCAGTACATGGTGCCGTTGAACGACAAGGTCGCAAAAGCAGTCCGACCGGAGACCAAGGCCCTACACTTGAGCCCGAATCAGCTCAACAAGCTAGTGGTCGACGAAGAAGAGAAGCTGGCTAAGGACCATACGTCTGTTTACGACAACGTTCTGAAGCAGCGTTTGGTTGCGCTGAAGAAAATGACCGTAGACGAGTGGGTAAAGAGCAGAAGGGAGGCCGTCGCGAAAGGGAAGGGAGAGGCACCAAAGAAACCGCCACCGAAGAGAGTTGACACTGGTCTGAACCCGAAAGAAGAGGTCACACTCCTCTCCACACTTATCTCGCCGCAGACCGGCTTAGACGCTCACGGATACGTCACCAAGCTACCGACAGACGCTGAACTGAATGAGACGCATGCGGCGCAAGAGCTAGCCGATTTTTGGGAGGTCTGCGATCGTTGTGGAACACGCTTTCAAGTCTTCCCTGACCGAAGAGAGGAGGACGGCGCGCTGACCACTGGCGGTCAGTGTAAGCATCACTGGGGAAAGCGGATCTTTCCGAAGAAGGCAAAGGGTCAAGCTCCCGAGCCGACGCGGTTCTCTTGCTGCAATGAGCCTGTAGGATCACCGGGCTGTACGACACATGATACGCATGTGTACAAGATCTCGGAGGTAAAGCGACTCTCGCTCGTTATGCCTTTTGTCGAGACTCCCGAAAACGACGAAGCTCAGCCGCATACGGCAGTCTGCTTTGACTGCGAGATGGGCTACACGACGCATGGTCTCGAACTCCTACGCCTGACCGTCGTGTCCTGGCCTACGCATAGACCTCTCGTCGACGTCTTAGTCCGCCCACTCGGCCACATTCTGGATGTCAACACCCGCTTCTCCGGTGTCACCGCAGAGCAATTCGTCAACGCAAAGCCTTACGACCCCGAGAATCCGAAACCCATCCGCACCGACCTTCGCATCGTCGACTCGCCGTACGTCGCGCGGGATCTCTTCCTCTCCCATATCTCACCCACCACTCCCCTCCTGGGCCACGCCCTCGAAAACGACCTAAACTCCATCCGTCTCATCCACCCCACCATCATCGACACCGTCATCCTCTACCCCACCCGCTCAGGCCTGCCATACCGCCACGGCCTCAAAACACTCGCAAAATGGCACCTTGGTATGGATATCCAGCAAGCCGGTGCAGCGGGACATGACAGCTTCGAAGATGCTAGAACAACGGGCGAGCTCGTGCGGTTCAAAATAGCAGAGAAGTGGAGGAAATTGAAAGATGAGGGATGGACGATACGCGACGATGGTGTGTATCCTCCGGTGCCGCCGGGCCTACCGCCACCAACAGCGCCGCCTGCTCTGTCGATGGTTCCGCTGCTGAAGAGCACGGAAATGGAGGCGCATCCTGCGGAGAAGCGAAAGCTCCGCCAATTGGAGGAGGATGAGGGGACTGGAAGCGACGAGCCACCAAGGAAGAAGCAGGAGCGGGATCTCAAGGTCTTGCAAGATGAGTAGTGCAACGGTATGGAAAGATGGTCTGTTAGCTTAGCACTGCATTGCATTGCGTGGAACGGCATTGCACGGAGTAGTCCCGAGACAGCCCTTTCGGCGCGGGATGGTTTGGCGTTTGACAGAGCGACATGTATGCCATCTAAATTCCTGGCTTTTGCATAGGCATGACTGTAGTGCCTCAGGGTAGTTGGCATAGCCGCGGACTTTAATTATCGTTCTAGTTCCTGCCTCTACAACATTTCAAAGTGGCTTTTCCTGACGCGACCTAACTATCTTTTCTCACCTCTTTTTTATCAATCCGTAAATGGCTTTAGAGGCCGTACGTGCTGATATCTTAGTATGTTGGATTGGTCTTGTTTCTGTGCAAGGCTTTCAGGAGCATCGGCAAGTGTGAGAATGCCAGTACATGCACATCACGCTGCGAAATTCGACAGAGGCATACTTCGAATGATTAAGACTAATACGCGCTCATTCATTTCATACACGTCATGACTATCCGCAGCAGCCAAACACCCCAGAAAGCAGAGTAGCAGCGCGAATTGACAGGAGATTGAGACTGAGAGTGGAAAAGAGACGAGAAATCTGAGAAGTGGCAGCAGAGGAGACATTAGCACCGAACACGCCATGAAAAGCAGGCCAACCCATATTCACACGTGTACGACCCAAACACCCATCCAGCAGACGCACGTATGTATCAGCGGGTCGAACGAAGACATCGACAACAACACATATAAAGTGCCCGAGGGCGAAGGAATCGAAGGAAAGGTTCGTGACGGAGAAGACGGATCCAGTACGCCGTTCATGCCAGAACACCGACGATGCAGATGCATGTTGTGAAACAAAACTCGCTCGAAACGTCTATGATGGCCTTGGTCGGACCATGGAGCTGCCAACGCTGCCGACTCTGCCGCTAGTCTTTCTCACTCCGCTCTTGCTCTCCGTGCTTCGTCGTGATGGGCTGGAGCGCACCTTGCTAACGCTGATGCTTCCGTTGCCGCTTCCATTACTCTTCTCGCGTGCGGGAGTCTTGGGTCGGGTGCCTCCTGGCGCAGTGTTCTCGGCATCACTCTCTCCATTGTAACGCCATGTTGTGGAGGTCATGGAGGTCTTCGTCGTCGTCATACTGATAGCCCGTCGGTCTTTGTCCTTCAGCCCCGGCGATCGCGACGTCGTCTTTCGTGCTATTTGACGAATATGGTACTCTTCATCGGTCTCGCCTTCGAAGCGGGTAATCTCAGCGGCGTATTCCGTCGACTTCGTGAACGGCTCGTTTTCGTTGGCGCGGAGAGGGGAGCGCACGCTGGTACCACCGCCGTAAATTTTGCTAGTCTTTCTCGGCTGGCCTGGTGTCGGTGCTGGGAGGTTATCCTCTTGGACACCTATTGAGCCGCCGACATTACTCCTGTCGTTGGACTCAATCTCACCAAGAGCAGCGCGCCTCTGAGAGCCGTTAGGGGGTGTAAAAGTCTGGCCGTTGCTCGCCAGGCGCTGCTTATGCGGGGACCTTGTAGGCGTAGAAGGCATCATCTCCGCAAGCTTGGCCTTCATTGTGTCTTCATGCCACCACTCTCGGAACGTGGCTTGGTTGAGGTGAAGCCAGTGCTGCTGGGGACCCACTACCATTCCAGGTCGCATGAAACGCATGTAGGCAATGATCTCGTTCGCGGTGAAAGCATGCCTGTAGATCAGATATGCTCCGATGAGGCAGCCGGTGCGGCCGAGGCCAGCTTTGCAGTGAACGGCAATGCCCTTCTTCTTGACAGTGATCATCTCATGTGCAAGGTTGATGAACTGCCGGACCAGGGAGAGCGGGGGGCATGTTCCGTCGTCAAAGATCATGTTCAGGTGCTGGATCCCGAGCCTTGTGAAGTATGACGATGAATAGAGCTCCGAATTGAGTCGTACAACGAGACCAATATTCCTAGCGCAAAAATGCGATAGCACGTTCTTGAAGGGCGTGGGTAGCGGGGAGCGCTGGACTTCGGCGATGGTCAATGGGAGGGTGGAGTACATCGGAGACGTAGAGGGTATCTCATGAGTCGGCTGTTGTTGCGGGGAGGCGAACGCCAGGAAATTTGGCGTCACCCAGTTAAAGTCGCCCATATCGACCCGCTCAAACTTCTCATACCTAAAATCATGAGCCGTGATCACTTGAGGTGGGGGGAAGCGGAAACCTACTCTTCTAGACTAAAATCTTTCAGCCCACACAAGCCCTCTTCCTTCGCTTTCCAGACGCCGTATATCACGTCTTGGATGTTCAAGACGTAATCGGCCTGGCTATAGCCCGCATCTCTAAAGGGCATACAGGGCGGATCCATCTGCGCAATGGGCGCAAGCGCGAGGTGCGGGGGCCATGACTGGATCAGGACCATGTAGCACGCCAAAATGCAAGCAGCGTTCGCTCGGCCTGCGGCATTGTCAACAATTGCGCCCTAAGCTCGGTGAGCGCAACATGAACATACTCCTTGAGTCTGCGTTACTCCAAAACACGACCGCTCGTTCCTCGTTTGCGGGGTCGCCCAACACTTCGTGCAGCTGCACGGCGAACCGGTAAAGGTGGCCGATGTGCAGTGGCCCAAAGTCGGCATGGAAGGCATTATACAAGAGGGTCTTGTCAATGGTGAAGTATACTGGCGGATGGGCTCTTGGGCCTGTCGCCGTAGGGCCCGGCTGCGCTTTGGAGGACCTCTTTGACGGCGATTGGGACTGGCGCGGATAGGGAAACGGCGTCTCGGCGGTCGGCGGGTGGGTGTACGACGCAAGGTAGAGTCGGTCTGTAAGACATTGCGTTAGCACCGGAACGCCTTGATTCGCAATGTTTTGGTATTTGTTTTGGTACCTACCTTGGATATACTCAATGACCTGGCCATAGCTAGTCGCCGGGGCGCTGCGAGGCATTCTGGCTACTTTCTGGTGCGCAGACATGGCGCTGGAAGGTGCGACCGCTCAGCTCTCTCCACGCTCGAAGAAAGACCGACTTGCGACTTGCACAGCGCGGGATGGAAGGTCGCAGCAGGAGCTCGGGCAGCGCGAGGAGGGGTGCGAATCGAGGTACTGCGTGCCTTGTCGTGGTCGCTGCGCGCTGCTTCACGGGCCGCCGTCTGGCTAAGGAATAATTGTAATGATGCGGGTGTTGCGGATGGTGGAAGAGTGAGCGTAGAAATGAGGTCCAGAATTGTTTTGGACTTGAGCTGCAATAACAACACTATGCCGGTTTGGGAATGGTGCCCGGCTGCGGCACTAGGGTTTCGAGGCCTAACAACGAACCGCCATAACAACAGCCCCTTTCGAATCTGGGCAGCCTGCGGTGAGGTCTCCCCTGCTGATTGCAGTCCACCTTTGTTTATTTGTGTGTTTATGCCTGCTAATACGTGCTCTCTCTGCAGAAGGACTCTAGTTCACGTATCACAGATGGCTCGAGGCATGACGCCACTGGCACCCTGAACCAACGCCGAAGTGTCTGAGACAGGAACTGTGCGCTCCCGTACCGCTGTCAAAAGGGCAGATTGGAGTGCTAGACGGCAGCCAATTCTATGATCCCGCCTCTCTCCCGAAGTTCATTCTGCGAATTTCACCTGTTGGCGTATGCTCCAAATTTCCCGGGCTTGGCAGATTAAGCGTCACGAGCCGCGAGCGCTCAAAGAGTGTACGGGGCCTGGACACCCTGAAGGCATTTTACAGACGTCATCTCCAACAACATGATCAAGAGAGGGAGAGCCGAGGGTTGGCTCAAAGAATCCATCGACACCTTCCCCACCTGGGCGAGCTTCCACGGCGTGACCTTCAATGGTATCAAAATCGGCCCGTTGCCCAATTTCGAACACCGTGGTTCAACAGTGATAGCAGAGCGCGATCTGCTCGGCGGGAAAGAAGATGCTCTGATGACCGTCCCAAAGGAACTTATACTGTCTCGCCAGAATATCGAGCTGTTCGCCAACTCTGACCGCCACCTCCGCGAAGTACTTCAAGCACTAGGCGACTTTGGATGGACGGCCCGCGGCGCTGTTTTGATTTATCTGCTCATGCAAGCAACGGTTTGCTGTCCGGACGTCAAGGACATAGGCGTTCACAACCCTCTCACTGATTACATCAAGTTCCTTCCAGATGAACTACTCCCCACCTTCTGGACCGACGACGAACAAGAACTTTTGACAGGAACAACGCTACGAGCTGCTGTCCGAGCCAAGATGAGCAGCCTACTACGAGAGTTCGAAAGGATTCGTACTGCTACGGAAGGCATCGGCTGGTGTGCAAAGTATTGGTGGGATGAAGACACCGGCCTGCTGAACTTTGACGACTGGATGCGGGTCGATGCTATCTATAGGTCCAGGGCGCTCGAATTTCCCGGCGTGGGTGACTCCATGGTGCCCTGTATCGATATGGCCAATCACGCCTCTGGAGACGCTACCGCTGCGTTATATGAGACCGACCGGAACGGAAACGGGATCTTACTCTTACGTGATGGTAAAGAGATCCAAAAGGGCGGCGAAATCACAATCACGTAAGTGAACTACTACTACGTCGAACTAGTTTTGCGACCGAGGCTAAAGAGGTCAGGTACGGCGATGAAAAAGGAGCTTGCGAGAATATCTTCTCTTATGGTTTCCTTGAAGACGCGATGAAGTCAGCCAGGGCTATGTTTATTGACGTCGACATTCCTGACGATGATCCTCTCAGACCTGCGAAGATATATGTCACCACTGCGGCACCAGGCGTCCGAATCTTTGAGAAAGACGACAGCATAGATTGGGAAAGTGACTTTATTTGGCTTGTCGTTACCAACGAAGAAGATGGACTGGACTTCAAGGTCAAACAAACGATCGATGGCCAGAAAGAGATTCAAACTTTTTTCAAGGACAGAGAGCTGGATGACACTTCCAAGCTCCGCACTTTTCTTCAACAAGACCCGCAGTGGGACGTGTACAAGCTCCGTGCGATTGTCCTACTTCAGTACAGGATCGAAACCCAAATCGAGGTCCTGCGGGAGGTGGGTGACCCTGAGCGCAGCGCTAGCATTAGGGAAGGACCTTGGGAGCTCGCACGGCGGCTCCGCAAGCTTGAGTTGGACATGCTCGAAAGGGCTGGATCCGCTCTGCAAGAACAGGTAAGGACATGTCCCGCACTGGTCGCCTTTGCGCTGCAGGGTCGAACAACTTGGAGTGACATCCTTATCGCTCAACAGCTAAGAGGGCCCCGAATCCCTTCAAGGAAGGATACCCTGATTCGCTGTCCTAGGATTGAGGATGACATTTCGGTTTGTTAGACTCTGCGGCCCCACGGCCCTCGTGCTTTTCCAGCTGACCTGCCTGGCACGGCGGGCCTATTGTTGACCTTGGATTACTGACGAGATCTCCGTGTGCAGAAATCAAGCCTACTCGAGTCAGAGACGGTACGACACTATCTAGGTCTTGTCGGAGACGAAAATGAAGGCGAAGAAGAACAGATGGACTTCACTTAGATGTGGCTCCCCACATTGATGTACCAAAGGCCCCATCTGGACTATGTGGTGGGAGCTGACAGGCTCATTTATTGTGTGGTACCGTTAATCTACGCCTTCCAACCACATTGCTGTCTCGCTGGATTAGGCAGCTGTCGGGGACATCTGACAGGCATCGCGGTTATCATGGAAGCTTTGTAGAAGCATCGGGTCTCCACCGCTAAAGTGCACAGGGTCTGCGAAAGTTCCGCGACGAGGGCGCTTGCGCCGGCAATGGTCAGGAACGCACCGGCATGATCAGCGAATCGCGCGTTTCGAGAGCGCTCAGATCGAGATGTCGATGAAATGAGGTTGTGCAGGATTTCCCATACGGGCGCAGATGATATGGACGTCAGACGGCGGGATCTGGCCGTAATCCCGAAGGAAGCTATTCGGCGTTTATCCAGCTATACCATCAAGGCCATGTCTACGCGCAATCAGCGAAAATGATATTGTATTTCTTTTCTATTAGGGCCGACCTCTCTCAGAAAAATTTCCCGCAAAGCTTTAGGGCCTGGCCAGGATGATCTGGGGTACAAGCGTTGCCCAGCATCGTCTCATTTTTCTTCGCACTGTGCGCCATAGCCTGATCCCAGAAGGCGAATGAATGGTCAGCATCGCATGATCACCACGAATGCCCCATCATCGACACGGGCCATGAGCAACGCTCGTTTTCCCCAGCTTCTCGAAGGGTGGCGGGCCCAGACTCATCGATGTTGTGCTTTAGCGGTCGTCAACAATGCAATTTAGACAAGCGCTGTTGTGGCACGTAAAGTGCACGTACGAGGGAGCAGTCATATGGGCAGACAGGACCACAGAGCGATCGCTTGGCAGATCACCGCCTGCCTTGCTGCACCCTCGTCTTCCCACAGCATCAGGACCTTGATGGAGAGCAAATCTCGCTGGCCGATTACGGTGGAAGGTAGCGAGAGGTGGCACAGCGCCAGTACTCAGAGGAACCGGGCCGACTTCCTGCGTGCAAGGAGAAGCTGTCGCAGGATTCGAAAGCTCCGGCACCCCGCATCCTATCATCCCATGGGTAGAGGTGTTTTCGACGGGCGCTTGAGGTGTTCGACGGCTGGCAGGCAGCGCTGGCGATGTTGAGACCAGCGCTGGACTATCCTCGCCGTTGATCGCACGGGACAGGCATAGTGGCGAAGGCGTCACGAAAAAGGAACGGAGCAGGGCAGCGGGCGAGGGCCAAATTGCTCGTGCCGGGGGGATCCTGCGTCGGTGCCAGCTCTCCAGGGTGCTTCCCCCGCATCGCCGTCGTGTGGCCCCAGAAGACGCTAAGGCCGCCCCAGACACCGCGCGAACACGACTGGCTCGCTCAGCCCTCCCCCATCCCTCCCATACATCAGCGCCCCAGCCCGCATCATTGCCTGCTCGCTCTCTTGGTCCCTTTTATGCACCCGCGCGGCCCACCCTCCTGACGTCTGCTCACCTGCCGCCGTCCGTCACTCTGTCAACTGTCACCACCACTACTACACACCAAACGCTGTTCAACACTTGACTGCCGCCTCTCCCGGATCCATGGTACCCGCTGCGTCGTCGACGTGACACACTCTCCCTTCGGGGCACTGATCAGAAACGAAAAAAAAAACCCATCGCATCGCAATCTGAATCCCAACCGCCAACATGCCCGGCATCCTGCCTATGAAAGTCATCAAGGTCGGCACCAACAACCAGACCCGCATTGCCCAGGCCTGCGACCGATGTCGCTCGAAGAAAATACGGTGCGACGGCATTCGTCCGAGCTGCACCCAATGCCTCAACGTCGGATTCGAGTGCAAGACGAGCGACAAGCTCAGCCGCCGCGCCTTCCCGCGCGGATACACAGAGTCGCTCGAGGAGCGAGTGCGCGCGCTGGAGGCTGAGGTGCGCGAGCTGAAGGAGCTCCTGGACGAGAAGGACGAGAAGATCGACATGCTCTCGAGGATACACTCGCACTCGCACTCCACGCCGAGCAATCCCTCTCCAAGGCGATCGTCAGCTACGCCGACGCCTACTACAGAAGCTCGCGAGGAATCGCAGGAGAAGGACGACGTGTTCAAGGTGCAGCAGTCGCCGCTGCTGCTCGACGACGAGAACCGCGACACCTACTTTGTCGGAAGCTCTAGCGGAAGGGCATTTATTGGTATAATCTCCTCTTCTGTCGGCTGATCTTGAGTATATCTAACGACATGCAGAGTCATTCAAGCAACGAGCGCAGGAGACCGGCAGGTCGTGCTCAGATGTTAACTCTAATGCGTTCTTCGGCACCGGTTCCAAACCATCGGCGCCGCACTCACCAAAGCGCATCGTCGCATTCAAGGCGCCGCCTCGTCTGGTCTCTGACCAGATGATAAATATTTTCTTCCAGGAATGGGCGCCGTTGTTCCCTGTCCTGCACCGCCCGACCTTCCTCACGCTGTACGAGCAGTATGTCTCCAGTCCCGAGACCATGGTTGACAAGAAGTCAATCGCCAAACTTAACCTTGTGTTCGGGATCGCTGCGCTGTCAAGCGACGTACGTACCCACAATCCGTTGCACGACAGAACGTCACTGACAATCACCCCAGCCGCGCGACGGCCAAGACGTCGAGTCCTACGAAGCACAGTGGCAGAATGGCATCGAGAGCTTCCTGATGGACAATGACGTCGCTACTCTGCAGTGTCTCGTGCTTGCGCAGATCTTCTGCCTTCTCAAGGCTGATTATTCTCGGCTCCTTAAGTACAAGGGCCTCGCCATTGGCCTGTCGCAACGTCTCGGCCTACATCAATCCCAGAAGCGCTTCGCCCTTGGCGCACTGACAAGCGAAACAAGGAAGAAGGTGTTCTGGTCGCTCTACACTGTTGACTGGTATGTATCAAGCGTCGTATGTACTCTGGCGTAATGCTAACATCGCCGTAGCTTGTCTGCAGCGCATCTCGGTCTCCCCAAGCTCATCCGAGAGGAAGATGTGCACTGCGAGTACCCGGTTGATGCCGATGACGAATATGTCACCGAGAAAGGCTTCCTTCCGACTCTTCCAGGGGAGTTCACCAAGCTCTCCAGCGCCCTGGCGCTATTCCGAGTGTCCCGGATCCTATCGAAAGTTCTCGTGGCGCTCTACCCCGCTTCCGCATCACATGAGATCTCCTTCCGCACCATGGCCTCACTTGCCGACGACTTGGAAGAGTGGTCTAACAATCTCGCGCCTCACCTCAAGCTGATATTCCAGCAAGACAAGCCGAGCACGAATGTCACGAGCAGCAGGTCGCCTATTCTGGTATGCAAAATTTGAGCCCAACCTATATTGCGCAGAAGCAGCTAACAGCAATCCCAGTCCTTGGCGTACCACCACATCCGATCGCTCATCTACCGACCAGCCGTTGTCGCCAACCTTGGCGATAAGGCCTCTTCGGCAATGGTCGCCGTCGGCGACTCATGCAAGCATATTGTCCAAATCATCCAGCTTCTCGACGAGCGCAAGCTGAGCTTCTCGTTCTGCCTGAACCGAAATGAGGTTCTCGTCCAAGCTGGCTTCGGCCTTCTGTTCCAGACCCTCAACCTGGATCGCGACGGAAAGCTAATCAAGGACTGCAACCGGCTGACATGCGCCGTCATGGATATGCTCGACCTTGGAACCGCTGCTGGAGCCCATGAGTTCAGGCGCGTAGGTTGCAGCTTTATCGCCATCCCGCGTGTTGAGCAGATTCCCCCTCCCGCCTTGTCCCGGCACAACTCGGAAGGAACGATGGGCGCGCCTCTAGACACCTTCCGTGCTACACAAAAGTCCCTCAAGGCACTCGCGGCACGCTTCTCGCCTAGTGCTATGAAAGCTTGCCGCCAGGACCCGAAGGAACCGCGTCGCGCTACCCTTCCGGCCATCTCACCGTCCATGGGTGTGCACACCAACCCGTCTTCGACCAGCCTGTCGTCCATCCGCTCCGAGCCAGCCGTTGCCCGGTCGGAACCCACGCTTAGCCCCTTGACCCATCGCTCTTCGCTCTCTGTACATACTAAACGCCGACCCAGCAATGTTCTTCGACAGAATCCCAACATTGACTTCCTCTCATTCGGCCCTGACCCGCTCGCCCACTATCACATGGGTCCCGGCAAGCCTGAAGTCTCGCCTTCTGACTGGGAACGTCTTCTCTCGTCACTCGATAATGGTCAAACTAACATATACGATACCATCTACGGCGGCCCGCCAGCAGACGCGCTGCTCGACTGCCCGCCTCTCTCCGCCGGTGCCGAGACCAACCTGACCTGGTCACCGAATGCGTGGAATTGGAGTAGCTACAGCGAGCAGGCGCCCCCGCCACAGAGCGTTCTCAGCTTTAGCGACGAGAGCCTAACGAGTGGAGAGGAATTCGCAACGTCGGTCGGCGAGTATGGATCGACCCCTGGTAGCGAGAAGATCTACCAAGGCATCATGATTCCCGACATGAGTACACCAAACAGTGCCATCGGGCTGACTGGATTGGACGGAAATTTTGGCTTGTAACAACACGGGTACGGAATAAAAAGATCACGCCGACATGACGGTTGGGCATTACCGGTGATGGCTGGTCTGGATCTGGTAAATATGGTGTCAAGGGGTTGAGGAGTTTAAGATTGCTTGGGGACTTTTTCCTTTTCGCTTTTCTCTTGCTTGTTTTGGTTTGATCCGTCGCTTTTGGGTGTGTTCTGTTTCTCCTTCACTTCTTGAGATACCATTGCCTCGCATCTTGCGTGTGCGCGCGCCGATAGCTTACGGCCGAGTTTGTTATCCGTTTTGGCTCGTTGGAGCTGTACACTCCTTCCCGCAACGTTCCTTTTAGGCTTGGTTGGCTATTGTTTACTGAGATTGTTTTGAGCTAGGAATATAGCGATGGCAGGGGGAATATACTGTTGACTTGAAAATAGCGAATGTAATTGGCACATGCACCTATAGCGCATTTCCCACTCATCACGGTGACATGTTGATGCTCTCACAGCCGACAATACAATTGTACTATGCATCCATCCGTTCAAGATGCGTTCCTCGATGGCAGCATGAATACCAACACGTCGGCGGATCCGCTCCGATCTACAAAAGCCACCTCCGCGGTCCCTCTCCGCTACCATTGGCAGTGCGTAGCTCCCACCATTGGCCTTTTCCCATGACGGCATGCTTCGATAATAAAATCTTTTCCTCCTCGCGACCGACGCTATTGGACAGACATAACTCTTTCTAGACCGCTCCATCGGCATAGACCCTTCCCCGCACCCCCGGATTGCCCTCTCCCCAGGGCTGCGTCACTGGGGTTTTGCGACATACGCATACGCCATCGAGCAAGCTCATTCCATGATTTTCGCCTCAGCTGAGGGTAGCGAGAGAGGGATGGGTATGGGCCGATCGACAGGACAGGGTTGACGTGACGCTGCGGCGCTGTTGCTACATGACGAAAGCTGAACCCTGTCGATTCCCCCAGAACGTCGCCGGCAGTTGGCGATATCTCGGTGCCTCTAACCGCTATACAGATGCATCCCTACAGAGAAAATAGAATCCTCCCTTAAGCTTCCGAATGCTGCATGCATGCCTACGGCCCTCTGCCTCGTTTCGCATCATCCCTACCCGCAGCATCCTCCCTCCACATCCCGCAAGCTTCCGTCGCGCTGCGTACCCACCTGCATCCATCCAACAAAGCCCCAAATCCCCCTTTTGTTGAACATGCAGCTGTACGGTACGGCACGGAGCAAAGGAAAAACTACGATTAGCGCCGATGGCGCGCCGAGTCCGTGGCGTTCCCTCGTCAGCGTAAGCCCAGATCCGACGGCGCTAGGAATGGCTGTGCACGTGTGTGGTGTACGCGAGAGCTAGTGAGGGATGGATGGACGGATGGGCTAGGGATCGGGTGATAGGAACGTCCTTCTGCACACGGCGTACTGTCTATGTTGGTGGGGTGTATGGAAGGTGAGCAACTCCCAGGGCTTGTGGGTGAGGGACGGATATCGTGGGATAGGAACGGTCGGGCAGTTTACTGTGTTGGAACAAAAGGCTCATCGAATTGCATAGAAATTTGCGGCATAATACGAGAAAATGTTCAGGAGATCGAGCGAGGCTCTGAATCGCGGCATACGAGAGGGCTGCATGACGCACGCGACATTACGAGCAAAGCCCTTCTTGGGCGCGCCTGGGCTTCTTAGAGGCCTTCTACTGAAGTAAAACAAAACCATGTTTCGTCAGCCGAGCGGTGAAGTCGCACATGGCTTCCCAGCTAGGTAGTGTGTGATGGCCTATTGTTTTGCATCCCACCAATCAGAGCATAGACGGGCAACCCCAAAGAATCCACCCCTCAACACCACGAGTAGAACCCCACCGCCCAGCAGCCAGGTCATCGACACCCAAAAGTGGGATCCGGGGTCTCCGCAAAGCATTGACAGCTGTAACATTGCGGAAGCGAAGCACGTTTGCAGCTGTCAGACTGTGGAGAGCGTTCAAAGAATTTCGCAAAAATCGTCTTTGTGTCACGCCATGTCGTCCGAGCGTGTAACTTCTCGACCTAAACGCCAACGCAAAACGCTCCCTAGCCGCGTACACTAGTACGTAGAAGGCATTTACTGGGGTATCGGAGAAAGTCGGAACAGGGTATCATGAAAAAAGACCAGGTATGCTAGTGTGGAGAAGGCGTCTGGAGTCCGTTGGGTCGCCTGTGCGACACGCGAGCGTTTTGCTGCGTCTTGCATTTCTCAGCGCTGGTAGTCTAATCGACAGCGATCATCGTGTTCGGCTTTCGGAGAAGTGGAACAATGCGGGTGGGTCCGATCTGATACCGAGGGCGAGGAAGGCGTGGCGACAGAAGTCCCTGTCCCACGTGTGCGCAGGGAAAGCCCACAAAAACACCAACTTCATCTTGTGGCAAGTATCGTAGAGCCCTATCGCAGGAACTGATCATTCAGGTAGTCGACGAAGATCTCCTTTATCCGCGATTTCGAGATGCTGTGTTGGCGGTTGAGGGTGATAAACTGGCGGCGGATGCGCTGCAGCTGCGGAAGGGTCATTGGGGCTGCTGGCAGGTCGATAGATTTCTCAACGTCTGGGTCCGTCACTTCGCCGCCGCCCTCGCCAGGATGGTCCTTCTGGTAGGTCATTATCTGGGTGAGGATATCGGACGTGGTCTTGTCGAGCTCGTAGAGGTAGTTTTGCTCCGTTGCCGGTTTCTAGAGGATGTCAGATAGGAGCATTCAGGGGAATTAAGGTACGTACCAGCACCGTCGCCTGGTTTGGTCGCACGACCTTCGCCTTCCCGTCACTGCCTACCAAAGCCTCCCATATCTTGTCGAACGGCGGCGTCTCGTCTTCCTCAAGCACGGTGAACAGAGGACTATCCCACCTCGTCATGCCATTCGGCTCCTCATACCTAAAGATCAGGTTCTCAAAATCCTCCTCTTCGTATCCGCCGTCTTTGTCTTTATCCGCTAGAAGCTTGGAGTTGATCTCACGACATTTGTCGGCTGGAGTCCCTATGTGCACCTCTTAGACTATCAGCGGACCATTCCCAGTTTGAAGCCTCGCCGGTACTGACCACGCAGCTGGGCGTCTGGACAGCCTTTGCCTCACAGTACAGCTGATAGCGAAAGCCTTTGATATAATTCAGCCCGTCAGCAATGACGATATCGTCCCGCGACAGCACCCTCTTCACGGCAGAATACTCCTCGGCCCGGGCATCCTTTTCAGCCTTCGCGGTGTGGTAGACGAGACGCGATAAGCCCAGCGATTGATCGTTGATGAGGTGTACTCGCAGCTTGCCAGCTCGAGCATCGGCAGCGGAGCCGGCGATCTTGGATGCAAAGAATTCCTTCAGTTGGAGGGCGCGCGTCGTCTTGCCTGCGGAGGGGTAGCCCGAGATTAGGACGAGCTGTGCGTTATCAGTCAATATGCTGGAAAGAGAGTGCTCAGGCAGAAGGTTTGCTCACGGGCATTTTCTGGCGCTGGGAGTAGATGTGTCGATAATGTTTTGATTAACTTAGGCTGAGGCTCGAGACGAGGCTGCTAATCAGTACGGCTTCCGGAAAAATGCGCCCCGCGGTTGAGCCGTTCCGGGGATGGTGGAGAGTGGATCCAGCCAGTGGTGACGAAATATCACAGGTCGCTCCTTCCGCCGCAAGATCAGTTTTCATGCCGAGGCTCAGGCGCGCGCTTGCCTTATCGCCCACGTACCTTCTGCCTCTTCACTTCCCCTCTCTCCGCTAGACTGATCCAGCGAGGATAAACTTCGCATAGTGCGGACGCGCCAATCTGTCCTTTATTCTGTGCTGCAGTTGTTAATTCAAGATTAACGAGCCACCCCCTACCGCTTTCGCGAGCTCGCACCGCGCAGATCGAGACCGACGGCGTACATCGCCCCCGGTGTACATTAACCCACGCTCGCCGCGCCCCCACAGCGTATCATCGCGACGCCGCTCAACACGCATTCGTTCGACGGCTAGTCCCTCAACAGAGACGAACAGAGAAAAGAAAACCTAGACAACATGTCCGCAGCACCGCATCCCACCCGTCCGCTCGCCCGACCAGCATTCCCTACCCTCCAGCCCCCGGCGGCCAGCTCCCAGAGCTCCTCGGTCTTCCAGAGCTACAGCAGCAGCAAATCAAGCCTAGCCTCTCCATCGCCCGCGTCCTCAGCACCGCTGCCGTCGCCGTCAGCTGCACACCCACAGCATCAGGGCTTCTTCGCTTCTCTGAATGGGCAGCAAGAGCAGCAGGCACAACAGCAGAAGCAGCAGCCCCAACGGCATCCTGGGTTCCACTATCAGCCGAATAGAGACGGAGCTGGCCGAACAGCTGCTGAGACAACAAACTACCTGAACCAGGCGGCCTTGCTAGCGGAAGCGGCAAAGAGGGCACAGATGGCCGTCGTTATGCGGGATATTGAGGGCATGGAGCTATAGACTACTGTGGCAAGAGCATTGGCAGCATGGGATACTTCAAGAGCCGCATCATTCGACAAGGCGGAATGCCTAAAGCTCTGCGAGGGCGACGGGCGAAACTCGGCGTTTGACAGCAGCACACCTCCACGCGTTGTGGGTCTCCAGTTTGCGACATTTTCATCCTTGCAGCAGAGCCTCATTCCCTCGCACAATTTTCCATGTTTTCGCCATGATCACCACATAGCCCTCCTTTTCGACTTGGACTTTCCTCCCGACACCGGCGTGTGTCCTTCCACGCTATCACATGCCTTGGACGCAACTTCCC
>NW_022987216.1:844283-1068931 GCF_010094035.1 Trematosphaeria pertusa | reverse complement strand
CCCCCCCCCCAAATTCCAGGTTCCACTGTACATACTTCGGCTTTCCCCTCCGTTCCATGGCTTTGGCGTTCATGGCAGCATCACCCATCCAACCACATTCCCTCCGGCATCTTCCTTTGCATCAGCGGTTGAACTTTTGATATCCCTTCAGCTTGGAGTCTTTGGGTCTCAGCATACATATCCCCATTGGGTTTTCGTTTCTTTCTATCCGGCGAGCAAGAGAAGGACGGGAAAAGACAAAGAATGGAAGCTCATCCGTAGAGAAAGAGTGTATAGATAGTATAGGTAATACATTCGGATCTATGTTCTTCACCCTTCCCGTTTGTCGCTCTCGGCAGGTTCGCGTCAGACGCGCGAAGTCATGTGCTCTTTCTACCCACCACATGCATCTCGCTTCGAACCGCCCGCCCGCTCACCCGCTCCTCAACAGAAGAAAATATCAGCACAGCTCATCCCAGCCTTCCTTCTCGCATGACAAGTCGCACAACAACGTCCTTCATGCATGTACGAACAGACGGCAACGAATCGGCACCTACCCCCAAACATCATCAATATATCAACACCCACGTCCTCGGATACTAACATCCCCATGTTTAGGAATCAGCCCGTCGAACCACTCACCACGCCCTACACCTCCACGCTCCCAGCCCTCCCATGCAAGAGATAACTTCCCAGCTTCCGCATTTAGTCACCGGGGCCGATTGCACCATCGAAAAGCAAAGAAAACTTCCATCGATCGTGGTGTTTGAAGTGAGCGGGACGCGGACACGTTGTCGCTTGCCGCTGCTGCCGCACCAACGAACGAGGCTGAACGCGTCGGCAGCGCGTGGGGTGCCGAGCGTGAAATGCTCCTACTGGCCGCACGCGCCGCGGGCGTGGGGTGCATGAGGATATACACAGGTGATACGGTGGTGCATGGAGGACTACCGGTACTGCGCCGCTGGTGGAGGGCGGTTGAGGAGATAGATTGCGGAGGGCAAAGGGCAACGTGTTTGGGGGCGGAGGAAGGCTGTGGTGTGATGGGATGAGTGTGTATGTACGTGCATGCATGGAGGTGAGCGGAGTTGAGCGAAGAAGCGGCGCGGTCCGCGGGGTGGGGCGCGGAGATAGGAGTTGTGAGTTGAGGTTTGAGGATGGGCGAGGTGGTGTTAGGGGTGCAAGCTGGAATGGAATGGAGATGGAGATGGAGATGAAGAGTGTGGTAAGTAAGGATGCCATTGTACCTGATGAAGAAACAAGCCTACAACGCCGTACTTATTAAAAACCTAGCCAGTAAAGCAAAAAAAAAAAAAGTTTATCCCAAATACGGGACCAAATAGGTGACGAGCTAGCAAGGTGCGCGAGTGCTAACAGTAATGCTCCTAAATGAAAACAGCCACCGTATCCCCCTGATGCGTGTTGAAATCGCTGTGAAATGTTGCCACCCAGTCGAAGTATGAATCCAGCATGCCTTGTTGAAAGTCTCCAGGCTCGAAGTGCAGAGTAAAGGCTGCAAAAGGAGAGAGGTGCTTGCCGTATGCTCGTGCTCTGTGGTTCCACAGCATTGAACTACCGGACGCATCAGCACAGTTGCCTTCAGCCGACTTCACCTTGCCATTGTTGTCGAGCTTGACTGGTTGACCAGGGCGGAAGGCTGAGGGCTGCCACGATGTCGGATGAAAGCTGTCGTTTTGAGGGACCGCAGCATCTCGCAGTTTGACTGAATCCGGAAAACGATCCTCGAGCTTATTGAGCTCAGCGGTTGTTCGCCTTCGGTGCTGGTATATGATTGTGAGATGCTGACAGGGATCTATGAAATCTCCCTGCAGCGATGACTAAGCGTCATCACTTTCAATGTCAGGCGCGAGAAAACACCAAGGAAGGACGGCCTTTGACCCAGTAAAATAGCGATGAGGAGCGGAGCTGGGTGACTCAAATGATCTCGGCCGAACCAATGCCACTGACGATAGGTTGCGCAATACTGTGATACGAACGAGCGGGGTTCTTGACCGGTCAATGATGCAGCCCCAGGCATACGCCTGCAGCAAGGCGAAAGGGAACGTGGTTTGCGCACCACCGTTGCCTTATCTGGGGCTCTGTTCCTACTTGCTCATTGCTCATTGCTCATTCTGGAAAGAGGACGCATCAGCGACATGTCCCACTCTTACAGGCGGTTGAGAGCCCTGGAGTCCACTGCCAGTGGGACGGGTTGAACTCGTCCTCCATTTTCTCCTCATGGTCGGGTGACTTGTCGTTGGGCTTCGGCGGGAGAGGGCCACGATTGAAGCTGATCATGACAATGGGGCCCAATGCGTTGTCATCGTTCGAGCCATATGACCTCCCCGAGCGGATCATGTACACGAGGCTGCGTTCATCAAGGACGCCGGTGATGGACCTGTTGTATGCTGGCCCTGTCGGTAGTGGTGGGTTCAATATCTGATGCAGCCTTTTTGAGCACGGGCATCTGGATGCTGGAGGGGGCCACATGTTGATGGATGAGTGACGATACACCACGTCGTCCTCCGCGGTAAGCGGGCTGAGTGACTTGTCCTTCGGTGGTGGCGTCTTATCAGCGGGCGTCCAATCGAAAGGGGCAACGCGGCGAGACCCAATACGTATCCGCAAGCACGGCGGTGTCGCGGGATTGTTGCAACAACGTTCATCTTCCACCAAGTCGAGGAATGAGCTGCAGGCGTAGTTGTATGCTCGAAATTTCGTGCGGGCGAGGATGAAGGATCTAGTAGTTCCGCAGTCCGAGGGGAACTCGGGATGGAAATTCCAATTGAACCGGGGCTTTGTAGGCGCGTAGTTGGGCCGATTCGTCGAGTCAAGCAACTCTGTGAAGGGATCATCTTCTGGTAATAGAGGAGCATCAGATGCACCCATTGCTGGTGACCCATCCGCGGAGGGCATGGCGGAGTCACACTTCTCGGGGCAATCGAAATCTGAGATGTAGAAGGTCCTGAGCTGTCGGCTGGATCCCTTTTGCCACTCACGACGTGACTCAACAATCATCGGCTCGTCTGTACATTCATCGAACTGAATAGTCAAATCGGTCCAGGAATCGTGTATCGGGCCTTCAGCGTGTTGCCGACGGTATACTTTCTTATTGATGTCCATAAAATCGCGCTTTGGCCGGTCCAGCGGGAAGCGAACGCAGTGGTAGAAAGACGTCCAGTCTAATTCTTCAACCTCAAAGGACGTTTGATTTGAAACTGCGTAGAAGTAGCCGTTGTGGACCTCAAATGCGATTGTAGACCCAACATCGGTGCCAAAGAACTCTTCAAGCTGTAGAGGGCGGGCGCAGCCCTTTAAGGGATGACGACGGTCAAGAGAGACGCCTCTTATCTCCCACTCATGGTGACCATGCTCGCCCATTCCAGTATAAGTTCCATAGTAAAGATAGCTGGCTGTGTGTCGCGCAAACAACTTATAGCTGGACTCAAGCTGAATCTCTTTGATGACCCTCTTGCCGCCGGGAGGGTTAAGCTTCGTACTGATGACAAAGATGCGGCCGTTGTTTGGCCGGGCCTTCTTTTCATAATGCACGGTGACGATTTCATCATTGTAATGCAGCAAAGATATCTTGGGTTCGCTGGGCGATGTGGAGGCCTCCGGAACCGTGTTGATGAATGGGGAGAGGTCCACTTCAAAGAAAGCTGAAGAGGCATGTACATCCGAGATACGGATGCTGCTACCTTCCAATATACATAGGACTCCTTGGCGATAGCAGAAAGAGTTCCCTTGGCCGATGATACGAGCTGAGAAGGGACGGGCATTCGAAAAGGCCTCCCGTCTGTCGTGTATGCTGCTCAAGGCGTCGCAGTAGGTTATTTCTTGGTCCTGGGCAAGCCGTGCTTCCTTGCTGTGAGGGAAGTTTGCCTGATGGAAACAAGTCAATAGTGCCCATTTCTTCTCTTTTAGAGCTCAAAATACCTCGATTGTTCGACGGCACAGCGTGCTTTCGTGCAGAAGGCTTTTCAAGAGGCGGCATGTGTGCCCGAGGTTAATGATGTCGTCGAATTGAAGGTGAGCAGTTATGTAGAACAAAATATCGAAAGGAAGCCCATCAAGAGTAATAGGCATGAATATTGTAGTGTTCGATTGCAGGGAGGAAGAGGCGTAAAATAATTAAGTGTTGGAAAGAAGCGAGAAGAGGAAGAAGCCACAAGCGAAAGCAAGTTGCAGGAGAACGGGCGCATCCCAAACTGCGTGGGAGCTGGAAGAAGTAACTAGAAAACAGTAGGGCGGGGAGACAGCTGAGTACAGTAGCTTGGATGCGGCTCAAAAAGGCCGTTGTGTGGAGAAACAGATAGCCTCGCAGCTCGGCTCGGAGGCCATGGTCTCAGTCCCTTTTCAAACATTGGGATGCATGCGGCTCTGCGATTGCAAAGCGCTATCGCCAGGGTCAGGCATCCGGACAGATGCATGAATGAGGGGACCGATGAACACCTCCTTGGAAAGTCCTCCATGGGGCGGGCATGACGAGGCTGAGGATATCGACCCGAGGTAACCTAGGAAATGTCGAATGGGGAAATTTGAGCCTCAGAAATTGTAAACAGACTTATATTACGAATGGCACTAACGCATGACCTCGTCAGCAAGGGTGGTGGATCACGCGTTGTGCGTGATTCGGAAAGGCGGTTGGAGGAAGGTACATAACATGCGGCTCTGCAACGGGACAGCGATTGGCCAGAAACCCATGCACTAGCCAAGCACATTAAACCTTGCTGCACTCGGAATGAATTGAGGCTCTGCCGAAGGTCTGCCCACTCCCCCCCCCCACCGAACCTAAGATTGTTTTTGCTCAGCCTTTCAATACAAGCCTTCTCATCATTGACGCATGATGCATAGAACAAAGACTTTAGCCCGGCCGAGCCCATTGTGCTAGCCAAGCGAGCTGCAAATCTCCAGCGCAGTGCGCGCCTGTCGACGCCAGAGGTCGCCCATCTTCAGCCTTGTTGCAGAAGCAGGTTGTAACACCCTTGTACCCTTTCTGCAAACGGTTCGTATCCTTCTCATGGCGCGTGTTACCGATTGCCAATTCGCCCTCCATGTGATGCAAGCAAGCATTATCTGAATCACCCTCGGGAACGAATGACGCCGCCAATATCCACAATCCTCGCCTGTAGCTTCCAACCACTCATCGTTCCCCAGGTTCGAGGCTTCGCTGCACATTTGCATTATTCCGGCGAAATCTTGCCCAACTGGCCAATGAAGCCTGCCGCGGCTCTCTTCCCGCTTCCATGGCAATGTTCGATCGTATGCTGTACAACCTGGTCGAGTAGGAAGCATGTAGCCGTCTTGCATGCCGTTATCGGTGAAGACATCGAGGAGGACGTGACGGTTTGGGAGAGGTAACACGATAGTGACGTGTCTGACCGTAGTTACCGTCGAAGGACGATATTGTGTTCTAGACGCCGCGTGAGTGGATATTATTGAAGGGGCACAGCAGCCAGGACACCTCATACCACCATCATGGATCAGTCCTCCAGAGCCGACCGATTTCGGTCCTCTCCATGCCAACCGATATAGGGCCAGCCTTGTGGCAGGGTCGAATACGGCGGTAGAATGTAGCGTCCCTCGCAGCTCCCCTTTGATTTGCATTCGAGGTTGCAGAGACCGAAAACTTTGCAGTAACACTCTTCGGCGAGAGGACAGTGTACCGGCTCTTTACCGAATATCACTGGAGGAATATGTTAGCAGATGATCAAGTCAAGGGCGCTGAAGCTGAGAGTTTGTTTAAGGGCGTTCAGCAGATGACCAGTTGCGCAACCCAACGGGTGGTTGACGTCCCTCAGCCTGGTGCAATCGCCCGCCCCGCTCCTTGGGCATCAACATCCAAGCCCAGGTGAGGCGCAGATTGTCAATAGAGGACGTCGATTGCTTGGTTACACCGCTATGATCCCTGTGGTATGGTCGCGTGGATTCACGACAGCGGTGTCGTAGGTTTCGCAAGAGCCGGACGTGTCAATCGTTATCCGGTGAGTCCAGCACTCTTGAATAGAGAGTAAACTGCCCAGAAGATACAAGATTGGCTTCGAATTGTCTCCTACTATTGGTTCGATTCCGTAGGTTGGGCGTTGTGTGCAAGGTGCTTCGCACACTCCGGTGAGACGGCTGACTCGAAAGTCGACAGTTGAGGAAAGAGTGCACAAACCTCGGATGGGTTCGAGACTTCAAGCAATTTTGGGCTGCTCGCAGTGCGGCCTTGGGAGCGTATATCAACTTTGCTGTCGAAGCCGGAGAGACCTCGTGGTAAGTTCGCCTTATGGTGCTGCAGTGTTGCCACGTAGATGAATCCAAGGGTAGAGTCCTAGGGGCAGGGGAACATAGGAGATGAAACATACTGTGCCATGAGTATTCCAAGATCCTCCCGCTAATACTGTCCCCCAAATCCGTCTCTAGCAGCCATTCCCTATATCTAGCATATTCCTCTTTCTTCCGCTCTCTAATCTTCTCCTTCGTAGCCGCAAACTGGGCGCAGCAGCTAACGCCAACGTATCGCGGGACCTCTTTTCCAGGAAACAGGATCTCAAACGCTTTCTTGTAATCTCCACCAGCGTGTATAGCGGCCCTATGCTCTCCTTCTTCCTCGAGCGGTTTGATCTCTGACGGGCATCCTAGGCTCCAGGCGCAGCGGATATTAACGTAACCCTCCTGCTCGAGGTATGGTATCTGGAAATGCCGCAACATAGGGAGCCCATCATAGTCGGGGTCGTCGTTGTGCCTTACAAGTGACGGTATAATTAGCAGAGCGCTTAGAAAGCTAGGGTACAAATACTGCATGTCTCAGATAGGCAGTAAATGTTAGAAAGTGTCTAACATTTGCCCTAAGGTAGGGTGCAATATAAGGAAGGTTTTGCTTACTGCGTACAAGTTAGCATCTATAGTCTACTATTTGTACCGGAGCCTTACCCATTGGTAGCGGTTCGGGTGGATGAAGAGGATGTTATCGGGGAGGTTATCATAGTTGTCTACGATGAAGCTATTAACCATGTTAGCCTTCGCGCGCTCTTGTACCATGAATGCGCCGGTCCCCCTGTCACAGAACGCATGCCACTCACGTCAAGTACACCATGCTCTCTCTGCCCTTGTTCTTTGGCACCGTCAAAGGCGCACTCTTATTATCCACCCGATAAATATTCTTCTCCCACTGTGGAAAATACTCATCAAGCCACGTCGCATTCTCGCTCGCCTGGCTCGCAACCACCACCGCGGTTCTCCGCTTCTCTCCTCCCTTTTCCACCCCTATCTTCTTGGTACTGCTCCCATGCTGTGCTTCCCCGTTGAGCACATCATCATTCCCGGCAGGCGCGTCCGCGGAACCAGCAGCAGGGGACGAGTCCCAGAGCTCGGCTTTCAGGTGGAGGACGAGGGCGATGAAAAGCCAGGCCAGGAGAGCGATGAGAGCGTTGCGGGCTGTGAGACGCCTGTGAATAGGCATGCTTCACATCGGATGCGTGCGGGAGGTATGTATCCTCGTAGAACGGAGAGTGGTGAAGAGGAAAGAGCTGACACGGACCAGAAGGATGAATCCGTGATCCAGCCCCGATCTGCGGCAGGGTCCACCCGACAGCCAATCAACGTTCGCGGCTTATTTTAGTCAGGAACGAGCCCTGTGACTGCTTTTCACGTACCACCGTCTTGACAATGGAGCCACTTTACAGTGCTGAGCATCACAACAGAGATCACCATTCACATGAGAGAGGCTTCACCGCGTAGCAGACCAGCAGTCGCTCATGGCACCAAATCGCAGCAAGAAGAACGCAGTAGATAGTCATAGGCCATCATTCACAGGTGACATTCGTTGAGCCCCCAAGCCCACCCAGCAGCACGTTCCAATCCAGCAATCAGGACCTAGCTTAGGTGTAAATCTCCTCCGTAAAGGCATTCAGGCCCATACCCTCCTTGGCAATATCTTCGTCCTTGAGGAATAGCAGTGGCATCTCAACAAGCGTCCCCTTAATCTTAGAAAGCTCCTCCTTCACTTCCCGCACGCCTTGCTCGCCCTGGCTGAAGTTTTCTGCAACCACATGGCCCCACTTGTACTGGCTCGGCTTCTTATGCTCCTTGTCTTTCTCGTCCTGAGCAAAGAAGCGCGAATAGTACTCGTCGTATTGTTTCCACGACCGCACTCCGTCATATGGCACGGGATGGAAAACCTTACCAAAGGCGTCCGTGTTGGTCTATTGGGGTTAGCTTGTATCCTTTAGCCACATAGAATGCTTTTCTTACCTTGGCGCGCCAGTTCCAGAAGGACTGGAACTCTTCTGAGAGAGGATCCGCGACTTGTCGATCTTCCTGAGAGCCCCAATCGTAAATGTTGGGGACGCCAATCGGCTCGAAGTTCTGGTCTGGACGCTCCATGTTCTGCGGCTTGAGCAAGCCGATGTGCTTGCGGAATATCTGTCTGCGGAGGGAGGCTGCGAATTTGGATGCGCGCCACGGACGACCATCCATGTACGATTCGACAGTCTCTGTGTCATGAACGATGATAGCGATTTCTGAGTCGTGGTCTCCCATTTGCGACCGATCGTTCAAGTTAGCAGATCCGCAGATGACGATTTGATCATCCGCGACAAGGAGCTACAAGCGGTTAGTGAAATGCGCTCTAGGACTCTTTACTCGGGTACTCACCTTGCTGTGAATGTACAGTTCCTCGCTCACGAAAGCATCCATCTCATCCATCGCACCGCCTTCCCACGGAACCTTGCGGATATCTTCGCCACCAAGCATGTAGCATTCACTGACCGTATCCCAACGTCCGCTACCGAGACCCTGCCGGCCGCCGATTTTAGAGGCAGCTTGTTGATACTTATTGTAGTCATCTCGCTTGTGCTCATCAGTCCTTTCTTGCGCTTGCGGCCGTCCGTATTCAGCTTCCATCATGCTAGGCCGGCTTTGGCCGTATTGGTCCTGACCATGCTGGCCCTGTCCGTAATTTCCACCAGAAGAAGCATCCATCTCGTAGACGCCATATTCTGCTGTAGGAGGCGGCCGATAGGCCTGATACTGATCCCGGCTTCCCTCAAAATCTCCTCGAGTACCTTCATGAGCCGCATCGTAGCCCTCGCGGGCTTGTTCGTACGATACGCCACTGCGTTCCTCGGCAGCGCGCATCGCTCCGCTGGCATTGATGCGGTCATAACTCCGGAGGTTGTAGAACCGGATGTAATCCATTGGATTGAAACCAGCCTTTGCGATCTCCTCGTAGATTGAGTGACCGCCGCGATTGATCGAGTCGTATTGAAATTCCATGATTGCCCGCGTGCCCAGAGCATCATCACTCTTGAGGTCGCCGGCAAAGGCTGGAACCGACGGCATCATAACCATCATCTTATACTTCTCTCCGTTGCGAGCAGCCCGGAGGATGCGCTCGACAATAGCAGCGCCAACCTGGTTCTTGATCGGCTTCTGCTCGTTGCCAGTGGCTGTGATGAAGAACTGGTTTTCGATGTAGACGAAGTGCTTACTGTTCTTGATGATTTCGCAGTAGGCATTTTGGATCGAGTGCTCAGTAGAGATGTTGTGGCTCCACTTCGCACTACTTCGCGTGATCTGGCATTCAGCCATCCCCAGCTGGGCACTATGTTCGGCGTGGGATTGTTGCTGTGCGTGGGCGCCGCCGTGGTGGCCGCCGTATCGTTGGTATCCTTCGCTAACGCGGCTGAACACCTTCTTGTGGAATCCGCCGCCACCCCGACCGAACAGACCGCGTTCACCACTGCCTTGGCCGTCATATTCATCAGCACCGAACCCGCGTTCTTCTTCGTCCTCGCCGTCGAAACCTCGTTGCTGAGTTGGCGGTGGCGGATAGTGACCGCCCTGCTGAGCACCGCTACTTGTAGCCGAAACGCTGGAGTACCTGGTATCCTTCTTGCTGTACTTTTCGTCGTAAATGAAGTTCCACCTCTGAGCGAAATGTGTCCTCAAATCTTGCACTGCCGGTCCAGTGAGGCATAGAGAAACATCTGACCAACCCATGCGGGAGCTCTGGGTGCGATCTAGCTTGTTGTTCTCCCAATTCGGGACATCCTGGAAATCTACAGTCCATTAGTGACAGCATGGGAGGGACTTACTTCAGAATGCTTACCCATTATTCTAGCGTTGTTGAAGTCTTGCCCAGGAAAGACGATGCGATCCAAGTCACCGGGGTGAGCGTCCGCAATTGAATGCTGATTAGTATCCCACCGGCCATAGCAAAGATCCAGCCCTCCCATGAACGCAATCTCTCCATCGATAAGGCATAGCTTCTCGTGATGTGCCCAGTACAGAACCGTGTCCTCATGAGCACCGTAAATCGCCTTGAGACTGTCTCCAGGTAGCTGCGCGAGCTTGGCAGGACTGAACGACATATTCTGCAGTGATTGAAAGAAAGAAGATCCGAGCACCGCCGTATCGGGCAAGTGGTCGGGGTGCCTAAAGACGGCAATGTTGGGATGAAGAGCCTCCAAAGCATGCTTCGTGTGGGCGGACGACACTGGTATAGGGGGTTCGATCAGCGGGGCCGTCCTTTCCACTTCTTCGAGGGATGTGAAGATCACATTGAGGCCGGCTCGAGTGAGGGCTTTTGTGATGGGGTCCGTGGACCTTGGAAGAAGGGAATGAAGATAATCGGGTAGGTGTGGATTCAGGTACTTACGAGTCAGAGCCTGGGTGACTTCCTTGTACACCATGATATTGACCTTGACGCCGCGCCTAGCGGCAGCTTCAAGGAGGCGGTCGACTCGATATTGCTGGTACTTTGCGGGAGGTCGGCGGAGGTAGAGCTCTGGTGATAACCACCAATCGAGGATCCATATTGATTCTCGAGCACGTTCGATGGCGGCGCTCACGGCCCACATATAGCCTGCAGGTACATTCAATACATGTTTTAGAGCTGATGTGGGCACTTTGAGAATACGTACCGCAACCGTCGACATACCACTTGATGTCATTCCCGCGCCGTTCAGGCGCAAAGCTGAGAAACCTGTGCTGATTGTGATATTCCTGCCCGGGCTGAGGCGCCGGAGCGCCTTGCTCAGTGTAGGGACCTTGCTGGGGTTTGCTGGGCTGATCCTCCTTGCTCGATATCTTATCTTTTATGTCGGTACCGATGTCGTGGACGGCGCGGTGGAGTTTGTCGAAAACGAACGACATGCCGCCTTCGTTGGAAGAGCCTTGTTGCTGGGAGTCCTAGCGTATGCAGTCAGGCAACGGCTTGAGGGTGTAGAGGTATAGAGATCCCTGAGAGAAGTCGAAGGATTCGAGTGAAGTGTAGGAATACACAGGGTAATGGAGGCGGTTGAGGAGGGCCAAATCGATAGCGCTGCGACGTAGGCCCGCTCACAACATTTGGGCTCTCCGATGGAGACAACAAGGTGCTCGGCGGGGAAAGGGTGCACTCACATCCTTCTGGCCGCCAAAGATGCGCTTTCCCATATCGCCAATGAAGCCGCGCTCGCCCTCTTCTCCTTCCTGCTGCGGCGGCGGCTGCTGCCCATGATGATAGTCTCCGTACGCCAGGTCGTCGTCTCGGCGGTTGTAAGCCATCTCGACAGAAGCGCAGCTCCTGACGATCTACGGGTTGAAGAGTTGTGTAAGTGTGTTCCTGCAGCTTGGAGCTGGAGAAAGCTTGTGTTGCAGGTCGTCGAGCGAGGCTTTAGCCCCGCGGCGTCATACTGCCTCAGCTCTGCAGGGGCCTGCCTCATGCAAACAGGGAAAATTCACACGGTGAAACCAGTTCTTTGCCAAGAGCCATTGGAGCTTCCGAAATGCTCAGTACAGTAATTGTCAGAGCATGCGGCGTACAACCGATCGCCTTTTGTTGGCAGGTTGTACGCGCTGTTGCTATATTTCCTTTTCCGTTCTGCCCCTCCCTGCCCCGCTTCCGCTCGTGCAGCAGATCGTGAGTACCCTTGACATGCCGACCACGACAAGTAGTTCTGCCGCCTTGGGACCCGGCTATCGCGCAGACGAGCCGCTCGAGAGGGTCCGGATCATGATGTTACGAAAGAACAATTGGCGGATGCGAGACTCCCCATCCCGTTGGCCGAATGTCGCTCCGATGACGTAGTCAATCAGCATGACGGCGACAGAAAGTATTCGGATTTCCTTCGGCCCTTCCCGCTTCTCCCCTCCATTGCTTGCCGCTCTGCAATAGCTATAGCTATTTAATTCTCCCGGCGGCACCTCACAAGGATGTCTCGAATCCCCCGCCTTGCATTTTCGACCCGAATTGCGCCTCGAGCAATTGTGCCCGTCGCATCGTCCTTTGTCCGACCGTCCGTAGGGCATACAGCTGCGCGTTACTTCCATCCTACCGCAATGGCGAGCTACCCAATTGCAACATTGGATGTGAGGAGCCTCTTTCTGGCCGATGCTGTGCCGAGATACTGACACTGACAGGCTTCCCTCGTCCCCCGCCTCCCCCCATCCTCTCCCACACTCTTTGAGGCCAAGAAGAAGAAGAACCTTAGCTTCGAAGCCATTGCAAAGGAAGTGGGCCGCGAGGAGGTAGCAATTGCTGCTATGTTCTACGGCCAGGCGCAAGCTTCGCCGGAAGACATCGAGAAGCTTTCCCAGGTGTTGGATATTCCCGTAGAGACGCTTGAGTCGCAACTCTCAGGATACCCCGACCGAGGACGCACCATGGACATGCCGCCCAAGGAGCCTTTGATCTACCGCCTCTATGAAATCGTGCAGAACTACGGATACGCGTACAAGGCAGTGCTAAATGAGAAGTTTGGTGATGGCATTATGAGCGCTATCAGTTTCTCTACGAAGGTGGAGAAGGAGACGGATGAGAAGGGAGATTGGGCCGTCATTACATTGAGGGGGAAGTGGTAGGACTCTCCATTCCAGGAAGTGTTGTGAATACGCACTAACATCAACCCCAGGCTGCCGTATTCTCGGTTCTAAACTATCGGAGTATCGTGCGGCGGCCTATCGCTGTAGGAGATCGCAGACAGTAGCGTATGAATAGGAACTTGAAATAAGTGGTACAAATATGGACACCGTCAATGAAGATCGGTTCTACCTAAGGAGAACGACTCTGAAAACATGGTGATAGTATAAACTTCTTGATTGAGGGAGGCAAGTCTACGAGCGGAAGCGATTCGGGTCTTTACCTACCAAAGGCCTTCACAAGTGGTTGCCCACAGTTGACAAACGAGACATACTGGTATGTGTAAGGCGAGTCATATACCATGTGTAGCTGAAGAGGAGTGAATGGGCTGCGATGTACTTCACGTGAGTGGCTCTGTAAGTGACACCTGCCCCAGCTCCTTCACCGACATCGCCGTTTTGCCCCGCCCGGCTTCCAGCTTCTCACCGCTACCTCACAAGCCGTATTCTATGGAAGTCTCGGTGTTAGGTATGACACCTGGTCGAGGGTCGAGGCTGCCGGTCATCCACTCGCGCCTTCCCACCCTCCTTCACTTCGTCAACGCTCCTGCCTATCCGGTCTCCGCTCCCTCACCTCGCCTTCATACCTCCACTCCCGATCAATTGTCCTGATCTCATACAATCTCTTTATACACCACTTCTCCACTCACTTGGTAGCTGCCTGGACTGCCTTATCTTAGCTCTTCGCCGGTTTCTATAACCACACACTCTTTTTCCCTCTCCACTCCAGATCTACATCCAATCCCCAAGACCCCGCGACGATTCGCGACCGGTGATCCACAAGCACTCCGCCTCATTCACCCATAAGCTCTAGTTAGTCGGTTGATACCAAGGACGTGGCATTGGCTCACATCACACAAGCGAACGAGACCGCGCCTCAAGGCCTATTGTGTGTCGGATTGAACGACCTGTCAAGATGCCTGCCCCACTCGAGCCGATCAAGAAATACAAATGTACGTACAAGAACTGCCCCGCCTCCTTCGACTCGGAGCGGGCAATGAGGAGCCACAAGAAGCACTCCGAGGAACATGATTACTGTGCGAAGTGCGACGAGGACTTCGATTCTTACGACGATCTCGCTCAACACAAGGCCTTCCGCCCGGACATGCATGGCAAAGCGTGTCGTGTGTGCGGAGAAGAGTTCAAGTCTACTTCCGGTCTTCGCCGTCATATCGAGCTGGTGGGTTGATGAGTTGATACACCTAGTGGCCCCGTCCTAATGCTGACACTCATAAGAACCACAAAGTCGACCAGAAGCTCCCCTGCCTGGGTTGCGGCTCAGAGTTCTACCGCGCATCACTGCTCGTGGAACACCTTGAGTTCGGACACTGTAGTGTTATCACGCCGGAGCAATTCCAAGGCCACATAGTGCACAAGCACCTTGTGACGAAGCTCCTCGAGGGCGGCGCCGCCTATGATAGATTCATGCAGAAGATCTCCAAGTTCGATGCCGCCCAGGATTACGAAGAGGAAGGTGGGGTCGGTATCGATATGCCGCTCGACCAAGACGACGATGACGAAGCTAGAGATGTCGAATTCGCGGCGATCAAGCCAGAGACAGCGCCAGAGGAGCCTGTACCATATACTGGACCATACCCCCCGCTCCCGTCCCAGTCACAGGCTAGGAGTGTTAGTGGAGCCTCGGATCTTTCTGCAACAATGAGAAAGATGTCTCTTGGCGGGAACTCCGAGTCGGCCACTGCGGTCGGCTCGCGCGACGGTACTTCCAGGACTCCAACTTCAAGCCGTCAGCTTAATCCATGGGGAGGGAAAGCAGCAAAGCAGCTTTTCCCGGAGGCTAAACCTACTCCACCGCCCAGCGAGTTCTCCATCAGCTATCATGATGAGCAGATGGAGCACGAGCACGGTATCAACATCATGAATACCCGCTTCTGGGACCCCTTGAGCCGTGACTGGAATCCAGAACGCTTCTATGATACTGTCGTGTGCAAGTACTACTGCCCATTCATCTGCGAGTAAGCCTTCCACAGTCTAACCGTTGCGATCATGCCGCTAACATTTTGACCAGGCAAACCTTCGATATGCCCGACGAGATGAATACACACATCCTCCAAGACCACCGCATCGCGAGGATGAAGTGTCCCTGCTGCCTAAAGTACTTCAAGTCGGTCACAGCGCTTATGAGCCACTGTGAGAGCCGCGCATCGAAATGCCCGATCAACAAGGCCGAAGACTTCAATATCTTCTTAGACAAGATGACCGGCGGCTTCCTCAGCGTGGAGGAGAAGACGCGCGCTGATCATATTCACAACCCCACCGTCATGGTTGAGAACCCAGACACGGGTAGGCTGGAGCAGTACACGCCGCCAGTCGCCACCTATCTTCAATACAGCTCCTCGAAGCCCGTCGATTGGAAGGATCCTGATAAGGTTGCGGCGCAGATTGGAGGCAGCGGTTCGTCGCAGGTCTTCAACTACCAGGGCAAGCTGTCACAGTGGTAGGTCGCATCTCGATGCTGGAGTGTCGGCTTGATCTCGTCGAGAGAATCTGGAAGACAAACAGTCGGTGGAATGCAGTCGATGAAAGACGAAACAGTGCTTCTGCCTGGTCCCATTTGCTGGCACTTTCCCTGCGCACACCCAAACATCAGCGGTCTACGAACCTAGCCTCCCTCTTCTTTCATAGATTACCCCCTTGCACATCATCATCATTCACCAAGCTTTACTGCATTTATCTACTCCCTTTGAGACTTCAAAAGCATGGATGGAGTTCACTGGCTCGGAAGCTCAGGCACGGCTCCGGTTTCACGGTTCGGACTTGATTCGATTAGGTAGAATAGGGGGACTATATGCCCGGTCTTTCAATCGACCTTTTCATATCATCATATCCAGGAATACTGTGACTTGTTCCCCAGTCCAATCCAATCCAATCCCGTTCCTTTCAACTAACTCCGCTCATATCAGCTACACCAGAACGCCAAAAATGCATCTCCGGATCCTCCATCAAAGCTATGTGGTATTTCCGTTTCTACGACGGCCACTCGAACATCTCGTACGCCAAAGTACAGTCTTGCGGGAATTATACAATGAGCAGATAAGCCTCGAGCTTACGGCGCGTCCTCGCTGCTGCCCCCATCGGAAGGAAGCGGCTTATTTCATGGGCGGGAAAGAGCAAAAGCTTGCAGTCTTGCGGCCTACGCCGCGGTGGCGGTGGGTCCGGGAGCGGCCTGCGTCGACGTAGTCGGCTTCAGGTTGCCGATATCGCACCAGTTTACTCCGCCGGTAGTAATAGGCTGCATACCCGTTAGCTCTGTCTTGGTCTTCACTCGAAGTGCCTCCGGCGATCCTTACCAAGCAAGTCAGGTGCTTGCACCAGTTGCAACCATTCCTCCACTCGTAAAAGTTCCTCAGCAGCAGAATAAATCCAATGAAGACGGAAAGGAGCGCTCCGGCGCGCACAACCCACCACACCCACCAGAACGGCTTCCTGCCCTTGAAGAAGCCTACGGGCTGTTTGACGAACTTCTGCAGACCCGGCGCAGCGCCGGAGTTCAAGGGTTGTGTGTCCACGGTTGAGTAGGGTGGCTCGTCGACGCCGATGCGCTCGCGCAGTGCTTGAGGCGAATGTAGTAAGCAAATGCCGAGGACGAGACCCATAAGGAAGCCGCCGATATGCGAGAAGTTGTCCAGACCAGGGAGCAGGCCGAGAACAAAGGAGATAGCAATGTCGAGGAGCAGGAAGAGGAGGTCTTTTACCGGCGAGCGGCGCGAGTTCCAGTTGTAAAGCAGGTCGAGCAGGACGAGTGCGAGGATGCCGAAGAGAGAGCCGGAGGCTCCCACAGAAGCAATTCCCTCAGCGGCGTAGTTCCCACCCAGCACGAACCCGAATATTCCAGCGCTGAAATACACAAGCGTGAATCGCAGCGGCCCGATCTCCTTTTCGATATCCCTCCCCAGCGTTAACTGCAGCAGCATATTAAAGCCGATATGAATAATTCCCGCATGCAGGAATATCGGCGTGATGAAGCGCCACCACTGGTCGGGCTCGAGGTTGTCCTTGGTATGGCGGGTTTCCCAGGTGAGGTCTGGATCTTGGGCGGGGACGCCGCCCATGCCGCAGAGCTCGGAGAGGGAGCAGGTGGCGTCTGTGGTCGTAGTGTTGGGGCACGGCCAGAACATGACCTGGTTGTCGAGGACGGTTTTGCTGTAGTGCATGCAAGGCTGGTAGCGGGCGCCCATGTTGATGAGGACGTAGGGCGACGGGCCGATCATGATGTTGAAGTTTGGTTTTGTTTGGATGGGGGAGCCTGTCAAGATGCCTATACTTACATTAGCACAATTCTATACCCTCTCAGGCTCCATCGTCCCTCGTATGAAGGAGTCGGATTGGAAGATGGATGGGGGACATACCATTCTTAATTATCTCCCCTATGAAGACGGCGATTTGTACCGTCGTCAGAATATACACCACCCACGTCACCCTCCCACTAAACCATCCCTTCTTCTTCCTCTTCTCATGTGCCGGATACCTCCCTTCTGGATCTGCGCCATACACCCCAGCAGCCGCACCGCCTTCCCCCATCTTCCCCTGATTCTGCAGCGGAATCGCGTTCTGGTCCGCGAACGGATCTCCCTGGGGATGATTCGCCGGCGGGTCGTACCGACTGCTATAACTCTGTGGTGTCGCAGCGCCGTGGTACGATGTATCGCCGTATGGCGCGGCGGCGGAGGTCAGCTTCGTGGTTGAAGGATAGTCGTAGCGATTGGTGTCGTCGAAGGGCGAGGAGACGGGAGAAATGGATTGTGTGGAGTGGTTGGGCCCCGGGACTGGGGGCAGCGGCGAGTCGTCGAGGGTATGTGAGTGTGATGGGTGGGGTTGGGAGTGTGCGCCGGAGGGAGAGAAGGAGTGGTAGTAGTCGTTGGCCGCCATGGCGATGGCAGGCGCGCGGCGACGGCGACCCTTTACGAGCGACGGCTACGGTTACGGCTTCGGCACGGAGTTGGAGGAGGAATATCAGCCGCAAGCGAGCGTGGAGGATGCGGTAGCAAAGTGCGGCGAGTGGATGTGGATATGCGGCTCGGGGTTCGCGTTCGTCGTTGTACAACTCAGTGCAGTACGGCGGTGGTGCAGCTGAGGCACAGGCTAGGAAGGCTAAGCTATTCGCAGCCCTGCAGAAATCACCCGCTCGAAGTTCGTCTCAAGACGCGAGAGAAGAGCCAAAACGATGGGAAGGATCCAGAGATCTAAGTACTCTTTTCTCTCAAGAAATTGTGTCGGGAGACACCGAGCTGAAGCGCAGACACATCGCACAACAGAGGCTGAGAGACCAGTTTACGCAAACCAAGCATGTCGTAGCCACTGTCACAGCCCCAGCCCTGCCATCCATCAGCCAATAGGAAGAAGGGAGGCTTTTAGTGCCCGGCGTTGGAGCCACCTGAAACCCTAGGCATTGGACGTGATCGGCCCTTTGTTGCTTTAAATAATCTGGGGCGCCTGGTTTATGCAGTGACTTCATTGTCTCTAAATTTCGGCATTCGCAAAAGCGTGGAAGGGTGCAAATACCGAAGCGTAGTTTAGGCGCACGGCAGGCGAGTACAAGTGTCTTTGAGGACAATAATGGAGCTGATCCGCTGCGTGGTACGCCACGTGGCGCAGCGAAGCCGCCCGGCAATAGAAAGCAAACGCTGACGTACCCACTCGTGGACCTACCTAAATAGTTCACCTGCACTCCACAGCTCCACTCCAAGCAATATTCTGCAGAGCACAGTTCACCCAACAATCACTCATACTGTTCTTCTTCATCCTTCATGCAGCTCGCCGGCCCTGGGGACTTCATGTCCACATGCTAAACCGGACTGGAGTAGATTCCCGAGCTGCCAAATCTCCGGGCACCAATCCGGCACTCCCAACTCACGATACTTAGAGAGGGTTAAAGCCGGAGTTCGCTGCGACTAAGGACCTTTTTCCAGACCCGCAGAGAGAGCCTTCGGTCCGCGCGATCGGAAATTTTCTGGTAGGAAACAGGTCGGCCCCATGGCTGCGGCAAAAGCGTTTCTGCTCGAGTCACATGGCCAGTTCTAGTGAACTATTCATGGAATGCGACATGACCTCGAAGTACTGTGCTTGAAACTGAGCTGCGTTGTTTTCATTAGGCTGTCTATAGTGGCGGCAATATTTCCCTACAATTCGGGCACTGCAACCGATACCTCATCCACCCTTCCAAACAGGGCGTGTGGAAAATATGCCGACAAGGCGTAACCATATACATCCTCCGCTGCAGGGTCAGTCCACCTAGACCTTGTACATCGGGTCCACCGCCGCCGGCGGGTATAACAGGGACTTCGATATCTTGCGCGCAGATGCTGCAGTCGAATACTTTCTTGCCCTTGCCCTTTGATTCGCCGGGTTGGAGTTGAGGCGCCGAGGAGGAAGGGGAATCGGGGGAGGTTGATGAGCCGATCGGCATCGTGGCGCCTTCTTCGTCTTCGCGGAGGATGGGGTGGTAGTCGTATGCTGGAGGGGCCCAGCCTTCGCGGATGAAGAAGCGGGAGCCTAGGATCTCCTGGCTAGCTAGTGCTAGTATCTGTATCCAGACCCATCCGGCAAGCACTAGTAGCGACCTATAATCCGTCTTTGAGAATAAAACATTGTTCTCCACGACGTAGAAATAGGCAATAGGTATCATCCTGACGATACTTTGTCCAAGGACAAAATCCCAGCGCAGCGCCTTTCGGCAGTTGCGCATGATGTTGCGGTGGATTTGAGGCGTCCAGAAGGAAAGGTAGATGAAGCAGAGAGTGTTGAAGTAGAAGGCGCGGGCTGTGGAGCGGACGGTTGTGAATTGCAGGGTGATGAAGAATATGATGATGAGAAGGAGGCAGTAGCGGCTGTATAGAGCGCTCAGCTCGGCTCGCGCTGGAGTTATTGCTGTTGTGGTGTTGTTGGTAGGTGTAGTGGCGCCTCCGGTGGCATCATCCTGATCGGAGGGGACGATGAGGGGGGCGGATGGTTGTGGTCGGTTGGCGGTTACTGGGAGAGGAAGCGAGTCGCCGCTGGGAGGTGGTGGCGGACGTGTCTGCGTGTTTGTAGTCGGAGTAGGTTGCGGGCTCGGTGGAGTAGGTGTCGGCGCCTGCTGTCTGTCCTGACGCATCTGCTCCGTTACTTGAACAGTCCAGATATCCATCAAGAACCGAAGCTCCAAGACCACTGAAAATAGCGCGAGGAATGCGATGGTGTATAATGCAAGCTGTGACGTTCCCAGAAACAGGTGCATGAAGACCAGGGAAAGAAACACGAATCCATCGCCCAGGCCCATCATGGCGATCGTATAGAAGCTGATTCGGTTACGGGTAGATGGGGTCGCAGCCTCCTTTGCTTGCTTGATGAGGAAGAAGAGCTGGAAGACGAGGGTGACTGCAAATGCGATGATGCTATGCCTAGCTCGGGCGTTGAACTCTTCCGTCTTCGAGCCCACGAGATGTGCGGCCTCTGAAGGTGGGAAGTCTGGCGGGCCTTTCGACTCGATGACGAAGCCGCAATCTGGAGAGAAGCCAACCATGGACATGGACAGTGGTGTGCGACGGGGCATCGGTGAGCCGGTGGGATATCGAAGCTCGTGTTCAAGCCAGTTTGTATCAGGCTGCCCGTTTAGCGGTTGCTGTCCCGGTCGGAGATGGAACTGCACTGGCTGTTCCTGTAGGAAAAGGACGAACTCGCAGTGAGGAGTGCCCAAGGTTCCTTCATTTGTTCCCTCTACGGCTGATGTCCATGGGTTCCATATGGGGTACGCTCGGTTCGTCTGGCGTTCGATCGTCTCATGAATGGTTGAGTTGAGCAGTTCTTGAGATGAGGTGTAGAGGTGCGACGTGATCTGCAAGTGTGGGAGCGCGAAGATGCCGGCAAACCTATACTCGTCAGTCTCGAGATCCAGTGCATGCAATTCCATGTGATAGCTCACCTCTCACTTGTCGTAGTCAACACCGCGCCGCCAAACTCAGGATAATGCAACCCATTAACCGCAAACTCCCACCAGTTATCCCCCCAGCTCTCATCGTCTCCAATCACCACTCTGGCGCTAACCTCCGAGATGGTCCTGTTCTCATCCGTCCGCATTCTTCCCTCCAGCTCTGTTATATGCAGCCGCACAGGCCCTCCTGTCCCAGTCAAATTCCTGTCGTACTCGGCCAACGGGAACGGATACTCCGGGAGGAGCGCGGAGGCGTTCATATCGCTCGGATGCCGTATGCGCCCCAGCGACGAGCGCACCCACTCGCCCTGCACATACCCCGAAATATTCCTATACACTGGTATGCTCTCCTCTTCTCCAACCGTGCCTTTCAACCAACTCTCCGCCTTCTCCCCCAGCAGCCCCTTCGTCTGCTCCGTCGCCCTCCGCCTAACCGGCTCCAACAAATCCCACGCAAACCCATCCTCCTCCCTTAGCCCTGTAATATTCAGCCACTGATTCTTCCCGGGGTCGAAATCGCCATATCGGGTTCTATTTAGGACGTCGAGCTCTTCCCATTCGCGTTCGATAACCTCGTTGTACCGTGATCGTGTGTTGTAGCCTGCCTGCTGCTGTGGTTCGGGCGAGTTTATAAGGAGTAGCAGGATTATGAAGAAGACGAACTGGCGCGGGTCGCGGCGGACCTCCATCAGGCTGGATGTAGGGTGTCGTGCGCCATCGAGAGGCGAGGTGATGGTTAGAGCCTCTTCGTTGGATGACGTTCGGAGGTCCGCACCGGGACAGGGGTCTATTCACGCGCGAGGCTTGGCAGGCAACCTCACTTCTGACTTTTGCATATCGTAACTCATCTTAGGTGATTCTCTCATGAACGATCGTATTTCTACATGAAGGAGCAAGAGGGGTATTGGATTAAGCGTTATGTACAGAGAAAAAAGAGTCACTTAAGGTTACCTTCCTTTGATATTCCGACCTGCTCCCGAACGCCAGTTGTATATATTTTGCACTGCTTGCACCCCTCCAAAGCGGGCTTGTCATCGCAGCTCGCGATACAGGCTTAGTTACTCGCAGTCGCAACTGCTGGTGGCGTCGCCTCTAGGTCAATCCGCTGGACCGTTTGGCGAAGCTCGTTGCTGCCGCGGAACAGGTTGCTGAAATACTTCCGGGCTCCTTCGGCCTCTGATTTGAACTTGAGCGTTTCATCCTTCTTGAGCTGCAGCTTTTCAACGTTCCGCTGCAGGCCAATCCGAACATCGTTCGCAGGGCCCTTAAGGGCCCGGCGAACCTCTGAGCTGATGCGCAATGCATTAGAATGCGTGTAGTCAATGGCCGATAGCTGCGCAGACAGCTTGGCACTGAGCCGGTGGGGCAGAGACTTGGGGACCGATGCTAGGATGTACGAGACACCGATGGCAACTACGCAATCATGTTAGCGATCTGCAAGATAGGGAGGATGGAGGAGAAGCTTACCACCAGCAATGAGGCCAGGAATCAAGAGCCTCCTGAGGTTGTTTGACCCCATGATCTTCGCTGCACCAAGAGCACCATCTAGCCATCCGACGCCGCCAACCAATCTACCGCCCACCACACCTGCAACAGTGACAGCCATGCCTGTCCCTGCAACCTTCTCTTGCCGTTCCCACAAACTAGCAATATCGAAGAAATCCCAGAGCTCAATGTCGATGTCGACCTGTCGGGCCAGAGCATGCACCGACTTTCTAAACATCCTCTCCGGACGGAACATGACGTCGGCATGGAGGTTGTTACCAAGATGCAGGATGCCTAGGTTCTTGATCCCATTGTAACCCTGGACAGCTTGTGCTCGCGCATGCTCTTCGCACAAGCGCACATTCTCGGAGATCTCATGAATCATTGAATCCCTGATGTCTTCGGCATACTGGTAGGCGGAGAAAAGGCCAGGATATTCGATGCCAAGGTCCTGCTCACCTACCCGAGCGATGCAGCCGTTGAGGGTATCCCATGTGTGAGTGTAGACTTCCGAAGTGGTATCCTCCACCATTCGCTCCACTGACTCTCCGGCTTCAGTCCTTGCTTTCTTGGATTCTTCGAATTCTGGTTCGAGGGCATCCATCTCCTTCTTCACTCGATCCAGTTCCGCCTGAGCAACATCTCGGTTAACTGTAGCAAGATTATGGATGTCACTCAGGACATTCAGGAGGTACGTCTTTGCCGGTGCAAGCTTGGATCTTGCCCTCTTCTCGAGAACGAAACGGCGCAGAGAGGTCTCCAAGTCTTCAAAGTCCCTGATCTTCTCTGCCTCCTTGCCTTTGCCCTTGTCGGTAGGGTCATCGTCCCCATCCCCATCTGGTGGAGAGCCTCTAGCCGAGCCTGCCGCTATCATTGGGATAGCATTACTAGAGACAAAGTGCACCAGCTCGTTCGACTCTTTGAAGGTAGCCGGGCTCAAGCCATGCACTTGCTTGAGAATCATCTCCTTGCACCGCCGTTGGTCCCGAATAGTGTCAAAGCCGTTGACCACCATGAAAATGTACGCCTTCTCTCGAGCGGCAGTGAAGATGAAATTCTTCGCCGATTCCGTGAAGTGGTTGGCTGCCGAAACCACGAAGACTACCACATCAATCTCTTCCTGTCTCGCAAAGACTGCGGTCGTCTTCACCGAGTCTGAGTTCAAGCCGGGTGCATCGATGAGCGCAATGTCCACAACCCCGTTGTTGAGCAACGACTCATCCACAGATCGAATGTCATTGATATAGATCTTGCATTGTGTAAAGTGCTCGTTGTCAGTAACGATCTTGTCCAAATCGGTTAGGGAAAAGACGGTGTATGTGCTCTCATCGTGGCGGTTATATCGGGATCCGAGGGGCACGGCGTGGACTTCTTCAACACCACCATTCTCTCGGAAATCGAGGACCTCGCAGAAGATGCTGGTACATGGCTGCTGGTCTTCCGGCAGCACTTTTCGTCGAAGTAGTGCATTGCAAAATGTCGATTTTCCCGCATTGAGGTCGCCGGTTACGAGAACCTTACTTGATGTGTCTTCTATTCTTTCTTTGATGGAATAGAGATGCCGTATGCTTTGCTGAATTTGGCCGTCAAGTAGTGATGCGATGGAGCCTCTCTCCAAAGAGTGTACCAAATCGGTTTGTGTCCGTCCTCCCATGCGGAGTTCCAGCTTGAGCACGGAGAAATCGTGAGCAAGCTGCGGAGTTACCAACCGAGGCTCCTGTTTCGGTTCTCGCGGTGCCATAGAGCTCGACTCTGCCACAGTCGCATCCTCTCCGATGGATGTACCCGCCCGTCGCGGAGGTCGTGGTCGGTCGGGCGAACATGATGGCTCTAAGTCGTCCACGGATGTCTGGGTATGAGATAGACCGGGCCGGGAATCGGTGCGGCTATGTGATGGATGTTTATGGTCTGTAGGCACTGAGGGATAATGCGCCGGCCATTCTAGGTTCTTTTCCTGGAAGCTCTTGAGGGTATCGATGGTGCCATGGATGGCTCGGGCGAGCGCATTTTTATTCTGATTGTACCGCAGCTGCAGCACATGGCTGCGCTGCCGGTCGTGCTCAGCGGAGCCTGTACCGCCTGGCAGGATGGGCGTGGGAGGCGGCGTTGGTCTGTCTTCCACGATGGTAGGGTGCCAGGTCCGACCAGACGTGTCTCCGTCCACAATACTTCCCCCGTATCCGGAGTCCTGATCTAGCATCGACATAAGGCGGGCAGCAGCCTCTGGAGTCGACCCTGACCCAACCGTCATGTATGCGGGGCGGGCAGGCGGGCCCGCATCGCCGCGGCTTGAAGAAGATTCCCCAGGGGCTGAGGGAGCACCAGCGCGTTGATCGGAATTCATTGAGGCTACTAGGTGAGATGCGAGGATGGAGAGGGGAGCATATCGCGGTAATTGGGGGTTCGGTGTCGGTGGCGAAAGTTTTCGTGTAGGAGTGAAGAATGTCCACGGGTCGTAACGCGGTTGCAAGCACTCCGGAGAATCTGGTGGCGAGAGAGTGCCAAGCAGCACAATCGCAAGGATTGGTCACTGCACAACACAACGTGGTCGCGTCGTCCCAGCAAGTAATAATCATGAGCGGTGCAAAAAAAGGGCTCTGATCAGATCGGACAAACAGAGCCTACAGACAATAGTTTAATTTTCTCGCCAGGTGGTGAATCGCTGCCGGTCGAGCGTTGAGGCTACCAAAGCTGGCTATTGGTATTGCCTGTCGGTACTTGGCGCGCGGTTGCACCCAAGAGAGCACACTCATCCATCTTCGCTATAGAGCTCCGGCAAACCACACACACCCAATCTCACGCATCTGGACTGCTGCAAATATGAATGTCTGTATCAGCCTCCTCGCAGAATTGCTCCGCAGCTAATATGCGAATAGATCGTCGAATGGGCCTTTGGAAAGCGCATGACGCCCGCCGAGCGGCTGCGGAAGCACCAGCGAGCACTCGAGAAGACGCAACGGGAACTCGACCGAGAGCGCGTAAAGCTCGAGAACCAGGAGAAGAAGCTAGTCGCGGATATCAAGAAGAGCGCCAAAAACGGGCAGATGGGACCTCTGCGGATACAGGCGAAGGATCTAGTGCGGACAAGAAGGTGCGCCAGATGGCCACATTGATGGGATACTCTGCTCATGTTGGTGTGAAGGTACATTCAGAAGTTCTACCAGATGCGGACCCAACTGCAGGCAATATCTTTGAGGATACAGGTACGCAGGCCGCAACCAAGTAACCGGTACGGCTACTGACTCTGGGCAGACTGTTCGCAGCAACGAGCAAATGATGCAGTCAATGAAAGGCGCGACGAGTTAGTGTAACTCCCATTCCTGCGAAGCGTATCTAACATCGAGCAGCGTTGTTGGGGAGCATGAACCGGCAAATGAACCTCCCGGCCCTGCAGCGGATTGCCATGGAGTTCGAGAGAGAGAACGACATAATGGACCAGCGGCAAGAGATGATGGACGATGCCATTGACGATGTTACTGGACTTGAAGACGAGGAGGAGGGCGAAGAGGTCGTAAATCAAGTCCTGGACGAGATAGGCATTGATCTCGGCCAAGCGGTGAGTCCACAAATACCTCATAAGTGTATTAGCCTGCTAACGTTGCTTGTTTAGCTGGGAGAGACCCCGACTGGCCTCCAGAAGACCGCAGTTGCAGAAGGAAGGGTAGCCCAGGCAATCGGAGGTGCCGACCCAGGGGACGACGACCTTCAAGCCCGCCTCGACAGTCTGCGAAGGTGAACCGATCCATCTATCATATCTCATAGCTACCGGCGTTATGGGTTGGGTGGGCCACGAAATGCGATGAATTGGAGCTATTGGAGGAACTTACATTTCGATCTGAACGACATTGTGTTCCATAATGCAGTCACCATGGTATGAGCGTTGGGGAGGTCACACAAGCAAGCTTTTGACCTGTAAGACGACTCCTGAAGGTCTTCGGCAGGTGAAGACAATTAGGGGCATGCCACGGGAGTAACTTCCCTTGAACCCTGAGACGATCCCAATCGCCTCTTTTCTCTGGTAGACTTCCATCTTTTTCTCCTACTCTGTTTGGCATGCTTAGAAAGCCTTATAGCCTACATGCCAGCCGGGAGCCCTGAGCTTCCCCGCCAAGTGCAATGGCAGGGAAGCAGTAATACAATTTTCTTCGTCTCCTGCTCGGGTGGTTGCTCCTGCTGCACCTCTAGTCCATAACTGCTGAACATCGCACATCTCTTCGTCAGGTATTGCTGGTTGAAGCTGAACAGGCTGCATAACCTACACGCAGATTTCAAGTCCACCGTGAGTACGTGCCCTACAGTTGTGTCGGAGGCACGAAGACGCAGTATTCGCGGACTGTTTCAAGGCGTAGACGGTATGGCAGAACCCAGATCTCAAACATCCCTGCTACAACCCGCCCTATCCGTCGGGATGCATCCTGAGTTCCAGATCGCCGTCGATCGTTCATCTACTCCAGTGCTCCCAAAATAGCAAAGCGCTGCTACCCGCGCCTCTGCCCAGTGTGTCGCGATTCCGCCTGTGCAAGCCGCGCGCACCTAGCCTAAAAGCTCACCGACTACAGCTCATGTGCTGAGAGAGCCACCGCTGAGCCATACCTAGGCAGAGAGCTCGGAGATGGCGGCCTCGGAGGCGGGAACGGTGAAACGAGGCTCCAGGGCTGCGTTTGGCCTCCGCCTTCCCTCAGGCAGCGCACGGGGCGCCTCTAATATCCCCGCACTCTCGCTGCACCTTGACAGCCTCGACAGCTTCGGAGGACCGCTGTGCTTTTTATCCACGACGCTGCCCTCGGCCCTAAGACCCCTCCATTCGCACCGCCCGCCTCAGTATTCTCCGCTCGCGCTTCACCGTGTCTGGTCACGCCGACGCGCACATCCGACGTCATTCGCTAGCCCGAGCGCCTAAGTTATCAGCCTCTTTCACCACGCCTCCTGCACACCAGCCCCTCTTCTCTACCTGCCTGTGCTACCGCCCCATTATAACGCTCCTTGGGAACCCTAAAACTTCGGTATGTATGCTCGGCCAGCGCGCTGGGTTTGTACGCAAACTTCCCGCCCGTCCCGCCGATGCTGGCGTCTTCGCTTGCCCCTCCTCGCCCGCTTGCCTCCAGGCTGCCCTGACGAAGGCATGCTAATATATGGACCTTGCGCAGGACATTGACGTCATACTACACGACGCGCCGCTCCATCTTCTCCATTTCTAGCCCTTACTCGTATTCTTCGACCTTCCCCGCGTTAGACCGAGTGTCTTCGCCAACCATCAACCTGGCTGGAAACAAGCGACGGAGTTTCTCCAGTCAAGGAGGCCTGTTGAACAGGATGTTTGGCTCATCCCCTGGGAAGGATGACGAGTCTGACCCTGTAGATGCTCCAGCCTCGACCGACACGTCGACGCCTATAACTGTGACGAACGAGGCGACCTCAGGCGGGGAGAAGCGGGCTGGGAGTACACCGGTGGCCTCGGAGCGCAAGAACAGCGAAGTCAGCCCCAATAGCGAAAAGAAACGAAGAAGTAGCGGTGTTTCGCGTGCGAGGGATATGTTCTCCAGCGCAAAACAGTCCCTCCATCTCTCTGGATCGTCCCCTACAACCGCCTCCAACAACTCCTCTGAGAAGCCCGGTCCTCAGACACCTATACAGAAGCTTGGGAAGTCTGATGCTGCCCTTAGCGTTCCCCAGGGCTCTCTGAACAACTCCGCCGGTGAATCGCTGCCTGGTCCACGATCCACTTTCCGTGTCGGCGTCACCGAGGACAAGAATAAGAAATGCAGGCGAACTATGGAGGATACCCATGCCTATTTGTACAACTTTCTAAGTACACCCGCGCCATCCTACGGCCCAGACAAGAGTCGCAGCTCCATTTCCGACGGATCAAGCTCATCCGATCTGCCTGTGGTGGAAACGGATAACGGGTACTTCGCCATATTTGATGGGCATGCTGGCACGTTTGCGGCGGATTGGTGCGGCAAGAAGTTGCATCTTTTGCTGGAGGAGACGATTCGAAAGAACCCGAACACCCCTATACCTGAGCTCCTGGACCAGACCTTCACCCTGGTTGATCAGCAGTTGGAGAAGCTACCCCTTAAGAACAGTGGATGCACTGCAGTAATAGCAGTATTACGATGGGAAGACCGGGTGCCCAACTCACAGTCGTCTACCGGATCAGTCTTGTTTGCGCCGGCCGCGGTGTCGGCGGTGAAGAACGCCTCTGAGAGCAGTGAGAAACAGACGGAAACCACGGATGCTGTCACCTCGGAGTCCGCGACGCCAACCCAGCCCGTCGGTCAACCAGAAGGGCGTAATGAGCACCCCGCGGAGGTGCGATTACGAAACGATGCCAGCCGCCAACGCGTCTTGTACACTGCAAACGTTGGAGACGCGCGGATAGTTCTATGCCGTAATGGCAGAGCTCTTCGACTATCCTATGACCACAAAGGCAGTGACGAAAACGAGGGCCGTCGTGTTGCTAGCGCTGGCGGTTTAATCCTCAACAATCGCGTCAACGGTGTCCTTGCGGTCACAAGAGCTCTTGGAGATGCATATATGAAGGATCTAGTTACCGGCCATCCGTACACTACGGAGACCGTGATTCAGCCTGACCAGGACGAGTTCCTCATTCTCGCTTGCGATGGGGTAAGTATCTCTTCTTGAAACTATGCGATCCTAGCTAACAAATTCAGCTTTGGGATGTCTGCTCCGATCAGGAGGCCGTCGATTTGGTCCGACACATCCAAGACCCACAAGCGGCGTCTAAAACTCTGGTTGATCACGCCCTTGCACGCTTTTCGACCGACAATTTGTCTTGTATGATCGTTCGGTTTGACAACAAAGCCCTCAAACAGCGCAAGATCGAGGCTCAGTTGGGCGTGGACGGAGATCCAATGAAGCCGGGGATTAGTGAAGCTGATGCCATCGTCTCTCAGGCAAGGAAACAAATGGGCGAGCCCGACCAGCCTGTTGAAAGCGCCGCAGCTGAAATGATAATGGAAGAAGAGGAATCAGAGCCGGGACCCGAGCTGAACGTCGACGCGCTCAGAGCAGCTCAGAAGAACAACATTCCAAACAGCACTTGATGTACAGGATTTCATGCGGGCGCGGTGCCTAGTCTCAGAGCGTTAACCGACACTTTTGTTTGAGCCGCGGCTTGGGGTAGGAGCTTCAATGTTGGAGATTGGGCGGCAATGTTTGGTTCAATTCGCTGTATCTCTGGTTCGTCCTTCGATGACACTCAGTCAATGTTAGCTGTACCAACGAAAGCCTGGCGTTCTTAGGAAAGTCAACAACTTGAGGATATAGTCCCCAGCTGCGCGGTCATGGCGTCATGCTAAGCGGAATGTAAATATCCTCGTCATGGCACTCCACAGTGAAGGCAGGCGCACGGCCCAGGCCCCACTCTTAGCGCGTGGCAGCTCGTTAGCTGCGGCGTCAACACCACGGCCGGCCGATCTCAACCTCGACCGCAGCCTGGACGCCGCACTTTCGCGCAGCCAGCAACGCCGGACTCAGTTGCAAACCCAGACCTCCGCGCCACACATAAACCCCCATGCGGCTCCGTCCAAAGGAGCATCTGAGTCACGATGTCTGGCGTGGACACGGCCGACTCAGCGACTTCGGCACCCACAACTGCCCCTGCTAACGATGCTTCCCTCGGCCCTGAGCGACTCGCATTTGTTACCCCGCGAACCTATCTCGAGCAGGCGCGGCCTGCTATGTCTCCGCGGGCTCTCACAGCTGTGGATCGGGAGCAGTTGGACGGACTGGTAAGGGATATATTCGAGGCTGTTGCTTCCTGCGGCTGACGGACGGGACAGAGGACGATTCGCGCCTTCTTGAAAGTGCGGACGAGCTACGATGTGTTGCCTCTCAGCTATCGCCTGATTGTGTTCGATACGTCGCTGTTGGTGAAGAAAAGCCTTAATATTCTGATTCAGAACGGTTGGTAGCGCCCCGTGTTTGCCTGTACAATGAGATCCTAACGCCTGGAGCAGGCATTGTCTCCGCCCCGCTATGGGACTCCAAGAGCTCAACCTTCGCTGGTCTGCTCACGACCTCGGATTACATCAACGTCATTCAGTATTACTGGCAGAACCCTGATGCTCTCGCCAGGGTAGACCAGTTTCGCTTGAACAGCCTTCGAGGTACAACTTCACACCCGGCTCGCGCGATGATATCTAACTGTGAGTAGATATCGAGAAAGCTCTCGGCGTTATACCGATCGAAACCGTCTCCATCCACCCCGAGCGGCCGCTCTATGAAGCATGCCGGAAGATGCTCGAATCTCGCGCTCGACGTATCCCCATCGTCGATATCGATGACGAGACGCACCGCACCATGGTCGTTAGTGTGATAACACAGTACCGCATTCTGAAGTTTATCGCGGTGAATGTCAAGGCGACGCAGAAGTTGCGAAAACCACTAAAGGAACTTAACGTGGGGACTTACACAGGTCTAGCGACTGCGAATATGGACACGCCGGTTATGGACGTCATACATATGCTCGTCAAGAAGAGCATTTCGAGCGTGCCAATCATCGACAAGGACGGTATGTGTTGAGTTGCGAAGTTCGATTTGCCGTGGCTGACATAGGAAGGTACTGTGCTCAATGTGTTCGAAGCTGTCGACGTTATCACGCTTATCAAAGGCGGTGTATACGACGATTTGAACCTCAGTGTGGGAGATGCGCTGCTCAAACGCTCGGATGTACGCCATCCCGTACCAGCCACTCCGCGTTCACTAAAACCAAGCAGGAATTCCCGGGCATCTACACATGCTCCATGCAAGACCAACTCTCCACCATCTACGACACGATCCGCAAGTCGCGCGTTCACAGATTCATCGTCATTGACGAGGAGAGCAAACTCAAGGGTGTCCTTACGCTCAGCGATATCCTTGAATACACGCTGCTTGAGGGGGAGGAGAATGAGTAGACTCGCCTTTCAAGCATCTGTCTTTCTGAACTATATGATATCTTTATGTAGTCTTATGACTGTAGGTTAAATCATGGCAGAGCGCTCGGCGTGGCGCATTTGGTATGGGGCTTGGCGTGGGCACGGCAAGGTAATGATTGGCATCGCGGGCGATATTGGGCGGATGGTTTGATTATATCCAATGGTTCTTGAATGAATGATAGACTCTTTCATACATCAGTTGTATTGCTCTTCTTGTCGCTTCACAATATCTTGGGTTAGCGGTCACATGGAAGATAAAGAGTTCGAAAGGTTGCAGTCGCATTAGGTATCTAACCTTTGAAAAACAGCAGCGAAGGGCGCCCCCACTGTGCGTCCAATTCATCGTCTGTCTGGAGGAACGCCAAACTACGCAGAAACCAGGTAAACTGTAGCTCTATCGAGTAACGCGGAACGCAGAATGCTAATATATAGCAGGGCTTTTGAAAATGACTCTCCATGCACTTAGAACAGAAAACCACGCACCATGGCCATGCAGCAAATAGCGGGTGAAAAGAAGGAGCGTGGGTAAGTGCTCAACGTTGAGGCTGTCATGTTGTCCGCCCGTTCTTCGTGTCATGTCGTATCTCGTTTCAGGGTAATGCTTTCGTCGCGTCCTTCTTGATGGTGGGTGCATACCGTTTTCACCGTGTTCGTTTGTGGAGGCCGGCTGGCCGCAGTTCTTTCTCCTAGGTTGGGGCGGTTTAGTAACAGCTGCGTGTCGGTCGTGGCTCGTTTGCTGTGTCGTTGAATCGTGGCTTCATCTCAGTCATGTCTCGTTTCGTCATTTTGGCTGTAGTATCATTCGGTCATTATTTTTTGTTGTCTGTGACAGGCAGGCAGGCAGGCAGGCAGGCGGGCCGTTTCTTTTCGATGTTGCGTCAGTGAATGGACTGGATGCTCTCGTCGGCATTTAGTGATGCTCACATTCACACTCACCCATACCGTGTCGCCTTGCTATTCCGCTCATCCGCTCAGCCTAGTCCAAGCTAGCCACCGACACTGTATCATCCTCCTGTTTCTTCGCCGTGTCCTGGACGCGCTGGATGAGGCGGGTCAGGAAGTGCGACGGCTTTCGTCGGAGCTTGGTGATGGTATTGGGGACTTCTTCGCCTACCTTCTCGATGGAGGGGGAGTCGGTATCTGAGTCTGGATCGGAGTCCAGACGCCGGCGACCACCCCTTCGATGCAGGTGTTTCGCAAGGCGGTGCAAAGACATGAGAGCGTTTGCTCGGTCGGGGTGCTGTACGTCGGTATCTCCGTCTTGAATGGTGGAGAGATCCTGAGCGGAGTCCTTCAGGGAGGTTGTGGGAGGCTCTCGAGTGCGAGTGTGTTCTTCCGAGGCCTCGGCAGGAGACTCCTTAATGTCGGCTTCGGCGTTCGTGCATGGATCCGCGCGCATCTTCAACAGGCTGAGCGAGTCTCGTCGCGTGCGTGGGAGCGTGTTGCGGCGCTTTGGCGTCTGCGACTCTTCGATGGTTCCAGCATCCAGATCAATACTTGATGCCGATCGATGGAGTGCTGCCGGTTGAAGGATAGGTGTGGGTTCTGGCGCTTGCTGATCACCTTCGGGGTCAGTCATGTCATCCAGGATCTCTTGAGCGAATGTACCGGGCGTCTCCTCCTCTTCAACCTCTGTCATTGACAAGTCTTCGACGAGCACGGTGTCCTGGTGTAGCTCGACCAGCCAGTTACCAATCTCTTGGACCTGAATCTCGCCAGTCGGTCGTAGCAGCGGCGCAACATTCCCATACGCCCAAATCAGCGCCTGTACCTTTGCAGCTACATTCTCCCTCAGATCGCCCTTCCTCGCCCGCTCATTGATGAACTTGCTGAAAGCTGCCCGCTTCATCGTCTTCTCCCCCGCCTTCGGGAAGAACTGCTTCTGCACAGCTTCCGCGATTGCTTGGGTCGCGTGGTTGCAGTAAACGAGAAGCCACAGCTCGATGACGCAGTATGCGCAACGGATGGGACAGCGGCCTCGCCGGGTCCAGAGAGCTCTGGAGGGCAAGAGGAGAGAGTGCATTGCGTCGAGCGTGGCCTGGCATTTGTGGCTGCCGGCTAGGGCGCTGGTGACGATGAGCTCGACGACGTTTTCGGGGAGCTTTATCACGGGGCGCATCTCTTCAACGTTTGAACCTGACGGGAGATGGGGTCCTTCTCCAGCTAGGCGCGGGTACTTCACCACATCTGCCAACAGCCTAGATGAGACCTGTACTCCCTTGGCTTTAGCGGCTAGTCGTCGCTGGTGCGCAACCACGGCTCCCAGACTAATCGGGCTGTAGAACGTCTTCGGATTCTGCATCCACAGCTTCTTCTTCTGGCCGGTAGCAAAGTCTCGAAGGAGGCCCGGCGGGATCAAGTGGTCCATGGGTGGAAGCAAGGCGCGCCAGATGTTGAGGCGTTGGCGGGAAATTCCCGCTGCTGCTTGGAGGGCTGTTGGTGGGTAGTAGATGATGCGAGGTGGTCGTCGCTGAGCTGCCTCTGCCTCTAACCGATAGATCTGATTCTCCCAGTCCTCGGTGGACTGCTCCGTCGTCTCTTCTTCCTGCTGCTCTTCATTGGGATGCTCCTCGGTGGCGGGAGCGGTCTGCACGGAGCTGCGGCGTCGTGGAGGTATAGTAACTTCTCCAGCCTTCACTGGAGTTTCTTCTTTAGCTTTGTCCTGCGGCTCTTCATTAGGCTGTTCCTCGGTGGCCGGAGCGGTCTTCATGGAGCTGAGGCGTCGTAGATGAATAGTAACCTCTCGAGTCTGCACTGGCATATCTTTTTGAGCTTCGTCCTGCTGCTGCTCTTGGATAGACCATGCCTCGGTGATTGACGCCATCTGCACGCGGCTGCAGCGTCGTCGACGGATAGCAGCCTCTCCAGTCCGCACCAGCATGTCTTCTTCAACTTCATCCTGCAGCTCGACAGATTGCTCCTCAGTGACCTGCACCCGGCGGTGGCGATGGTGGCGGCCTCGTCGTCGCGGAGCAATAGTAACCTCTCGAGCCCGCACCTTCGTGATAGTAACAGCACGAGCTACAGCGTTCTCCTCGTAGACTGTCCAATCTCCATCCCCATCGTAAAGTTTGCCTTTGAGGCTAGGGGTAACCTTGAAGTCAGGATCAGCGTCGCTGAAATGCTCGTCCCCGTCCTGGTCGTCGCTCGACTCCTGTGTCTTAGCCCTCGATCGATCAGGACAAGGAGTGCGTTGGTTCTCGGCTTCGGAAAGGTCAGACGTTACTGCTGGGTTCGGCGGGATCTCGGGCGCGGCGTTGCCCGTTGCGGCAGTCGATGGGCGGGTCACCTCCGTGGGTAGTGTGCCCTGTGTGAAGTGCGATGAAGTTGGGCTGTTTTCATCGACAGTGCTGGCGTCTGGGACTGTGACGAATTCGCCGAAGGGATCTACAAGATCAGGGATGGGTCGCAGTTCAGCAATCTTGGGAGGCTCGTCAGAGACAGGGGGAATCTCAACCTCCCCAGTGTTAGGTTCGTCGGTCGTTGTGTCTTCCACAGCACCGAGGTTGGGGAAATCCACAATGAAGTCAGAGATCGGGCGGAAGGCATCAAGCTGGGGAGCATGAAAAGGAGCCAGCGTCATCTCAATGCCGTCAACGCACTCCTCGCAGCCAGCACATCCACCGTGGGCACAGTGAGCCCCAGCCTCCAGTAAGCCCTCAACCTCACCCTTCATCGCGCTGCACTTCTTGCACCGTCCGTCACGAAACTTCTTGTGCTTGCAGCATTGCCCCTGGCGGTGTCCGGTATCTGTCTTCTTACCCCGAACGAACTTGTTCTTGATCGCCGTCTTGATCTTGCAGAACCTCCCGTGCTTCTTCTCCTTCCCAGCAGCGTCAACAGGAACGACATCCGGCCGCGCGGAGAAGACGCCCCGAGGGCGGTACTGAATAGAACGCGGAAGCGTATCCCATGACGTCGGGGTGGTGGGTGCTGTTGATGGCGTCGTCCTGCTGCTCTCGGACTGGTTCGGGGTTGTTGGAGCTGTCGACGACGCTGTTACGGGTGCGCTTATGGACCGGTTTTGATCAGGGGTCTCCGGCTTCTGGACGATTGTGGGTGCGGCTGCGGTGGCCTCTGGAGTAGGGGCGGAGGGAACAGTGGCGTGGCGCAGGCTGGACTTTTGGCGGGTATGCTTCATCGCTTCGGCTTCGGCGTTGATTTCGGTTTCGGGCATGGTGGTAATGCCTCCGGAGGGGCGGTACATTGTGGATGTCGTGTGCTCGTTCGGCGTCTTTGGGGCCTTCTCGGCGTTCTTAGAGGTGGTAAACTTACTGAACAGCTTCAACGGCATGTTGTTGTGCTTGCTCTGTTGCAGTGAACTCCCTCGGGAGACAGCCGGAACGGTCGAAGGGTGGAATAAAAGCTCGTTGGGATGCGTCGATTCGAGCGGGTGCTCAGGAGCTTCCGTGTTGCAAGTAGGAAGTTGAGGGCGTGCTGTGCGAGCTCTGATGAAGAGAAGTGGGAAGCACGCAGCCTCGGGCGCTGCTTTATAGTAGGCATGCTGGGAAGGGATGCGTGAAAGAGAAAGCACGTCCTCCCGAAGTCGAGTACGTTCGTATTCGGGAGTCGAGTAGTTGAGATATAAGTGAACGTGGTGGGGGAGGCTTGAGATCAGTGAAACCATGAAGCATGGGGAAACATATCTGCCTTCCCTAGATCTGTCGAACCTAACGCTCTCTTCCACGTTATACCCCTCCTACCAGTTTATCTCCTTCGTATTGAAGTTGGGTCGGTAGGGGCAACCTTTTACATCTGGCTACGACCTTTCTTAGCAACTGTTCGCCTGAAAGATGTCCGACGGAAGGATACGAGACTGGAACATTAGATCTCGCTCATACGGTACCTCTTGCAATAGGACATCCTGTTAAGTAGAGTTAGCGTCAGGTTGAGATAGGAGGCGTTGAGACTCTGACCTTGTACCTCATGAAGCCGACTTCAGTCAGTTGGCGGACATTCAAATGGATCCGCCAAATATCATCAGACGTTAATTTAGTATGCTATCTATATGCTATAATGTTTCTAAGGAACCACAAATGCCGCATTTTTCCTCCCATCGTCCACCAACTCTTCTTTTAATATCTTACTTTAAATGGCGTCTACCTTTGCCTGCCGAGCATCTCGCGTCCCAACCCGTCCTTTCCCTCCGCCTTCGTAATCTGCTCGGCAGCCTTGACAAGGTCATACGAAATCTCATCATCAACGACACTGTCCTTCTTGTATCCCGGGTGGCACCGCACAAAATGGCGAATCCACTTCGCAGTAGTCCAGTATGTGCCATCCGCACGCTTCCTTATCAGATCGAGATACCGAGCAAGCTCGCAGCGCGTCTCGACGTCGACGTTCATGCTGTTAAGGTAGGACTCCACGAGCGGGATGAGGCCGGGGAAGCCACCTTCGCCAGAGTGCTGCCCATTGATGACCTCGTTGATGGTCATCAATTCGTACTCGTCTTCGACGGGCCCGAAGGGCGTCGGTGGCCGGCTACCCTCTGCCGGGGTCGATGCGCCGGTGCCATTCATCTTGGATGGCTGGTGCGAACTGAAGGGATTCTTGCGAAACCAGAACTTCTGCGTAGACACAGCGTCGCGGATATGCGCCGTTTCCATGTTCTCCGAGACCCGCTTGATAGGGATATAGAAGTTGAGGTTGAAAGATAGAATCGCGCGGGTGATTAGCACGATGAAGATAGAGAAGGCTGCATTCTCGAAGTCGGTGATTTGGATCTCCATGGGCCTGAACTCGACTCGCCAGCCGGTGTCTGAGCCGGGCGGTGGAGGCTTGAAGCGCATGTGCTGCCAGTTCGTAGATTGCAGGTTCTCGAAGTGATCGGCTTTGTTGAGATCGAGCTCTTTCAGATCTTCAGCGAAGACGACAATAGGGTCGCGAATGAAAAGGTGGGCGAAGTGTGTTGCTAACAGATCGTCCATGCCACCGTCTAGTAGCCGTTGCTTGATATCTTTGTCAATGACCAGGTCAGGATCGAGGTAATCAGGGCGTAGCCGCTGATCTTGGGAGATGTAGGTTGAGTTGGAGGCGTAACGAGACTTCGGCACGCGCCATCTATCATTCTTCAGAGGCTATAGTTTGGGAGGTCAGCGACTATTCTTTCATACTGTAGAATAAGCGTCTGGTAACACACCTTTTCTCCAAGTTCCTCTAGCGTCCGGTCATCGACAGCCCTGCTGATTTGGTTCCACCGCACGTCAGTATCAGCTAGGAAGCCCTTGTAAATTGGAGTAGCAGCAGTCAATGCGAGCAAAATCGGGCCCAGAGGGCTGAGCTGATCATACATCTTGCGGCCCTCCTCAATATTCTTGGCTTGGAAGGTAATTTGCAGACAGCAGCTGCCCATGCCAAAGGCCATGGCGTCCATGTAAATGTGGTTCTCCTTCGCGGCGCCATTGCGGACGTCATCATCCTCGGGCCACTGATGGAGATCATAGTTCACTGTAGGGTCTTTGAACGGCCAGGGAGTATTCTCGTCCCTGAAAACGGGCACATTGATTTCGACCTTCCTCCCTCTGCGCCAGCGAATGTTGGCTGCCAGAGTCGGGAAGCGGATGTGCGGGTTAGCAATCTCATCGGGTACGTACTGAGACCGCAATTTCGGGCCGGAGACAGGGTAGGACGGCACGATGCAATCGGGTGACCCGAGCCGCGGAAAGGTGGTCAATGTGATTGGATATTCCTCCTTCGCCATGTGGTCCTTGGCTATGGTGCGTCTGCAGCGTGATTAGCGCTTGATTGGGAAAACTTAAGCGGGAGGAAAGTTTACCTCCACTTCATATTTGGTTCGACGTTAAGGAGATCTTTGAATCCGATTCCCCAAGGTTTTCCAGGAGTAGCTTCAAGCATGAAGCGTCCGAATTCGGGATGGAAGACGGGAGCGGTGGTATCAGCCTCCCTGAAATAGTCAACAAGACAGCTACACTTTCTGGCATATCTCGCCCTCACTTTTCGGGACCCCTTTGCACATCAGGCACGCCTCCGCCTTGTTCCAGCAACTTCTCATCATTGGCCAAAGCCGCCAGAATATCGGCCTGCCGCAGCGAAAGTCGGACCTTGCGGTTCTCCTCGTCGTAGCACACTACGAGATATTCGACCTGCCGACCCAATCAGTTAGAGCCGACACGGCAAAATGAATGCAGAGCTACCTCGTCTCCCCAAAGGAGGGCGTCCCTCTCTTTCCCCTTTGCATTCCGCCATATAGCAAGGAGTTGCTGCAGGACACGTCAATGGACTGATACCGCCTTTTCACTTCCAGGGAGCATACTTCTATCCCCCAGGATCGGACATGGCCGGCAACCTTTTTGGCTTCTGGCCACTCCAGCGGAGTCCCAACGGCACTTGCTTCTGTTAGCGGGCATATCAAAGCGGTAAGTCCACGTCTCACAGCAGCCCCATCCCCAGTCGGACGCGTGCAGCGGAACTTGTCGTCAAGCCGAATCGGGAGACACGAGCGATCTCCGCAGGCGTGTGAGTGGCGGTTATCTCCAAGCAAGAAGTAGTCGGGGAGCACAGCAGAAATCTAACTTTAGCGGGGATACGCGAACGCAGGGCAATGGCGACTTTCACAGCGCTGTGCGGCGAGGGCGTCTATAGCTCCCGCCCTGGCGATCGGTGTGATTGAGGAGTCAAAGTCTGCAGTTGGAGCCGCCGACATAGGCGTGCAGTGATGATTATTAATGGCCGTCCGTGAAGTCTGCAGGGCAGATTTGGTCCGAGGAGGGAACCCTTGTCGCGGCGCCCGGATGACGCTCGGACGCGCTTTCCGCTTTCGCAGCTGGTAAACGAACGCCGCCGCGCCGGGACCCAGCCCAACTCCATCTCGAAACCACCACGGCGCACGACGTTGCTTTGGGACACTGACAGCAAGCCTCGAAATGCTGCCAAACCTTTGCGTGCACGCATCTGGCCGTGCCTAAAGCGGCCGCCCGTACCACGTCGCCCGCCCCACGTGCTCTTGCTGGCCTGTAGGGCAAAAAAGCAAACCGACGGCATTCGTCATTTCTGCGGCAATTGGTTGGCCCGGGATACCATTAAGCGCGGCCCGCAGCGCAGTGACAGCGGTTGGCTCATGTACGGAGGTGGAGCAGAAAAAGCGATCTTGTTGCTTCGACCATGGGAAACCATTCCGACGGCTTTCAGTAGGCAAAAACACGAGACATGCCAGGGCGTCGGCGACTGCTAAGAAGTGAGCTGGCAGCGGCAGCCCTTACTTGCCGCCACTGCTCAGCCAGCCGGCACAACGGTACCGCCCGCCACGGCCCTCGCAGCGGGCGGCATGCATCATGATACGCGTCCCGCCGGTCGATCAGAGTGATCACGCAGTGCGTTTGGGCTGCGACCGCGAAAGGGCACCGCTGACGAAGTTATCGTGAAGAGCCCCTTCTAGGCGTCTTGCATACTCTGCGGGTGGGACCAATGCTGCATCGATTGGCGTGAGAGGCGACGTGCGACCCTACCGAAGTGTTGTCTGACACCTAGATGCGGCATGCGGGGGCCCCTCGCTGTGAGACAACATCATCTCTGTGCCGCGCTTCTATATCTGTGTCGGGCTGCGTAGATCTGAGACGCGGTGGAGAGGAGGCTGGTGCCTTGTGCCAATTAGGAAATGTAGAGCGAGACATGGTAACCCAGCCGTTCCGAGGAGATTCCACAGAGCGACGTGCGTGGATATCCAGGACTTGGATGGGGTCGACGGCGTCCACAAGGTGCCTTCCAAGTGGAACTGATAGCTTTTGATCTTCCTATACCTAATGACCATGCTGATCACACCCTCACCTGTCCGTCAAACTGCTCAACACTCCAGACACTTCTAAGAAAGTGCAAAGTCGTACAAAGGGAAGCCTGGGTTCCCGCATCCTCTAGCCCGCCAAACGCCAGGGTGGTCATCGTGACCATCACAGAAAGAGAGTACAAACGAACGCCGTCAGCAAGCCAGAGGCCTCAGAGCCCGTACCGTGTGCCAAAATGCAACCTTTGCTGGTATAATGACAAGGACAGAAGGAAATCCCAATCCAGATATCACACGCCCAAATTAAACTTACAGAGCTTCCGTCTCTAATAAGACAAGCTCGCCAAAAATAGTTGCCCGCCCCGTAAATGCAATGTGGATGGTTTTCGCGCCAAAGCTCCTGAGATAAAAAGCGCTCCCGAGTTCTTCTGATCCAAATCCTCGGGACCGATGTAAATACGACGATACGTGGAGCACTTTCGTGAAATAACTGGTGACATGTGCCCGGCAATGTGTATAATCCGGTCGACGTGGAACTGAAGATAGTAAACGACTTTTGACTGGACCAGAGCGGGAACACTGTGTCGTCAACGACTGGTTCCAGCAGTCCGGTTCTGACATAGTTACGAGGGAGCGTGAGATCAAGGTGACGCTATGCCGTGGGTGATCCTTGATCCAGCGATTTTGGTCGGAGATTCGAGCTAGCCATCGCTTGCTTGCCACCCATCTTGCGGGTCAATTTCGCATAGTCTACGAGGAATGAGCAGTTGATGCACATTTGGGTCGTAAAACTTACGTAGACCGCACGCATTACAAAGCGTTCGTGCACCATCGGGGCCTCGACGCCATTCTGGAGTTTCCGCCCGATTGCAGCTATGGCACCTCCCAGGAGGCGCGGCTCGCTGCGATGGCTTGTTAATGATGAGTTCAGGATGCACCTGTTTCGCAATGAGTGAACTTACTCCTCGACGCTTTTTGTTGTCGGGGCCCGCAAAACCACCGCCCCCTTTGACGTCGTCGCCGTAGTTGCTGGAGGCTTCATGGTCGTATCCATTCATTTGGCGATAGCGCGGATCCTGTGGTGGCTCCACCATGCTTGCCTGGTGGTGGTTGTATACAACTTCTCGCATGCGCTGTAGTGAGACTTGTATTCTCTCGCTATGCTTGAGCATCTCATCAACTTCTTCTAGTCTTGGCATGGACTGAGGAGTCATGCCAATCCGCTGATTTTCGTGTGCTCGCTGTCGATATACCTTGGAGAAGTCCGTTATGCGCCCGGCGCCTTCAGCCATCTGAGCCGGTTAGTAATGGAGCAAAATCGGTCTTTTGAGAGCCCTACCTCGTTTAGTGAGGCTTCTAAATCGAAGCTCTCCAGATGCCGCTTCACCGATTCGCCGTACGGTGCGAGGTTGGAGCGGTTGATCTTCTTTTCTTCTAGCCCCCTATCTGGCCATGCAGGTCCAGGGTAACCCCGGGGAGGTGCCGAGTATGTTGATGTGGACGAAGGATACGCTGAGTTTGGTCCACCTGGTGCGGGGGCCGATAGAGGATAATTTGAGGGGTATTGGGGGTAGCCATAATTGGGGTTCATGGGTCCGGCCGAATGCGGGGCGGATGTTTCGTATGCAGAAGATGGTTGCGGTGGATATGTCGAATATGGTAGGCCCGGTCGGCCAGGGCCCGGGGGAGGAGATTGGTTCGTGCGCAGAGGATGGAGCGTGGGCAGCTTCGGGTTATGCTGAGGGGCTGAGAAGGAGGAGCGCGGTTCTGAGAAGGACGAGCGCGGTTCCGCAAACGAGGGCCGTGGTAACGAGTCTGAATGCGCCTGGGGAGGAGGTGGCGGGGGCGCTGCCGACGCCGATGTGTTCATGAAAGGACTGCGCGGGTGGGAGAAGGGATTGGGCGGGCCCTGGCTGCCGTGGAGATCGCTGGGGAAAGCTCGTGTCCGCGGGTCTGAGGGCGATGCCGTCGACGGCGGGAAATATGACTGCGGAGCGGACGCTGGGGCAGAGGGGGGTGGCGCGGGCGCGGAGAAGGCGCCGAGCGACTGATCGGACCGCAGGGCTTCATGTATTGACGGCAGCGACTGCCGCGCGGGCGCGCGCTGCTGTTCCTTCTCGTCGCCAGACGTCCGCCGCGACTCCGGCGGGGACAGCAAGCCGCCGAGCGGGCCTGGCACTGCGCTGGCGGGCGACGATTGGTGATTGCCGTGCGAGAGCGACGGGGCAGCGAAAGGGTGCAACGGGCTGACCATTGCGGGCGCCGAGTGTTTCCTCTGATACTCCACCTCTTCCCGCTTGATTCTGTCGGAGTCCAAGTTGCTAATTGACGGCAAGCCGACGCTACCTCGCAGGTCAGCATAACTACAGCCATAGAGCGGCGCTACGGAGCCGCGCCGAGGACAAACAACGGACCTCTGCCTGCTGGCGGCGTCGAGGGTTTCCATGCTGGGCCGCCGCGAGCTGCCGCGCTCGCTGGGTGCGCTGGGGCAGGAGCGAACTGCTGGGCCCGCCGATATGTGCCTTCCCGCGCAACGTCAATAATCCGAACCGTGCCTGCCGTCCTGCGCGCCGGCCAAGCACCGCCGCTCCAGAAAATATTCCACGTCGCCTGCGCGCAGCCGCCAGTCTTCCAGATGCGCCGCCGTGTCCAGCAGCGCGCTGCTGCTCGTACGCCTCCCCGGATGGAACGGTCCTCCTCCTAATCTCGATCTCGCGCTCGGTGGCTGGCGTACAAAGCTGGTGTCGCGGGCGGATTGCGGCGGGCACAATGACGGCCGTGGAGGGGGGTTGCGCTGCCCAATGCCTAGTGCGGTGTCCTCCTCTTGCGATGCGCTGCTTACAGGCGCAGGCGTGTTCGTGGGCGTGCAAGAGGCGGGCTCGACAGGTGTGACATGAAGAGGTGGACGGTCCCGTGATCTGACAGCGGCCGGAGGGTGGTAGTGGGCGGATGCTCGTCCAGACGTGCTGGCCTTCAGCGCCTCATACTAGCGAGAGGGGAAACGGGATAAAGCAGAGGAGATCGGAGATGAGCCGGCACAGCGTCGAGTTGCTGGGTGTGACAGGTCTCTGCAGGACGTGGGGAGCGGATGCACGCCTTGTTGCTGTGGGTGCAGCGTGGTTAACAGGATCCTGGAGCATGCCAGTCAGTTACAGGCATGTCTCTTTTGGAGCCCTGGAGGTGCGCTAATCCCCGTAAGCGAAGCTGCGGTCGAAACGATCCTGATCTGATTAAGCCCCCGACAAGGCCATTTCCTCCCGGGGTAGCGATCAGCCCGAGTCCTGATGCCCTGGGCGGGCTTCCGGCATGCCGGCAGACCTCCTTCTCCGCTCGCTGCGCAGGGCTGCACCGCGCTGAAGACTGGGTGTGCCCGCCGCCATGCCGCATTTCCCTCACGTCAACGGCATCGCGAGCGCGATACAGCCGAAGGCGGCGGGCGGAGCCTGCATTCGTGCGGTTGAGTCCCAAAAGGGTGGGCCATGCCGGGGCGGCTGCATGGCCACTGGAGCGACCGGGGTCATCATCGATCGCAATTCTGACCTATGTACTGCGGTACCCCCCGCTTGGCGCTTCCTGTAGCCGTGCTGGGTCTGCCCAGCGCCACCAGTACATACCGCCTATCTAAATGTCAGCTTCTGCAACTCGTCTGCGCCTTATGCAGTCCCGAGGCCTCGCGATCGCCCGGCACACACTGCTCGCCGTTCATGCGGCCGCATTTGGGCCGTCCAGCACGTCCAGCACGTCCGAGATCACGAACTCTCCGGGTTCTTGAATCGGCGCCATCATCGATGAGCGCGGGGGGGTCGCCGGACGTTGGGCCGGCCCTCTCACGCCTCTCGCTGTTGCTCAGCGAAGAACGGGAGCGAAGCCGCGCAGAAGCGCCGGCGAACTTTCCCCAAGTCCAGCGCACGATCAGGCAGCGAACAGCGCCCGCGCGCCATGAGTCGCGTCCACCATGCCGTTCGACCCTCGTGTGCTGCCCGAGCCCACGCTGCAATAATGGCTGGTCAGGACGCTTCCGAACAATCAGGCCACTCTGTTGCCACATGGGGGAACCCACCGCTCCTCGCTGCCCCTCGCCCGTGTCGACCCAGCGGCGTGGCGCGCATATATCCACCGCGAGGCGTGGTGTACGGTCCGGTTACGTCGAGTCAAAAGCCCTCTACCAGATCTGGCTGATGTGTGCGCTGAGAACTCACCTTCGGCGCCGTTGACATTCTGCACTGTGTCCGCGCGTGTTCAGTGTGACGCCACGGCTCCGCTGCCCGCAGGAAACAGCTTGGCCGCACCTCGGTCCAGTCTGTGCTCGCTGCTCTGACCATCTTCATGCGCGGTGCCGCTGTCAAGAGGCGTGAGCAAGCGGACCAAGTCCCAGGATCTATTGCCCACGCCACGCTATCGGCACGCTTCATATCGAGATCGAGTGCATCTGGCGTCGTCCCTTCTCGGCATGGAGGCGTTAAGGTTGGCGACCCTCAAGACAGGCCGAACAATGATTCGCCCTGCCGCGCGTCCGTCCTCTCGCGAAAGGGTTACTCGTTTGAGGCAGTAGCATGACATGTATGTATCCCCAGCTCCATGCGCTTTACAGTACGGCCCGCTCGTTTTTCGAGTTGCGCTGCCGGTGCGGCCGGCATGAAGACCCGTAAAGTCTGGGAAAGGGGAAAGATGCAATCGATTGCAGGCTTGGAACTTGTGTTCACACGAAACGTACCAGGCATCATCCATGACGTTCACTGCCACGAACTTGGAAATCAATGTAAGTTCGCTTGAAAATGCCCCACGGCGTCCCACAAAATCGCAGCGCGCTACACTGCAATCAAATCACATCCGGCCGCATCTGCGTGAGATCGGTGGCTTGCAACGTCGAACAAGCTCGGAAGCCTCAGATTGATCTTTCGGCCAATATCCGTGCGTTTGAGATTCTAAAATTGTCTGCAATCTTGCATAACATTCGCGATTCGAGATGCGAGGGCCAGTAGCTCGTCCGCCTAACAACGCTGACTCTTCCAGCAAGCGGTGCGACGAAAGCCATACATTTCCAATGAGCGGAACTCATCTCGCCAACCACCTCGTCCAGAGTGATTATTGCCGTCCACCGACTTGACGTTTCAATCAGCACGGCAAGACGCAGCTCTAGGCGTGCTTCGGATCTGACACGGGTAGATTTCTGGTAGCGATCCTGCGATGTAAGATCGCTATCCAGATTAAGGTCATTGTTTCCGATTAGCCCCAGCAAACCGGCTGGGGACTGCAGCCTGCCTAACGATACAGACCTTGGAAGGGCCCAACATTTTGCGTTTCGGACCAACGTGATTGCCTCGAGTGAAGCCCAAGGTCCCGGAACGGTGCTCCTATGGCTCGATGACAATTTATTCCAGCACTGACACTTCTACTGCGAGACAACTCCACCTCGACTTCAGGCCTTATCGATATCGTCGAAGCGGGGTATATGTAAGGTCATATAGCACAGCGTGTACGTACCAGCGGGATGTGCTCCTGAATCCATCTGCACGTCAGGGGTCCACCACGAGGTGTGAAAAACAAGCCGGACAAAGCTTTTGGTGCCCGTCGCTGGGTGTCGGGATGATTGCAGGCTAAAAGCACATCCCATCCCGACCCCAACCAACCCCATCTCGCAGCAGCGCTATAGCAGTTACGTCAAACGCGGCGAATGATGACCATTGAGATAGGCGGTCGAACGATACTGCCAGCACCAGCTTGCGATAAGTATATTGCCTATTTCGTACGTTTCATCCGACTCCTGTTCGAGGCCCAAAACTCTCATCAAGCCGCTTCCCGTCACTCCTGAACGCGACTCTTCCACGCCGCACAGAGCTCCGTCTCAATAATAATTCGTGTCGCCAAAACGAACGAATCACTACGAAAGTCTCCACCTATTATTAGGCACGGTTTTGTCACCTTGCACCTCCATCGCGCAGACAATCCGGCCAATCGGTTCGTACATCAGCGTACCGCAGGGGACGGCCTCTTCGAGTGAGAAGTGTCCGGGCTTATAAATGCGAGAAAGCTAAGACATGTTGACAGGGTGCATCGGTATCCATTCACGCACCTCGCAAGGAGAGGTATCTTGCAATCCTGCAGACATCTACTGCGATAAAGGCCTTGTTATGACATGGTTGGTACCCCATGTGCTGCGACAGCATGCGAGGGCAGGCTGGCTTCACAGCCTCCTACGCGCGACTTTCAACACCATGATTGCCCCACACTTTTGCGGAGATGCAATCATGCAACGCCCCACATCTGCTCCCCGGCCTTGGTTTGCGTTGGGAAAATCGTGTCATGAGGGCTACTCCAGAGTTTATTGATTAATCGCGACGTGTCGCGGTACACTGCAGGACTAGAATGATGCCGCTTCTACCTTGCATCTAACCATCCTCGTCACGGAGAGCAGAACATCCACTGTTTCGTCCACCGTCGGTTGGCATTGTGGTCAGGCCATTGTAGCGACTCTCATTCCTAGGTATGTCGCTGGCACGGCTTCTGACTTATGGATTTACCCCGGTAAAAGAGGCCGTTCGGCGAGTCCGAGAATAGGATGGGTGTCTAGGATGTCAGCATCGTTGCAAACCCCATCGTCGGAATACCTAGTACGAGATCGATCACATGTACTCCGGCTCCTAGAATACGATGTCCCGAGGCACGAAGAACACGAACACTTTTCGACGGTGTTGCACGCCAGGATCCGTTGAACACCAGGAGCACCGCTCATTCAAGCCCTCGATGCTCCCTAGATAGACGGTGCAGCTGTCGTACCACTCTGGAGTAAGGGGAGTTTGATCAATAGGCCGCTTTTGCAAGAGCTGGACATGGCTTTGCCGCGCAGAGAGATCTCGATCCGAATCTTGGCTCTTATTTTCTGCATGCAGGCCGCCATTTCAATCCACGCAGCCCCGGACTCTACCCTAGTTCTCTTCCGTGTAACACGCGACGCAGATGCGGGCAAAACAGGCATACGTCACCCACGTCGCCAATCGCCCCTTCAGAATTATCTATAAGGGCTGGCTTATTACCTTCTTTCCCGCCCATCGTACGACTGTTGCCGTCGCCAAGACGTAGCGATTGGCTCATGCTACGAAGTGTTTCAGCGCCTCTCTCCTGTTGGGAGCTATGATGTTTCCACGCAGTCAGCGCCTCCCCCTTTGAGGGAGGATCGCTCTAGCGAACCCTGGAAAGCTTCACTTTTCGAATCCTCATCCAACGGTGTTCGAGAATGTGGATTTGACAGGGCGTGTGGTCGTAGTAATGCCTGCTTGGAGGGCTTCGCGTTGGCGCAGTGCCTCGACGCGACCCGACATGCAGGGCTCTGATGCAGATGCCCGCATTGTCACGATCAGTTTTGGGTGTCTTGCATATGGAGGCGTCGTCGATCGCCCATGCCATCTCGAACGCACAAGACTCAGGAACCTTCTCCCTTTCATTTTTGGCTACTACTCGCCCAAGTTGAGGCTGGCTTGAAGACCTCGAAGAAGGCTTGCCGAAATTGGCGCCAACGTGCTCAGCGACGGAGGTCCGCCCCGCGCAAATCATGTTGCACCATCTGCGATGAAATGCGAATGCTCAGCAGATATGTACCCCTATCACCTATAGTGTTTCCTATTCTGCCTTCAAGCTTCCGCGTTCGATCAGGAGCCGTCCCGATTTAGAGCTTGCTGGACCCAAAATCATCAGATTTTGTGTTCCCTAGCCGTGGGCGAGGCTTCCGACCCATCCGGTGCTAATAGCGGCCCCTAATTGCTCGGTTATCAGAGTCTTGGGAATCGCCAGCACGCAATGCGTCGGTTAGATGTTGGAGCCCAATGTGTCGGAACTGGGACTCACTTCATCTCCGATAGAGTTCCAGAGGCGAGATGTGGATGAGATGTATCCGAGATTTGGCGAGCGAATTCCGATGGGGAACAGACAGGGAGCACTCGCCTCGTGTCCAGGTGAGCGTCGGGGTCGACAACATTCTGTAAGTGATGGGTCCGCCTAGCCGGAGGACAAGCAGAACCGTAAGTCCAGCTATTCCTTCTATCCGCCTCACTATTTCTCCTCTATCGCCGATACTCTATTCATCCCTGGCCTTATATTACACAGTCTACTATTCCCTCATTCTGCGAGTCATGTATGATAGTACGGCCTCTACTAAACGATCAGCGTTGGAACCACTGCCGCTAGGGTTAGCATTCGATGTCGATTCCGCTCTAACCACTTGCTAGCCAACGGCTCACATCGTTCTCCTGACCCTCTCATGGTGGCACTCAGCTGAAACTGAGAAACTCCGAGGAGTGAAAGTGCCGACCGACAAGACTTCTTCTCAATGCGCCACCATATTAGCTAGCCATGGAAAAAGCTACTTCGAGCGAGTTCAGCGGACCATACCGCTCTTTGCAAAAGCCCAAGCCGAATGCTCACCCTGACACCCAACGTATGGCAAAGGGGTGTCCGATTGACTCCCGTTGCCATATAGGAGCTTGCAACCAGCGCCATGTAACGTCAGGGGACCCACAAAACCACTGAGTAAAAAAAGTTGACAGCGAGCAAAAGCTCCCCCGTACCGGAGAAATTCCTACCAGACGTGCATCGCTACGTGCGGGAAATTATCTACTCACGCTTCTAGGGCGGTGTCTCGACCGATTGCGTGGTCCCTCACTTTCCTCTCATCTCTTCAACTCTCAACGGACACATTTATCTATCGAGAGAGGCTATACGGACTCCCATCGCTTCGAATTCACTGCGTTCAACATACAGTGGCTACTAGAGGCAAGCTCCGAGATGCGTATTTCGAAGAAGTAGACGGAAACAAGTTAGGGAGAACTTGTCTTCCCGCTCTCCCCATCCTTTCAGGATTCGCCGACAAGCCTTCGCTACATCCTCATTGCCGCATAGAGAAAGGGAGTATGGAATTTGGGATGAGCATCCCCGGCAGCGAATCCCCCGACGCCGACCGCCCTCGTCTGCCAGCGCGATGGGAAGAGCATCGGTGCGAGCAGTTTCTCATCCGCTTTAGGGACCGACGCCAGGTCATACGCTGACAGAGGATATAGGTCCTTATGGCGACCGAATGTGCATGTCCTTTCCCAAATACAGGCTATTACGAGGTACCGCGGACCGCACCGTTCCCTCCGCTCATCTCCGTGAGCAACAAGAGTTGCCAGTCTCCGCTCCTTCAGTCATTACCTTGAGCAGCCTAGATCACCACAAAGGAACACGCAGTACGGCACCAGCACAGTGGCAGCCCTGTCTGTCCAACAACATCAGGCAGAGACCGATCGCTTCGCGGTAGCACCCTCCACACAATACCGCCAAAACGCGGGTAAGAAACTGAATCGACATGCCATCCCCGTAGGCTGGAATTGCCGACCGGCTCTTTGTACCACCCGGTAATCTGTTCCCCTCCCCGGCTGTCAACCGAGCTGCCAACCGAGCTGCCACTCCCCGCGGGTGCTATCGCATTTCAATACTTAACCGGCATACGGAAGCGGCAACGGCAGTGGCAGCGTGTTGTTTGCTAGACACTCCTCGATGGCAAGCAGATCTCCGACACCGATGAGCCGGGCGACTTGGACAAGGGCATATGGGTGATTGGCAGGCAGGCGGGCATAAGATGTTGAGGCCTCTTCCCCGCGTCTTATATACGGTGGGTGGGCTTCTTCTACGGGGTCGCTCGGCATGCGCGTCCTGTGGACCTCCCTCCACAACCTTACAGCGGGAGAGGGAGATGAATGCCCCTGCAATCGGGACTTTGAGCAGGCGGCGCAGATTTACGCCGCAAGCGAGCACGCTCGATCGCAGCGACGTATCACGAAAACCTCTGGATCGAGTCCTCCACCGGCCAAGACCCCACTGTCGCCCACCAGCGCAAGCGAGCGAGCGTGCGCAGCCAGCCAGCCAGCCACCAGTTCATCGAGAAATGAAACAAGGAGGCTGGGCAGTTCTTGTCCAGAATCCAGACTTTCCTGTGTCGGTACGACTTGGACTCCAAGTTTGAGCTCCGGGCAACACGCATACCAGACGCGACGGGGTCAACCTAGCTACTGGTATGAGTAGGCGAGCTTTGGAGAATTTCAGAGGAGCTATCGCCTGTCTTTTATTTCTTTTCGCTCTGTGGACTGCCCCTGGATGGGATCCCATATTCCCGATGGATGATATCCATCTTCCCTAAAGTACCCTGAGTGGAACAGTACCTTCTCGCGTCTTGCCCATCAGTCGACGTCGTACAACAGGGCTAAGTTGACGCCGTCGGGACGATACGTGGTGTCTATTCGATCGAAGCATACTCTCATGGAAACATCGATGGTTGTCTTACACCGACGAATGTTCTTCACACTGACGGTTCCGGGGCTCCTCTTCCGTCGACATCTGCGCTGTTTGCAAAAGAAGCTATCGCACACTGGAAGCTTCGCCCAGTAGTTGGAAGGCCGTGAGTGAGAGTCCCCGGCGCGGTGCGGCATGATACTCTCTCTATTCAGCACAGCCCGGCGAACGCGTAGAGGGTGACGCAGAGGGACTTGATGCCTTACCCTTTAATCGGAACGTTTTGAGTATTACTTCAGGGGCTGGTGGAGGTATGAGGAGTGCTCATAAGCTTTACGAATCCCTTGCCTATATTGAGAAAGACTCTCTCTGGCGCCTCCTTGCCTCGCGGTCTAGTGGCCTTTGTAGACTCATTGCGTCAACGGCTTCACGAGAGGAACTTTCCGCGACCCTTGCGGTTCGCTATCGATGCGCAATGCCGGACATAGCATTGGATAGACGGACGAGGATATATCGTGCTAGCGTTGGAGGAACAGCGAGCCCAGTGGTCTGCCGGCTTGTGGGACGGAGTGGAGCGCTCGGCGACCTGGGAGGCAGACGCCAACAGCTAACTGTATGAGTAGGTTCAGGGCTCCATACGAGAAGTTCTTTTTCTGACGAAGACACTTATAGCGTGCCTGACACGTCTGACTGGACAGTGTCGATAAAAAGGGGGGAAGATATTTGAGCGTCTGAAGTTGGACGTAATAGTCCCCTATAGCCGATAGAGCTTTGTATGGACACTGACATGTCCTTTCCCGCGGAGACTCTGCAGGGGTTCCAGCGACAGTTACCTAGGTAGCCGCATTCAGGCACGGTCGTTGCATGCCTTTCCACCGTGGGATTTCCCGTTGCGGGCGACGCCGTGCGTTGAGCGCTAGAATATCTTTTTCGATGGAAGAGTTCCAGGGGGTTTGGGTCCGGTGGGTGGCGGTGCATGGCGGATGCAACGCTCTCGCGCGCAAGAGTTTTCCTTTTCCGTTGTGAATATCAGCGCACCACACGGCACTACTGTACTGCGCCAGAAGTTTCTTTTCCAACGTAGACCACGCATGCGGGCTGGCCTGCATTCCCAACGGAGACTGTTCGATGCATTGGGGCGTCGTCGGCGAAGATGACGAGCATATCGCTACTTCCTTTTGTGGATGTGGGAGGATCTTCGCCACTAACAGCACTCTTTACTGTATGGCGAAACTGAGCTCCACGTGGCTGCCGTCTCCATGTTTGCTTTCTTGGAGCGCTTGTCCTTCCTCTGCCGTGGTTCAGCCTGCGCAGACGGGCGGCGGTGCGGTGCCTTGCATTCAGCTGTGATAGGGCGCCACAATCGGCTCGGCAAGCGGCGCGATGCAGTGGTTCGCGCAGATCGCGTGGCGAGAGCTCCGTCTCCGAGAATGAGGCAGGGAAGGGGTGCAGCCAGAGAGAGCAGAGGTGGTCGGAGGTGGTTGAATTCGGACAGCACCTCCATGACGTTGCCCTGCCAGCGCTACGTCCCACGCATCAGCTCCTGTCAGTGGGGCAGGAACGACATCAGCACCCAAGCAAGGGCACTGCATCCCATGGTTCTCTGCTGCAGGGTAAATCGTGCAAGTAATACAGGCGGTCCAGAGGCTTTCCTGTGCTCCGGCGGACGAGAGAACCCACTATTGACTCGAGAGCGATCCGGCTGCGCCTGCCGCACGTGAAGCGATCGCGGCGCCCGAACACAGGAGCAGGGAGCGCTCGGCTGGTCGAGACCGCTGCTGTGTCAAACCCACCTCCAGCCTCATCCCTCCCACAAGACATCATCGACAGTCGCAGCGCGCTGTCAAGAAGCCGCCATTGCCCTCGTCCTGCTGCCCTCCTTCGCTCGTTGATCCTCCCTGCGCCGAGTTTTGCCCGCTCAGCTGCCATACAGCCTGCGCTGCACCCCGGCTCACCGCTGCCCTCCTCCCAGCGCGATCACACCACCATCAGACGAGCCTCTGCCACTATCCTTCACCCCATACGCTGCGGATCGCTCGACCCCCGTCCCAGCGACCATTCTGCCACCGGTCGCCGCGTCTCGGTCCGTATCGCCTGGTACCTGCCCTACCGTGCTGCAGCTTCGCGGTGTCGTGATCGAGCACCCAGCGCTTGAGCGCCCGGATCTGCCCGCCTAGGATCGGGACCAGACGCAGGCCCTTTTGGATGTATGTATCGCATGATCTGAGCGGTGACGCTCTGACTGTTGGTAAGAGCTGCATGCCTTTCTTCGCCCTCATCTCTACTCTGTCCTTGCCCTCGACCATTGCTGCTGCGCGCTCTGCATGCGCCGGTTGACCCCACGTCCGCCGCCATGATGCCCAAGTCTAACAGCAGCCCAGACGACGGGCTGGAGCTCGAACGGGTCGCTGTACGTGACGCCGGAGACGGCTTCCTTTGTTCGGCAGTGCTAATCCGTTGCGACATCCGCAGGTCGGACCCTACTGCGTATTCGACAGCTTCAAACCACCCCTGAGCCCTACTAGATCAAGTCGCCAGACGCCGCCCGGCGCATTCGGAAAGAACAAAGCAAGAATGGAGGACCCGATAATGTCGTCTGATTTTCCATTCAGCAGTGGCGTGCGCCCGTCATGGCTCACCACCGCCGCAGATGACATGACGCTGCCCGCACCCTCCGACGATCTCAACTCTTTCCAAGAGTGGATGCAGTGGGACCCAAACACGTCGCAGGCTCCTGACCTCAAGCCGCTCAACGTCCAAGGCCCCGCCTGCCTCCTCAAGCCCGACCAACAACGCCCGCCCATCTTCAACCGCCGCCAGAACTCCCAGCTACGCGACGCGTCCCTCGGCCTCCCATCCACCGGTGTGCCCACGACCGCGCCGATGCCTGCGCGAACAACAGGCGCGCCCTTCTCGTTCGGAGAAAGCGTTGAGCTCCCGCCTGCGTTCAATTTCGATGCCAACACGCTAAGCTCGCCCTCATCCGGCGAAGGCCAGCAACAGAGCAGCTTCTACCCCACCCCGATGTGGCAGCAGCAGCAATCCGACGACAATCCCATCTTCTCGCCTCCCAAGTTCGGAGAGCTAGGCACGTCCGCCGCTCCAGCCCCCGCGCTGTCAACACCAAGCCTGCACAACAGCCACAGCCCCAGCTCGACCCACAATGGCCGGACCAGCTCCTCCGCACATTCGTCGCCCGAGCCGGCACTCGAGAACTCGAAGAAGAGGAAGTCGTCCACCGACGAGACTGAACCAGCACTGGGAGGTAAGAGGGAGAAGCAATTGCCGCCAAAGAAGACTGCACACAACATGATTGAGAAGCGATACCGGACAAATCTGAATGATAAGATTGCCGCTCTCCGCGACAGCGTACCCAGTCTGCGCGTTATGTCACGTCCGGGCGCAAATGGAGAAGAGGATGACGACCCGGAAGATCTCGAAGGGCTCACACCGGCCCACAAGCTCAACAAAGCTACCGTGCTATCGAAGGCTACTGAATATATTCGACATCTTGAAAAGCGTAATAAGCGTCTGCAAGAGGAGGTCAACGCTTTGAAGGGGCGCGTCGAGAGCTACGAGAAGATGGCGATATCAGGACCCATGTCTCTCCATGGTCCTGTGAGCACACCAGACGGGAGCAGGTATCAAGACGACCCATTCACACCGTCCCATGGCATGCCCATGTCCGGGCCGCCGCAAGGCATGATCCCTGTACCAGAGAACATTGCAAGTCTACACCGCGGACTCCCGCCACAGCCTCACTATGCGCCCGCGTATCCGCCCTTCTCCGGCTCTTCTCGTCCCGGCCAAACCGGGCCCCCGCTAGTCAATGCGCGACGCGGCAACGGCATGATGGGCAAGCTCATGGTTGGCTCGCTTGCAGGTTTGATGGTTCTGGAAGGCCTGGCCGAAAGGCAAGGATCCAAAGAAGAGCCAGCAGATCGCGGGCTGTTCGCCCTGCCCTTCAATTTCGCTGCCATCCTCACCCCTCAAGTCTCCTTCGGCGGTGCAACTGCACAGTTCCCGCTCGCCAAGCTGTTGCTTATCTTCGGTGCCGTATTCTACATTATTGCGCCACTCCTAGACTTTAGAACGAAGCCAAAGAAGAAGTCTGCGCCTGCAATTGTCTTGTCTCCCGCTCCTTCTCTTGCTTCCCCCGTGGAAGTGCGGCGGCAGGCCTGGCTCACCGCGATCCAAACTGTATGGGTTCCTCGGCACAACTTCTTATTAGAAGTCGCTGCCCTAAGCCTGAAGACACTGAAGCTCAGCACGCGAAAGATCATTGGCTGGCTTGGATATGCATTCCTCACTGGTATCACGAAAGAGCAGGAAGCTGCGCGGGTGAAGGCATGGAACATTGCGCTAGATGCCCAGCTTACCGGTGGTGATGCGGAGATCAGCAAGAGCAGGCTAGTCTTGACATTGATGGCGTCTGGAACCTTACCTGATACCCCTGCTCGACTGATGCTCAAGGCCCTGCATCTCCGGGTCCTGCTTTGGGAGCTTGCCAACGCTGGTCACGGTTACGGGTGGATGCTCGACAACCTTAGCGCGAAGTTGGCTCGGAGATATTGGAACATGGCTCGAAGCGAGCAGAGGATCGCTGCTAACATGGCTTCAAAACCAGACAGCGAAGCCGAGCCCCTGCCGGATCACCTGGCGACTCTGCTAGAGAAGGATTGTGACGAGGTCCTTGTCCCCAGCATCGTCCAGCGCGCGTACAATCTCGCTTGGAATCGGCCCATCGCAGAGCAGACGGCTGTGGATCAATCTATGGATGGCGTTGTCGAAGATTTTGCCATCTCTTCTCCCTTAGACGCGCTTGCGGCTTGGTACTCTAGCTATGTCCTCAAGAAGGGTCTGGCTGGCTGCTTAGCTTCTAAGAACGGCACAGCAAAGGAGAAGGTCAAGTCTGATCTGGAGTTGGCGGCACAAACCGCACCTCTGACGTCCCAGGCGCAGCTTAGAGCTCTAATTGCGCAAGCTGTTGTATTGGACGATGATCGCGCCTCACGCATTGCTACCGCTTTCAAAGCATTGCCGGCTCCTACCTCCTCCACCGGAACCACTCTCATGAATCTTGTTGGCGCCGCTCCAGTAGCAACGGACATCCAGATGGCTTTAACGCTGGCCAAGTGCCACGTCCTCGTGGAAATTCCTCAATCCGAAGCCCGCCGGCAAGCCATCGTTGTGGTCAACAACACCTTCCTCCCAGAAGCGACTACGACTCTGCTTAGTTTTGTTGCAGGATACAAGATTCTCAGCCATTTCATTCGAGACCCGTCGCTCCAAGCCGAAGCCAGCTATGGCCTTGAGCGTCTTGCCAGCTCATTACGCAAGTGGGTAGGACACCAGACGGGCCGTCGCAGTGGTCTATCGAACAAGGTGCGGGGCCGCATCGTCAGCCGGTGCCTAGACGCAAGCAAAACGCTTGTGGGTCTAGCTGAGCGCGAAGAGATTGACGATGGCTACGTCAGCTCGAGCGTGAAGGGCGATTGATCTCGACAGTCATTCCATTTCCTTTGTTACTCATCATACCTCGGACAAGTTTGGCGTTATACGGCACTCGATATTCTGTGGAGTTTTGGTCTCATGTACTGGAGTATCTTTCGGACGATGTTTGGTATCAAGCTTCATTCAACTCTGCTTGATCAAAAAAGGGCAGCGGAGGTTATGACGAGTTGCTGTTTCTCAGTGCGGCTATTCGGCCTGTTTACGGCCTCCGTGGTCTTCGTTTGCTTGGTTCAGGCTTTAGGGTATCGGAAGGCTTTCCTACCCATGGAGATTTCATCAGCGGTCAGCTCTTCTGTCGGTATGCTCCTCTCACATGCTTTCTAGCGTCTAAAAGAGCGCGTTTTTGTTTGGGAAAGGAGAAATGGGTTGAGAATGGGTGGCCATGGTTCGGTCTCCGCGGGTCAGATTCTGGGCGACAGGGTCACTACTATCACGCTTAATGCGGAGTAGAGATGCACATCTAAGTAGCTTATTTTCGATTTCATGTCTTAGCAATGCTGTTAAGTTGACGATAATGATGTTCGATGTCTGATATCAGATAATCTGGCCTTATCGATATGCTGGGCTGTTGTGCCTCGGCATCTGTCGGGAAACTTGTTCCCCACTACATTCGACCAACGCGACTTTTAAGACGCGAGCTTGCCAGCTAGTTCAGCACAATGATACCCTCATAGCACCCAGTGAACCCTCCACCAGCATCACAATGCCTCCCAAAACCCCTCCGAAAGCCATCCTCTTCGACATTGGCGGCGTCTGTGTGGGTAATCCACCGTTCCATTCCTTCCTCACCAAGCGCTCCTGCTAACATATCCACCGCCCCAGGTCGTCAGCCCCTTCCAAGCCATCCTCGACTACGAGCTGGAAAACGACATTCCCGTTGGCTACATCAACCACGCCATCCAGCAGGGCCCACACGACACGGGCGCGTGGCAGCTCATCGAGCGGGGCGAGGTCGAGCTCAACGACGCCTGGTTCCGCGCCTTCAAAGCGCAGCTCTCGCGCCCCGAGATCTGGACCGCATACTGGCGCAAACACTCCGTGACACAGAACGCCGGCGGCGTTCCCGCGGCGGCGGTAGAGCGCGTGCCGGCCGTCCCAGATATCGATGCGAAGCGGCTGTTCTGGCGCATGATGCGCATTAGTCGCACGCCGGACGCGTGGATGTATCCGGCGCTGAAGAGGCTGAGGCACAGCGGGCGCTTTGTCCTCGGCGCGCTGAGCAACACCGTGCATTTCCCCACTGGCGTTCTCGACGACGAGGGCGTGCTGTTTGAGAAGGCGCTGCTGCATCCGCCGCCGCCGCATCCGCATGCGGCCGATTCGACGGATATTGCAGACTGCTTTGATGTGTATATTTCGAGCGCGCATGTCGGCGTTAGGAAACCAGATCCTAAGGCGTATGAGCTCGCGGTTAGGGAGCTGGGTAGGGTTGCGGAGCGGAAGGGGCTCGGGGAAGTGAGCGCGCGGGATGTGCTGTTTTTGGATGATATTGGGGTGAATTTGAAGTGGGCGCAGAGGAGTGGGCTGAGGACTATTAAGGTTAGTTTGGGGAGGACGAGGGAGGCGGTTAGGGAGTTGGAGGAAGAGACGGGGATGCAGTTGTTGGAGGAGAAGAGTAGGCTGTGAGGAAGGGGGCATGTCTAGGGGGGAGAAATCTTGAAGGGAGTGGTAGCTATGAGCCCCAATCCTTTTTTTCAAAGCTGGTTAAGTCTTGAGTCTATTCAATAATCTAATGAAGCTCCAGCCGCGAAGAAATGAACCGTTCCGGTCGTAAGGAACGCCCTGCTTTACAACACCGTCCAGTTATCATACACCCACCGGCAACCATCGGGCAGGAACGTCCCATTGAACATCTGCTCGAAATACTGCGGCATACCCTTGAACATGCCGTCGATTCCCTCTTGCCTATGCCAGTCAAAATTGGCCTGCCCTTGCGCCTTAGACACATCGGGGTTAAGGTGGTACAGCACCCTAGCGCCATGGAAGCAGTACCCAAACCACAGACTTGTCGTCTCTGCAGTCGAGCTCAGCGGGTCCAGCTCATGCCGGTGAATCACCATGGGCATGCGCGGCAGGCCGTGCAATCCGAACCTGGCGTCTTCCTCCAGGACGTTCTGGACCGTCGCGCTCTGGAGGAGTTGGCCGGAGAAGTCATAGATGGCCTGTGCGTCCATCTTCGAAGTCGACCTGACGATCTTCTTCGCCGCCTCCCAGTCCTTGGTGCTCAGCTTCCCCATGCTGATCAGGATGTCCATAGCGGAGTCCGCTGCGTCCTGGTGCTCGTTTCCGATGCCCAGCATCGCGCTCCGCAGATGCTTCCCCCACGCCGAGTCGGTGAGCTGCAGCTCGCGCAGCTTCTCAAAGGCGTCCGTGACGTTCGGATACGCGCCGCCTATGCCTGCGCCCGCGAAGTGCAGCTTCGGCGCGTACGACTCTGCCAGCTCGGCGGCCCACTCCGTGGCGAACGAGCCGCCCGAGTAGCCGTACATGGCGTACTGGATGCCGTCGGGGAGGAACCGCAGCGCCGCCGTTACAGAGTCGAGCGTTGCGTGGCCGGACATCTTGCCCGCGGTGAAGCTCGCCTTGGGCCCTTCGTAGTCGGGCATGTTGACGTAGTAGCCTTTCTGCAGCAGCGAATCGACAATGAAGTACAGCTCGACCTCCTTGTAGATTCTGTAGCTGGGGCTGTCGTCCACGGACGGGCTGTCCATGAAGTGCTGGTACGAGATCATGGCGGGCGGGCTCCGGGGAGTGCTGGGCGCAAGCACCGTGGTCACGGTCCAGGTGGGATTGTCGTGGCTGTCGGTCGTGCGGAAGAGGATGTTCATGGCGCTGGACCCGGGGGTTTCGTCTTGTGCGGGTGCAGGGCGGCTGCAGAGGACGGTGCCGGGCAAGGTGGTCTCCCAGAAGGAGTTGGCGGGCGGCTTGTACCAGGGGTCTTTGCTGGGTAGGATGGGCGAGGTCGCATTGGAGATTATGCAGGCTCCGGCTCCGGCTCCGGGAGCGGGGGTGGGGAGTGTGGTGTTGGTGGTGTTTAAGGGGAGGGCGAGCACAGTGCTCACGGTGCAGGCTAGCGCTGGGAGAAGGGTAACGAGAGAGCGCATACTGGCCGTGACAGAGGGAATGACGATAGGAAAGAAGAGATAAGTGCTGATGAAGTAGGAAACGGAAGCTCTCTATGAACCTAGGAATCTTGTATGGAATCCCAGGCGTATCCATGGTCGCTCTAGCATCTTATATACCCAATATCCTCACAGCATACACAGACACAGACTAGCGGTCGCCAATGCCCTCATAGCCAGCTACACGATGTTGCTTCGCGCTGAGCCGGGTATGCCACACACCGTGGCTGGTGCGATCTCCTGATGCCACAACCAAGCAAACAAACATCTGACCGCGCGCCCACCCAAGAGTCCTACAGTAGTATAACTCAACCCCATACGAGGTCTCTACATGCTGAAAGTCTGGTGATCGAGAAGAGGAGCTGCCGAGGTTGGTGGAAGGCCTGAGGTTGCGGTCGCTTATCTACTTCGTACAGAGAATGTGGCTCGTGGTGGCTATTTATGTAGCGGGGGGTTTTGATTCGTGGATACCTGTCTATATCAGGCTCTCAGCCACGACGGGTTCTCTCTCAGCCTCGTCTACTGCTGCTCTCCTATACGAACGCACGGAGTTTTGCTCGCTCGCCATGGAGTCGGTCTCTAGGTAGCGTATGAATACTCACAGCTTTGGATTACGCCTAGACTACAACACCGTAACTATTATCTCATTCCACGGTTAACGGCCTCAACGACCAATTGAAGCATCACGCGATTCTATCAGAGCACAAAGATTGTTTTCTCAAAGATTTTTCTGTTTCTGCCGAGGGGGAAAAAAGCTATCAGATCGGGAACGCAAGAGACCATGCTATCCTAAAGCTTTACCGCATTCCCACCATCATCCAGACTCCTAGCTCTTCCTCAAGAGAAAAGAAACCTCCGTCTGATATTGAAAAGAAAGAAGACAGAAAGACAGAAAGAGAGGAAGAAGTCAGCTCAAAAGCCCCATCCATCCATCGCTCGCGGTATCCAGATAGATCCAGAGCCATTCAAGAAGAATCGAGAAGCCACTTGAAAATCATGACTGTATGCTGAAGGTGCCGATGATACAATGTCCGGTGAAAGGGGAATGAAAACCACGAAACCATCCGTCCGACCCGACCGGCTATGCGTTGCGCAGACAATATGCCGTAGTCGCGAAGAGCGATGCCGGTGAAAGAAAGTCTACTCGCGTTAGCTCCTACACCACACAAGCAAGCTGTACATTGATTGTGAACATACCATCCCTAGCGCAACGAGTACGTGATCCAGTGAGCAAGAGCACTCAGCTCAGCTCAGCTCACATAACCGCGCACTGATACCCGCCCGTAGGCGCCTCCACGATGCGCGGTCGGACATGGACCTTGCGAGTTGGCTTCTCCTCCACGGCCTGAATGCTGACCGGGCGGATGATCTTGAGGAGAAGCGGTGAAGCGGTGGAAGCGGAAGCGGTCTTGTGGATGAGAGAGGTCTTCGCAGATCCAGATCCAGATCCAGCGGCGAGGACGAGGATGCGCAGCTCGTCGAAGAGCGCGAGGAGGAGCGCCATAGCGGAGAGCGTGTCGATGACGGAGAGGAAAGCGAGGAGGGAGAGCATGGCTGCTGACTTCATTTCCTGACTGAGTTTGTTGAGGAGTGATGTAGTAGATGTCGGAAGGAAAGAAGAGCGTGGTTGTGCGTGAGCTCAGTTGGTGTCTTGATGAAAGTTGAAGAAGTCGAAGCAAAGCTGATAGCGTTGTAGAAGTTGGAAAGGAGTCTGGGAAAAAGAAGAAATGGAGGGGAGAGACGGGTATATATAGACGGACGGACGGGAGCTCCTTGCGATTGTTGTCGAGCTTACCATTGTACTGCTGGCTGTATGCGTTGCCCGGCAGGGAGAGGCGTGAGCGACGGCGGCGGACAATTGTAAGCGCTGCGGAGCGACTCGCCGGCGGTCATCATATTGTCTCCGGCTGCGTGGAGCGTGAGCGAACAATAGTCTGTCTCCGGAATGCTCGTCGATGGTTCGCTGAAGCTATTGTTCCTGAGTGGCGGTGAAGCGAGGCGGAAATTTTTCATAGTAATGACTACAATGACTACCACATCGCGATGCGGGCCATTACAATCAAGAAGAGTAGCTACGTCGTCATGTGTTGTCTAGTATATGTGCTCGTAGGAGATGTAGTGGTGGTTGGTGTTGGCGAAGGTTGGTGGAGCGGGACAATACTAATGACCTTTTAGAGTGAATGAGGGGCGCACAATCAGATGAGATGGAATTAAGGGAAAACGGGACCGATACAGAAGCCGACAACTGTTGGGCATGGAAAGAAACGGCCGTACGCACCTTTTACATCCCTCTCTTCAAGCTCTACACCGTTATAGACTCAGTTTTGGAACCCGCATTGCGTGCTCCCGGATTCGAGAAAATCGTGTAGATCTACCGATAGAACATACAGGATAAAAGTAATAAACGGAATGACGAGGATATAGAACGCGATACAAATGGGGAATAAAAGGAAAATAGTAAACCCGCCATGACCATTCCCGACAACAACTCAAAACACCTGTACTCCAAATCTAACTTGGTACACTTACCCTTACAGTGCCCAGCACCACCTCCTCATCCAGCACTCTTCTACATCCCCCCATAGTGCGGATCATATAACGTCCCCTGTCCCTGCGCATCCGCACCCCCAACAACCCCATGCACCTGCTCATCACCCAACGGACTATAAGCCGCCGGCGCAGCTGATCCGCCCCAAGCCGAGCCAGCATGATCCAATTCCACACCCATCATGCTCTCCTCCTCATCAGCCCCAAACGGCTTCCCGTGTTTCCTCGCCTTCTTCTCAGCCTTCATCTGCTTCTTGCCTTCGCGGTAGTTGTTTCCGGGCCCGACGAGCACGCGACCGGGGTGCACGACGAGTAGGGCGACGAGCGCGAGGAACATGGGTAGCGCGTCGAGGACGTACAAGTAGAATTCGTGGGTGAGCAGCGGGTTGCCGTCGAGAGGGATGAGGTATTCGGCGAGGCGGTAGGCGATGCGGATCTGGGTTCCGTCAGCCCTGCGTCTTGTTTCAAGGACGGCAAACGGAGGAGGAGAAGACGAATGAGTGGGACCTTACCGTAATCATAATCAGCACAAAATACAGCACCCAAACCATGAGTCCCCACTTCCGATTCTGGCTATCCCTCCAGCCACTGCGCTCCAGCCCACGCATCGCCACATGGAAGCCCACAAGGATAGCGACGAAGAGCAGCACAAAACCCTGCTGGAGCCCGATGCCGGCCTGATAGACATGCAGGCCCGTTTCCTTGAGCTTCTGGCTCGCGCCAGGGCTGATCATCAGCGCGCCGCCCAACTGCACGGCGAAGCAGGCGATGTCGGCCAGCACGAAGAAGCGACCGATGTATATGGCTTTGAACTTGTAGACGCGCTTCTCGGGGTGGAAGCAGAAGATCAGACGGCCGGCGACCATGTAGACGAAAGCGTTAATCCCTACGTCCGCCAGATCAGCCACACTGTCCGCACAGGAGGGGTGGAAAGAGGTAAGGGAAGGACTTACACAACGGGGCTAGAGCAAACAGCAGAAAGCTGTTTTGTACCAAAGTTTTATTCTGCTGATTCTTCGTGCTCAGCGTGCGGAACACAAACGAGGCAAACTCCCACAGCGTGCCCATGCAGACGACCCAGCAGAACCCTTTCTTGTGGTAGAAGGCTAGGAGGATGTGGCCGAGGGTGGTTAGGAGGAAGAGGCCTGTGACTACCGCAGCAAGGGCGAATGATGGGTAGTATTCATAAAACGAATCGCAAGAGCCGGGAGGAACATAGCCATTATGGTCCGGCGTGGCGCTCACGCATGCGATTGTGGTTTCTGCGCGGGCGAGGAGGTTGACGGATGAAGGTATGTCGAGCGTTGCAGACATGCTGCGATTAGCGCGAATGGGATGATAAATACAGAGAAAATTGATGCACTACGGATAGGGATTTGAAGGGGCTGTTGCGACTGATGAGCGATTGGAATGGTTTGAACGACAAGGCATCCGAGCAACCGTAATACATATACTCCCACCAAAGGAGCAATGAGCTACTCACAAAAATAGACCTCGCAGTGTAAGGACATACGCAGTAGGCTCCGCAGCGCCAGCTCTCAGCCACGGAACTTCCCATATCCCAGCTGGGCTTGGTACAGACCAGTCGCTGGCCACAAGTGCTGCACTTGCGGCTGCACACTGCCACTGACATGATTGCCCAAACGGTGAGAGGACTTAGCTCCGCCGATCGTCGCGAAATCGAAGCTTAAAAGCCCCGAGCTGAGATAACAACGGCAGTGTATGGCTATGTTATGTAGTGGGGGCTGAGGCTACGCACGGATCCCGTTTCGCGGAAAGGACCTAAATAGGAAAATTGTATTAACACAATGCGAGAATGCGATGCCCAAAACTGGTGTTTTGGGAGATGAAGGGGCCACGGGCGCCGCGTTCCTGGGAATTCGCGAGTTGAACCCCGAAATTGGGGAAGAGTGTTTGAGCGGGCATCCGAGGTGATGCAACGACTCACGTAGATCGAGGGATGCACGACACGCACGTGACCCAATGCGCCCGAATACGCAGGAACTGCTGCGGCATCGCAGGGCAAAACTCGCGAAATTGTGGCGCGGATGTTTTACTTGTCTCCTCCATGACGCCATGGGTGATGTGAATCGTCTGCCCATGTTTCCGTCGACATTGTTTCCCCATTTCTCCGTAGAGCGAGCTCGTCGACAACCATGTCAGCGCGAGCAAGTCCATCTTGATCATGTCCTCGATTTGCAATCAGCCCCTCCTCAGCCCAACATACTCCTCTTCCTACCCCGCAGCCTGACATCTTCCAACCGCCTCAATGTCAGCCGTGCTCCTTTGAAGCTCTCTCCATAACTCTTCAATACCTCCTGGAAGAGCGGCTCGGCTGCCGGATGTGTAGCGGCGAAGGCTCTTTCCAGCACATACAAATCCACTGCGCGTTCCTCTTCCTGCATGGCCCGCGTACTTTGCGTTGCGAGACCGAAGTCTATGAGCGTGACTTCGCCTTCGAGCGAGTCGGAGGTATCTAGTCGGGAAGGCGGAGAAGGAGGAGGGACGGAGTCGGTTTCTGTGATGGCTGTCTCGCGCATTGCAGAAACGGTCTGGCGTCCTGCTGGTCTCGAGCTCTCTGGCGGTACTTGCCCGTTCGTAGATACATCAGCTCGCTCAGGCGGCTTCAGCATCAAATTGCTCGTTGTCAAATCCCCATGACAAACCCCAATCTCATGCAGCCTCCCCACCACTCTTCCCACCCTCCTCATAAGCCCCAACATCGCCTCATCCTCCGTCTCCTCCTCCGTCTTCTTCCCCTCCCTCTGTAGCGCTGTTATCCTCTCCGCCCAGCCATCCAGCACCCTCCTCACAGTCTTCCCCTCCACCCACTCCAGCGCAAGCCAGCCTTCGTCCCAATCCGCGCCTAGTACTCCAGGCACGCTGACCCCCTCCTTCTTGCACCGGACGAGCACTCTTGCCTCAGCTAGTATTCGTGCTTTCGTTAACCGCCTGTCGAGCGTGGGGTGTCTATATGGTTTTGGGGGTCGGTATTTGACGACGCAGGGTGTGTTCGGCGTGAGGAAGACGGTTTTGTAGACGAGCGCTTCTGCGCCTTGGGCCAGGACTGTGAGGTTTGAATCTGTAAACGGCGCGGGAAGAGTATGCAGAGGGCGGTCGGTGGGCGGCGTAGGAGGAGGCTGGATGGGTTCTACTGTGGCCTCCGCGGAAGGAGCCATTGCGGCGGGGCGCTCTGAAAGGGAGAGCGCTGGAAGATTACGTGCAGAAGGGCACATATGCGATTAATAGACGTGTTCGAAAGCTCTGTTCCTTCATGAGGAGGCGTGGGGAAAGGTCAATGGTTGTTGTCTAGAAATTTCATGTTTACGGTTGCACACCACCGTGTCATCGCCGCCTTATCGATACGCGGGTACCACGTGGTTTAGCAGATCACACAGGTACCGTTACACTAACACAAGCATGAGTGAAGCCTTTATTGCACAGGCTTAGCTAGCTTGCTTAGCTAGCTTACAGAAGGACGTGACGAGATCGGCAGAGGGAACAGGAAGTAAAGGGCTGAGGAAACAATTATCCGCTCTTCGTACCTTTGTAGGACGTTGGCCAGACAAAAGGAACACGCTGCAATGTCCAAGATCCAGACAAATTTTAAATGAGTGTGATAACATTTAGGTTCTCATCCTACATGACCATCCACCCATTCGTCATCTCAACTGCCGTTTTGATATATGCCCTGCCATCCATCCTACGAAACACGTAAGGAATGATCTGGTCAGTAAGGCCTCCTTTCCATCCATACATCTTTCCAGGAAACCAAATTGCAAAGGAGTGCAAGGAGCCCTAGCCGCAGGCATAGAAGCTCGTTGTCTGTGGGAAACGCCTCTCCCAATGTCCATAGTCTCCAAACCCGTCGGGGCGTATGTATCTTTCTGTGTCCAATCTTTGTCGCAACACGATGAAAGAGAAACCCATCATGCTCATTAAAACAGTGTTCGCATAAGTCAGAGACATGAAGCCAAAAAGAGGAACCTGGACGGTTCCACACCGTGAAATGATGCGGAAACCGAAAAGGCGACGAAGTGAATCATGAAAGAGCAATAACAGTGAACCCCACCCAAAATGCAACCCCAATCCAATGAACGCAAAGCAAAGAAACAAGTCGTGACTGGCCGTAAGTAATGTCGCAACGCCTGCTAAGACGCCGCAACAATATGAACAAGATCGCCTCGGAATCTGCCGAGAAGGTATCCCGGAGTGGAACGGCGACACTTAGAACATCGAGCTCTTTCGCTTCTCAGCGCTGGTGAGGACAAGCTTGGGCATTGTGCGGCGCTCGCCCGACTGCTTTGGCTCGTCCACTCGGATCTCGACAAGCCCGCCACCAACCGACGCACCCTCATCGCTGCTAACGCTGTTGGCAGTGTAAGAGCGGTCGACAGTGGTGCGGTCCCGAGAGCGCTCCTTCGAGGCCTTCCTTTCGGATCCGATGGCGCCGTTGGCAGCTGCACGGAGGCTTCCAATGCTAGGCTTGCCAGAAAGGCTGCCGCTTCCCGCGCTGTGGACGCTGTCGGAGTCGGACAGTGGGAAAGACATCTCAGTCTCGCTCACTGGGCTCATGCTGCCAGCACTATCGGTGCGGTGTCCACGGCGGCCGATGCCGGCACGAACGAGGTTGCTCACAGCCTGTCGGCGCTGGCGCGTAGCGAAGTTCTTGCTACCCTCGTGCTTGGTGGTGGGGCTGACCTGGAGCTCTTCTAGTGGCGGCGGTCCCCGAGGCTGTCGGAGGGGGTGTTCTCCAGCACGCGCCTGCCCTGGGCCGAAGGAGCCCGTGTTGGGAGTCGCGGGGAATCCAACCGGGCGAGTAAAGGCAGACTTCGGGCCCTCTGGCGTTTCCGCCTTGGCGTCCACAGCAAGCGAAGAGAGGTTCTTCTTGTGGCCACGGCGGAAGGCGTTGGCGGACGGCGGCGGAAGCGGGTCGTACTCCTGCGGCGGGGTCGGGGACTTCTTTGGCGGGGATGAGCTGCGGGAGGCCCAAGGGCTTGGGCTGATCTCATTGGGAGGAGACACCTGCAGAGTCGGCGTGTTGACCTTGGGAGGGGACGAGGTGAAGCTCGGAGTCGGGGGAGGCGGAGAGTGCGACAAATTGGCAGACACAGTCTGAGTTCGGATGTCGTCCTGCTGAAGCTGCTGGAAGCTCGGATCTACCACGTATTGATATTGCCCAGTAAGTTGATTGAAGGCAAGGTAGACACCAGGCTGGTCGGTCTCCTGGGGAGCTGAGGTGTTCTGGAATTGCTGACCGTAGGCGTTCATCTGTGGCGTGAAAGGCGTCGACGGGAATGGTTGCGATTGCCGAAGTCCGTTGGTCAGATTCATGGCGCCGAACTGCTGAGCCGTGAGGTTGAGGAGCTGCTGCTGGAGCTGCTGCTGTCGCTGAGCGAGGTAGAGCTCCGTCGCGAGGAGCTGGGCAGCGATGCTAGGATCGATATCGGCATCGTCGAACTGCACGGGCGGCGGCGCCAGCACCTGATCGTAGAGCGTGTGGTGCTGGTTGAACTGGTTGGCACCTGAGAAGCCAGATCCAATGGCAGTCTGAGGAACGCCTTGGTTGGCAGCATTGTAACCCTGGTGGGCGAAGCGGCCTGCATCCCCGCTGCCCATATGGTGCTGGCGCTGGCCGTAGGGAGCCGACGCAGGAGGTTGGGCGGACGTCGGAGTCTTCGGAGCAGTACGGAGGCCAGCGAGAAGGTGAGAGCGGCTGGTGCGAGGAGTCGGCGTCTCCGCGTTCTCGGAAATCGAGGCAACCTTGGGAGGGGAGGCAACGCTCAGGCGCTTGAGCGACGCACCCTTTCCGCGGGAGGCGAAGCTGGCGGTCGGCATACCAATGCCGCCGTTGGACGGGAAGTTGTTGTAAGTCATTTGAGCAAGACCGCCTGCGTCCATGCTCATTTTGCTTTTCTAGTAGGAAAGGGCGAAATGTAAGGCTGCAACAAAGTGATGCGTAAACAACACCAGGAAGGATACAGAATGGAAGTGGACGGTCTCAGAAAGCAACGAGACGGAGAGTCGAGGGAGCGTTCGGGGCGCGTGGGGACGGACAGACGCGCTCAGGAGATGGGATATTTGTACAGGACGTTTGCTGGCAGCAGACGTGAGGGTTGTCGCGCGATTAGAAGATTAAGGATCGTAGCGATCTCGGTGGTAAGGTAGAGGCTAGAATCGTAAAGCGGCCGACGGGCAGTGCGAAGTTGGAGCTATTAACAAAGGCTGGTCGCCGTGGCCGCGAGTCCTCGGCGTCGGTGTGGGTAAGGCGGTGTCGACGCGGCGACGGGAAGGTGCGCAGGCGGGCGGGCAAAGTATGTCGAAGCGAAAAGCAGAGGGCGAATGCTGAAGCTGGAAGCGTCAAGGACGGGACCAAGAGCTGGCGAGGCGGCGTGGTCTTGATGCGGTCGGCCTGCGGGCTCTTTTGCTGGCAGGAGCGGCGGTACTGGCGCGCTCGAAAGGATCGAGATTAGTAGAGGGATAACGGTAGTCCAACAAAGAGGACAATGTAAGAGATGCAGAAGCTGCACAAAGGCAGAGAAGAGAGCGAGGGAGACGGGGGAAAGGGCGGGGTGGAAGTGCGGCCAGGAGGGAAGAAGAGGTGACAGAAGTAGAGCAGGCGGACGAGGGAGGCGTTTTGATGGCCTGGCGTGGTAGGGTGGGTTGGGTTGGGTGGCCCTTGCCGGCTGCGAGGGAAAGCGGGCCCGTGCGCTATTCAGGGGCCACACACCACGCATCCAGCCCTGCGAGCGCGCAGTGGGCTACTGCAGACGGAGGGTCAATTGAAACGGCCGCATGCCATGCGCAATTCCACGCTTCAATAATCCTGCGCAATGGTCTTGATGCTCGTTGTGCAAGTAGAGTGCGAGGGAGGTCGCAGCAGAGGGTGCGCATCGCATCGCACGCATCGCACGCATCGCATCGCGACCTCGATATCGCGCCGCCGCCGCCGACGCCCGCCGCGCCGTGGCTCGCATAAGCAGCCAGTGACACCACCAGCCATGAACCACGGACGACCGACGAGAGCCAGAGCCCTTCCTCCCGCCCAAAAATAAGCGGCCGACAGCGAAGAGCGCGCCCGTGAAACATCCGCACGCTCATTGCTCGACGAGCGGCCGTCCAGCACACCGCAACAGCGTCCCCACCAGCTCGATAGCGTCTGCGCTGTCTACGGAGGCCAGTCATCGGCCACGGCGACGAACTAACGGCGGCTACGCAAGGGGCCGCTTCGCTGCTGGCCACTCAGCGACGAACAACTGCATGCACGCGATGCCCGCCGACTTCAGCCACGAACAGCTGCCCTCACTTCTAAATTAAGAGACCCATTTCTGCCATCACTGTTCAGAAGCGTGCTGGAGCGGACAGCGCTGCGGAGGTTGCAGGCTGCTCGGCCACCTCGTCGCCATGCGCTGTGTGTCCATTACGAATTGCGCATAAGAACCGCGGCTTCGCAGGACTCGAGCTGCATCGCGGGCCTCAACCTGCCCGTCAGCACTCAGCTCGTTCCACTGGCACTCGCTGTCTCTCGCGCGCCAGCCAGCTGCCGGCGCCGGACTGCGATGCCTGGGCACCGCGTCGCGGCAATTTTCGACCTCCGTGGCCGCCCACATGGAAAACTTTCGTCATCCTCCACGACTCCGGCCTTCGTGTCGCCGTCGCTCGTTGCAAAATCTGTCCTGAATGCTTGTGTCGAGGCCAAGAGGCCGCGGTTTCATGGCAAGGGATGCCCGTCTCGCGCTCGCTGAAACTCGTCTCACCAACACCACCCGTGCACATCTCATCTCGTTAAAGCATGCCTGCAGGAACAGCCAGTGCCAAGCCTCGTCTGTCGACCGGCCGTTGAAACAACCTCCTGCTCTCGACGCATCGTTTCCTAACCCGGGACGCTGGAAGCTGGGAGTCTCCTGCCAGTGGCGAGCCCTCGCTGTCCTAATCTCAAAATGCGCAAATCCACGCGCCGCACGCGCTCCCGCCGTCACAGATGCAATGCCTCCTCCGTGCGGTAGGCGTCCTTTGCACGATGGCATCATGTACTTTATCTCCCGCCACAGAACATCCCGGACTGGGGGATACCGTGAGCCGGGAGCGATATCTTATCGCATTTACCTCAAACGGCCATCTCAGCCACCAATTCGGAGTGTGGAGCCAATCCAGGAACAGGAAATCACAAAGAACCATCGCAGCCGGTGGTACTACTGTACATCCTCCAGTGGGCTGACGAGTAGAGTCCGCGATAGAAGTTGGTTTCGATCGGTCGTTTCATGGACACGTCTGCCATTCGCGGCACGACTACGAATCCACCCCGCTTCCTCCTGGAGCACGAGACCAATAGTGTGGAGCGCATACGCAGTCCGGAGAATATTGTTTGTGGGCATGTGCGAAGTATATCGATTGTGGAGCGCAAATCCAACCATGGCGGTCGTACGAGAACCTCGTGCTACTGTGTGGCGGAAAATACCTTTGTGTAGGACCGAGCAAACCAATAGACAGCTTGCCCAACTGTGGAACTCGAGACTAGACCACCAGACAAACACCGTGGACATATGCCACAGGTGACACGCCATTTCCCCGAGACACCCTTCGATTATATCATGGCTGCCAGAATGGGCCTATCGAGAGAGTATATTCATTCTCACCTCAGGCCACGGGGCATAACGCCCCGCATCGTTCCTTCCATTTTCAATCCTTCATTGCGTCTTTTGCTTATAAGTTCAGGGTGCTATTGTCACAGCAGCCAGCCTTATCCCGTCTGAAACATTCCGCCGCCTTCAGCCCTCCCGCATGTTTCAACTGCAACATGCCCTGTCATCAATGACATCAGCTGTCTCCAACGGCCTTGTTTGCAATGCTCGCGAACCCAGGTTCAAGGTGGTGAACTTCGCGGAAGGCTACCCTTCGCCAGGGTCCAAGTAACCAGTTCGGAACTTGAACAACGCCGGAACAATGGTGAAGACGTTGTCTTAGTGCAAGATGAATGCCGTCTCCGCTGTAGGAAGCCATTCGCATCGCAACCTCTCGTCAACACAAAGTATCCACCAGTAAACATACAGCTCCTATTCTAACATACCGGAGGCACCGAATTGGAGCTGCCGCCTTTTACACTTTTCCGGAGATTGCTATAGCTTCACGACACTGTTATCCCGTCTGAGGAAGAATCCCCCGTAACGTTCTCGATCTCGAGACTGCAACGCCACCTCCTCGCTCTCTGTCACACCGGCCTACATGTCGTAGGAAGTTGTCTTTCCTACGAAATACCGTCTCCGGTGTTCTACAATGCTCATTCGTATATTTCCACGTGCTATCCACAGCAGTTTTGTGCACTGTCTGCTGATGACGGCTCAGATCATTATTCAGGTGGAATGCGGCTTCGCAATCCATTGTTGTACATTTATACCGTCGAATATGTTTCCGGTTGACGTGTTTGCTACGCACACGAGAAGTGAGTAGGGGTTGATATCGACAAAAAAGAGGAGGAAAGGAAGGAATAGGGTATATTGATTACTATACTTACTTTTTCAAGCCAGCAGTCCTAAATGGCCTCTGGCAATACGGACAAACAAAACCATCCGAGTGACTACTCCAGTCGTGACCGGGTATCGGGAACGGCTGAGTAGATTGCTGTTTGGGATCTGCTTTTATATCCAGTCCCGGGGGTGATTCCTTGTTCCGACGATATGGAGTCGAGTTTTCCTGGATTACAGTGTGGCCTAAACCCTCGGTGTCTGGATCTCCAGGTAATCGTGTCGACGAAGACGAAGAGATCCCACTGCTCACGACGCCCTCGGAAGTTGGTACTCCTTCAGTGTCGGAAAGGGGGCTAACCTGAACATTATCGCCTGCCAATCGCACCACCTCTGATGGTGGTGCTGACCGAAGATGCGCGAAAATGACCGGATTCGGTTCGTATTCTAGAGCAGACGGGCTGATGCCAATCAATGGGGGTTCCAATGCGGCACTATCGAAAGCCGGCAAAGATCCGTGAATGGCTTCCCCATTCAAAATGCGACGCTTGAGCTTTCCCGCCATCGAATTTGAAGCTGGAGAGGCAACTCCACGAACAGTAATTGAGTCTCTTAGTCCGCTTGTATACGACGGTTCGCTCTGCAGACCTAGCCCTGGAACTACGTCCCACCCTGGAGCACAACTTTCCGGTCCTTCGGGACTTGAGTAGGGTCTGGCAGGATGGATTCTTCGAACGGTAATCTCATCCGGCTGGTCCCTAATGAACGAGAGCCGTCTCTCCAAAGAAGCTCCTGGAACTTCATATCCGCCCGCAGCCCAGCGCTCCAGCTCTTCTGGCCTAAATTGTGACATCGGGTCGCCATCATGGCTAGCAGCAACATCGCTCCATGAATTCGCAGACCACGGTTCGCGATCAGATTCTGCTCCTTCTTTTCCATTATCGCCGAGTTCGAAAATTTTGCTGTCTGTAGTGGAGATGCCGTAGTCTCCCGGCAGCTCAGCGATAGGCGGGAGCCTCCAATGTTCTGGCTGCTCTTGGCCATAATCGGGCCCAAAAGCTACGTTTTCTGGAAACAAAAGTGGATCCGCACTGACACGAGCCGCCTCCGTACACAGACGTTGCGGTTTTGAGGTGTTTGCTAACTCGGCTCGGCGAAAGGGAACTTCCATTTCGTGGATATCCGGCAATGGGATTGCGTCCTCATGCTCCCCATCCCGATGCTCTCTGGCATCTGTCTCAGCGGTCGCCTTGGATTCACCATCGCATTCTAATTCCCGTTGGCCTTCGACCGCGTTGGCCCCAGAGCATGTATGGACTCCGAGAGCAGGCTTTTCTGTCCACTGTGCACTCACTCTCGCGAGTCGGCGCCGAATCCCGGAAACATAACGTCCAAGTGAGAGACTCTGCAGACGTCGTGATGTCTTCGCTTCGGTTCGCTTAGGATCCTCGCCATCATGTTCTTTCTTCTCTTGATGCAGGATCACGAGAACTTGTTTGAGCATCTCGGTGATAGCAGTAATTTCTTGGTCGAGCTCGATCGGGACCATCGTTTCGCGAGACTGCCGCGACCCATCCGAAGATCCGTCAGGATCATAGTAAGAACCCAGGCCTTTCAGATGGACAGAACCAACCGATCCGTGTCCGGAAGCATTGTTGTAAGCCGATGCACTTTTCTTCCATGGTATATATTCGTCCGCTGGTGGTTTTAGGGCACCTTTTCCCTTCCATGAGCTTCGACCTCGAAATAGCAGCGGCGCGACCATGAGGGCTATTCGAGAAAGAGACCACTGCTATCGATGCGAACTAATTGTGCACGGTTTTCACGCGAGATCGTGCACATAGCAAGAGGGAAAAGTATGGCGAGATAGAGCCAGGTTCTTGGAAGTGACTGACTCAATCAGAAGCTCTTAGATCAGTAACGAGGATAGTTAGAAGGAACGAGATCGCGCATCCACGCGGCTAGAGTTGTATCTGCATGAGGCATACCTTCCCTTCAAGCCGCCTGTACGTCTCATTGGTTGGCCTCGCCGGTCAACAAGAGCGAACCTCTTCCGCCTCATTCATGACGAATACTCGACGATAGAGTTTATTGCTCGATTACCTCGATGCTAGGTGCTGGCTTCGGCCGGCGCGCATCTCAACCTTCGGCTGCTCAAGTCGTGTGGACGCAGAGCCTTCAGGAGTGTGAGTCGCGGGTCGTGACAGGACTAATAGCCTCGATGTCAGGCTGGGCCGCCTTGTACCTTTTAAGGGCGAGGACACAGCAAGGATTGCCTTGGCCGACGCATTCACATGCATCATAACGGAACCGCATACGCAACCGCATACGCAATCGCATACACCTGAGCGAGAAACCCGACCTAACTTAGACCCGGCAAGTAGCATACTACCAGCTTGGTCAATCGGTCTCCAAGGAAATCTGAAGATCGACCTCTATCCACAAACTCGACAGATACTCTCGTAATACTTCTCACTTAACGTCGGCATACCGATTGTAATCCCTCTCTCTCCACCAGTTCGCTTCGGGGCATGTTCTCCGGGGCATTCCTCCATACCATCTCGTTCAGCCTCGAGTTCTTAATCAGCATCTCTTTCGTACAGCTCTCGAGATGCCACGTTCGGTGCCGCCGTCCAGCTCGTTATCTAACTGTCAGACATCTGTTCCTGTCGCCGGAAGCTAATGTATTGCTTGCGACGGGGAACGATTTACAACAAGCGGCTTGCTCAAGCGCGCAACTATACGCGACTAATATATGTATAAACCATCCAGGGCGTGATTCGAGCTTACTGAATGCTGCGTGGTTCGTCAGTAGCACCTTCCCCCCGGGGACTTTATTGCCTAGATAGAGTGCAGACTCAGCCCCACTCCGCCTACGTTGACCGGTCACTCCCATTTTCATTCCACCATTCCTTCGACCATGATAAAAACACATTGGCCTATTTTTCTAATCGCATACATCGCTTTCAAATTTCCCTCGGCCCTACTTACTTCCATCCAGCGCACCGACTGTCCACGTTTATTCGGGAGTACACGATTGAAGCCCACCAAGGTGTCATATGGCATGCGGACGGCAGCGGGGTGTGCCGAGGCTGAATCGAGGTTAGGAGAGGCTTAGCCCTCCACTGCTAGATTGCAACTTTTTTGGTTATCGATTGACAGTCTATTTCATCGCTTCCACATCTTCAGCGCTGCTGAGCTTTTTCGATCCTTTCAAAGCATGAAGCACTAGATCCTCCAAATCCTTCTATACTGCAATGTCAGACCCATTCAGTATTACAGCTAGTATACTAGCTGTTGTGGGAGCAGGGCTCAAAGTCGCCAAAGGCTTACATCAACTCGCGAACGGTCTCGGATCTGCAGGAATTGAAGTACGCGTGTATGCGGACGAAATCGACGCCTTCTCTAAACTCCTTCACCGAGTCCGGGAGCACCTACTACAAGAGCAGGGCACTACATTCCAGGACGAACGCACTCTACTTAGAGACATCGTGGATATCTGCGAACGCGTCATCGACCCTATCAAAAGCATCCAGGAGAGGCTGAATCCGCTCCTGGTGCACTTTCGGCAATGTCCAAATAAACTCAAGTCTTTTACGTTAAGGATTCAGTGGATGTTTCGGAGCAAGGAGAAGCTGCTATTCTATCGTGGAGCACTCAAGGGTCAGCATCGGCTTCTTGATACGACGCTGGCGTTGATGGTCTTGCGGTCATGTAAGGATCGGACTGCCCAGACTGTAGAGTAAGACGACGCTCGCCTAGACCGACTGCAGCTAATGAAGCTTCAGAATTCTCCAGATATCACTCGAAAATTCAGTTGTCGGGATTAAGAACTCACTCAGTGACTCGAAAAGTCTCATATCCGGAGAAGCTTCGGTGACCGGAACTCTACAGATAGGACTTCCCGTAACACACTCCGCGTGGAGAAATACTTCAGGCGCTACGTTCGCGGTGCTTGCCCCAACGAGTCCCAGCTCAGAGGGCTCAGCTGGCAGCCAGTTCGATTCGCAACTCACATCGCCGACAGGCACCATATCTTCCGATGAGTCAGCACCTGACACAAGTCCTTGGACGCTCTCCGCAAGGCCAGACGCAGGTGGAAACCTTTACCAAGGGAGGATAATTGGAGAACAGGAGCTAGAGGAACAATTCGATGAGTCTGCACAGGACCTTTGGGAGGACATGAGGGTTGTATCAAGAAAATTACTCCGACATGTTTCAGACGTCCTTCGCGAAAGCCAGGCCAGTACGAGTCGCCACACTACTCCTGAACCACAAATGAATAATCCCATATCCTTGCCGGACACAGGACGCCAGAAGCAATGGGGCCATCTTCAGAAGAGTTTAGAGACCAACCATCGTCCATTGCCCGAAGACCAGATCCCCCATGAGGCCAACCAGGGGCACCTTTCAGCTGGAACGTGGAACTACAGCCCCGCAAGCCATAACAACATGCCGGAAATAGCGAAGAACGACGAGCAATACCTTAGCTTTCAGACCACTGGCCCGACGATGGCTGTCGGCTCCATGCGCGCCCCTGCAATACCTGAGGACGTTATTCCGACAGTGAACGCGGAAGCCTCCGTGGCTGTGGGCGCAAACCGTAGCTACGTACCAAATAGGACAGTCACGTTCAAAAACGCGGATGGAAGCTTGTGGGGACTTCCATTCGACGAAATACAGGAATGGGAGGTAGGACCACCCCTACTGGTGTAAATTTCTAATCTGCTGATCACGCGCAGAACATGCACGCATTTCTGACTGAATTGTATCCAAGAACATCTCTGATGTGCCTCTTCTCTGAGATCACCTTTTCCGAGCTCTACCCAGAGGTTGGCGATACCGGAGCCGTTCTTGGAGCGTTTTACCGAAATGAATACGACCTGATCGGACCTCACGGCCAACGCCTGCTCCCGCAACTCTGGAATAGGGTCATTCAGCCAGGATGGATTATCGAACTGCGATTTCATAATGCGGAGTTCAATGTCGATCTACCGGAGCTGGAGCGTTTGGATGTAGAGTTTTACGTAGACCTGCCAGAGCTAGAACGCACTGAAGTGAAGGCTAGGCTCAACCGCCAGTATGAAAGGGCGAGACAGGATTTGGAAAAACGCAGGCTTGAGGCACAGGAGCTTGAGGTGGGACAGGCATCGGTGTTGAAAGTGAAGCACGGCCGGGAGGGGGTTTTGAGAGTCTTCAAAGGAGAGGAGGCTTAGAATGCATAACTGTCTGAGAGCCTGTTTGGGCTAGACACGTGAGCAGTCCTTTTGGGAACATTGCAGGCACAACCTCTATTGGACGTATCCTAGGCGAAGGTACCACCTACACTGTCACCTCATTGGATACCGCAAAGCCGGACAACATGCAGACCCCGCCGCGTCAGCCAGGCAACTACTTCAACGACACTCGTAGCTCGCTCTATGCACATTCAGCATAGCCAGAATGGAAAATATCTGGGACTTAGCGAACGTTGAAAGGACGGAATTCGCAGCGGCCGCTTCTCTGCTTGCCATCACCACCCAAGGAAGATCCATCTCCAGCTCAGAGCAGCCTTGCGCAGGGGAAGGCAATGACAGTACAGATGAAGAAACAGAAGATTGGGTCACGGTGACACCAAGCGCGGGCCTACACCGGATTCCTCGGTCCAACTTGAAAGACAAATTCCTGAATCGGTTGGCCGAGCTATTGGCCCGCGACAAGTCAGCTGCGCAAGGCTTGTCCCGGATGGACTCCAAGCATGTTGCCGCTGCCGCATGGATTAAGGGCACCGGAGAAGAGCCAGCAACCATCCTGATAGCGAAAAATGAGGGACTCGACGATCGCGACCGCAGGATGCTGGACCGACTGGAGATGTGGCTTCGCGTCATCGCATCCACCGGCCGCGTTCCTGATGTTCAGAGTGATCACCTATGGGTGGGAAGCTCTCAATGGGAAGGCCTTCTCGAATACTACCGCAACCGACTGGAGTTCTATATCTCCTTGATCAACCAGCTCGGGTCTGCCGTGGGACCACCATCTGCAGAGGCGGGTGAAAACGGCCCAACAGTGGCCCACCTTCAAAGCCTCTGTCGAGACTTCAACCAGCGTTCAACCCCTCGTCAGCTGGGCGACATCGTTGGTCTGGCATATGCTATCCGCTACACACCCTGGAGCTTAAACACCAACACAAAAGCGGCGAAGGCAATCCTCATGCTCGGTCGCTTACGAGCCATATACGAGAGCCTTAAATCTGCGGCGTTGACCTTCTCAGACTTCAAGACCATGAGGATCATGCCAGCCACGGTGCCTCATCACATGAACATCAACACGACGAAGTTCCGAAAGCAGCTTCGCGAGTATGCTGACAACTACTCGTCCAACAGCCGCATTCTCAAGACAAAACAGGCGCAAAGATACACAGGAGCGTCTCGACTCCATGTTCACGCAGAAATGCAGGTCTTGATGAGCGTAGAGAGTGACCTGTCGTGGCAGCGCAGAGCGCACCCGTATATCGGCACAAGCAGGAAACCATGCTACCTGTGCCATGAGTTCATCAACAAATACACCAAGCTAACCATGACCGGCGATCGTGCACCGAACTTCAGGACCCGGGCGTCGCATGGTAAGGTATACCCACTCTGGAGCCTACCGAGCTTCACGACTGTCGCGCAGAATAGGGACTTGTCCCTCGCATCGGCACTGCTCGAGGTCTTCAACGAAACAATAAGGCACCTGGGCAGCACCCCGTCCCTCCAGCCAGCAATTGCAGAATCTTCTGCAGGTGTGACACAAAGCGGAGTACATGCGAGCGGCACCAGCAGGCTCATGCGGCAGTATCTAGCCACTCAGCGACCTTCAGATTGCTCAACAGCCCACGAAGCAACAGAAGACAAAGTCCCTCTAGGACCAAAAGTCAAAACTGTCCTCGTCGCCCGCTTCCCCGCAGATGGAAAAGACCCGGACCTCTTCCCCATCACCTTCTACAGCCTCCCCGACAAGGAAGACCGCCGGATCCGCGAGATCCCCCACATGACGGTGCCGAATTTCAAGAAATTCTGGGGCGCCTCGCAATTCACCAGAAGGTTCCGGAAGCTCCTTCGGAACGAGGCGGACCAGGACGCCCCTGAGGGCTACAATATATACTGGAGCGAGGACCCCGAGCTGCCAGAGAACGAATACGTCAAGCGGCTGCTCGGGCTGGAGCGCATAGACGCCGCCCGGCGCTTCTGGTACGGCGACGTCTTCTTCGTCCGCTTCAGCGAGCACCCCAAAACCTTCGCATTCGACGTCTACGACGCCGAGCTAGCAGCCCTGCGGGTCCCTGAGGTCGGCGCCTTCTTCAAGGAGATGTGGGACGAGCAGTTCCTGGAGCACGAGCTAGAGTATGACAAATACTTTGAGACGCAAATGGAGAAGAAGGAGGCAGATGCCGCTATTATCCTCGAGCGGATGTATGTATGCCTAGTTTCGCAGTCATCAATGCGCTCGACCCCGTCATAAAGATGCGAGCTCGGCTGACGACACGTACGACAGGACGCCGATCGAGCGCGAGATACTGAAGCGCGCTCCGCCAAGCACCCTCGAGTTCCTTGCCATGTCTGCCTGCGATGACGGCGCGCTGCTCGACCACAGGATCGAGGACGCGCCTGACCATCCCGGCATGGTGAAGGTTAACACCTGGGAGAAGCCTAGGGCGCTGGATGTAATGAACTGGGCGGGGTTCGACAGCTCGCAGCTTTGATTTGCAGGCAGTTTGTGGGGACGATCTCTGAATGGAAGCAATCAACGCTAGCACCAAGAAGGGGGTGGATATGTTCTCTACGGGCCCTGGCTTTATACGCAATCCGCAATCCGCAACGCGATTTCTCCTGGAGTACTGCACTGCGGGCCGCTATTTAGCATCCCGAGATAAGCCTTTTCCATTTTGCACCTGCCGCTTTCCTCCCAAGCCCCTTTACGCGTTGTATGGGGCCAGTGTGCTTATTTTTGTTCGTTCGATGTTGCCGCTTGATCGATTCGGATACGCGCAGGGCGATTCCGGCAATCTCATGACCACACGAAACATTCCTCTACATCTTCGACTCAGTGCTTATGTTCGCCACGATGGTACTGCTGGTGCGGATTATCCGAACGAGATAAACGGTATTGTTAGCCAGACGCTTTCCCATACAGCAATGTCATCCGGCCTATAGGATATAGTTCGCATGTTGAACTAATGTAGTACAGTAAGAATTGGAGTTCTCGCCGTCTGGTGGTTTCTAACAAGGGGCTTTATTGGGCGAATTTTGCTTGCAAAGGGCAGCTGAGCCGTAGGAGCGGTCCGTCATTCTGGCCGCGAATCACTGAACTAGCTGGGGAGAAAGCCAGTAAGATATGAATGAATATATTGTGGAGGCAAAAGACCGCCTTCGCCCGCTTATGCCATCGTCCTCTATCCCGGTAAAAAACTAGACGCTAATATAAAATCCGGGGAATCTCTAGCACCATACATGCTCCGCGAACGCCTAAGCCGCCATGAGTTGCTCATACCCTATCATGACATTCATACCTAGGCAGCAGCCCGATATCCCCTCGACCTTCGCGCTGCTTCATCTAACTAATCTCGCCGCTGCATTCCCTCCTCACGCCGCACTTCCCAACGCCCCAACATGACTCTCCGCCTCCACCTCAAACTTCTTCCCTCCAATCTCCACCTGAAGCTTCGCCCTCACCCTATAGTTCCGCGAAATCGCAAAGCTCCTAAAGCTCGGCGGCGTGAACCCGGGCACGCGACTTGTAAACCAAACCTGGCAGCTGCGCGCCTGCTCCGTCTTCTTCTCGTCACCCTCACTCGCGAGTACCTCCTCCAGCACCACCGTCGTCTCGCCCGGCACAGCATTCAGCAGCGTCTTCTTCTCCCTATAGACAGTATCTTCCTGGCCGGAATACACGCCATTAACCGCGTTCTCAGGGGTCTTGTAGTGGTACCCGCCCATCATGCTATTCGCCTCCCGATCGCACGGCGCGCGGATAAACGTGAAATCCAGTAGCTCGAGCTTCAGCACCCGGAACGTGATCGCCGGCACCGCGACCACGTTCGCGCTCTTCTCGAGCACGGCGAAGGCGGTGCGGAAGCGGAACTCCGCGCCGGCGGTCAGCAGGTCGGGCAGCTCGATGGCGGCCTCGAAGTCTAGCTTTGGCGTGTCCTTGGAGAAGCGGTCGGACAGCTTTTGGCGGAGGCCGAGGGATGCGGGGTCCTGGCCGGTGAGGGAGGATGAGGAGAGGGTTAGGCGCTTGGGGTAGCGGACTACGCTGAGGGGCGCGTTGAGGTGCGGGTTAAGGGGCTGGAAGAGGATGGGTGTGGTGGCGGAGAGCGGGTCTTGGTTGTTGTTGTGCTTTCCTGCGCTGATCCCGGGGCAGATGAGGCGCGCGGTGATGCCGTAGGAGATGCTCGCGTTATCTGGGTCGTCGGGCCTGGAGCCCCAGAAGAAGGTCGGGGGGAGAAGATGCGGTTGCGCGGTCCAGCGGTCGTCCGTGTCCATTTTATAGCAGCCCATTCTGTTAAGCCCTGTGCCCTGGGGGACCCGGAAGCTGAACGGGAAGGTGTAGTTCTGGCCGGGCTGCAGGGTCTGCGCGTGCTGCAGGAGATTCGAGGTCACGGCGAAGAGAGGCGCGTTGTCCCGGTAGTGTGTGTAGTCGGTGTGCCTGTGGTCGTCGTGGGTGGTGTTGTGGTGGCTTGTGCGCAGCCATACTGATGAGTGGCCCCAGAGAGATACGTCGACGGCTTGCGGGTTGATGGGGATGGGGGTTGAGAGGGAGACGTGGCCTGTGACGGTGTCGTTGGGTTTGAAGACCTTGTCTTGCGGGGTGGAGAGCTGGAGTGAGAGGACCGGGAGCGGTGCTGATGGCTGCTTGCTGTGCTTGAAGAGGCCCATGGTGATGAAGTATCTTTGTAGATATCCCGTGGAAGGTGGTGTTTTTGCTACGTCTGGGGCATTTGGCTGAAGACAAACCACGGTAGATTTTGGATGCACGACTAGACTTGATCTCACGGAGATTTTATGTATTGCTCAAACGTTAGCTTACCCAAGCCCCAGTTTGCGGCACGGAATGCCCATGTGGTTACCCAGCCCTATCCGGGGTGGTGAGCGAATAGCGACAGAGGAAAGGAAGTGGCGCGGTTGCGGCTTAGACGCCAGAGCGAACCCTGCGGCATCTTAAAATGAGCTTTCGCGACAGCCACAGGCTGCGCATCAAAGATTTCGTCATCTTTCCTGGGCGTTCGTGAGATGCGTGAGATGTCGAAGGTCGGGGCGCGTATTCTCGCACGGATGACCGATTTCGCACTTTCCTAATTTGGGAGGTTCGGAGAACGTCGCACAGCCAAACTTGGAGGTCAAACCAGTCTGGAAACACGGCTCCTTCAACATATATCTCTCCGATCCACTAGATCTCATTACCACTTACAAAAATCTAAACTACACTTTCGCTACATTCTCAATCCGTTCGAATAATCAAAAGCATAAATCCCCAAGATTAACCCATCTCCGCACGTGGCGATCCATCGAGTTCATAGCTGCTCGAGGACTCCAGTTCCGTACCTGCACCGCATCTTTTTCCGCTGCTGCGAAATGCATAGCGGACATTTTCGCTGGCAACACCCCTTTCCTCTGCCGTATCCTTCTCACCACATAAAAGCCGAGTCCACAGACGGCAATACCACCCACTACTACACCTGCGCCGATCCCACCCTTCGCGCCGTCCAACAAGCCACCAGAAGCAGATATCGCAGGCGGTAAAGAATGATCCGTTGATGAAGGAAGCGCAGACGACGAGGACAAGGACGATGCAGCCAGCCCGGCGAACAGACCAGGAAGCGTAACCGCGCCCGGCTTGTACACCGGCGCACAACACGCCGTCGTATCCCCACAGCACCATTTCTCAGACGAATTCGCCGCGTCGCACGGCGTCAACTGTGCCACATCCGCGCTCTCCTATTCCTCACATGTGAGCGAGCGCGCCATCCAAGCAGGCCCTCCACAAGAAGATAGCAAGACAATGAACGAACGAACTCACCCCGGTATCGCAAACATCAAGACAAGCGCCGCTTCCTCAGTCGCCATGCGTGCAGTAGACGCGATAGTACCTAATCCACGGACGCTGCTCCTCGCCGGGCGTGGTAGAGAAGCCGCGGTTGTGGCACAGGCCGGTGGGCAGACGCTCGTTTTGCGTGGAGCCGAATGCTATGTCGCTGCCCGGGGGGTTGGCCCATTGCGTGTGGCGGCATATTGTGCTCAGGGGGTTTGTGGGGTCGGAGGAATAGGGCGCTGAGGCTTCGTCGTCGGGGGCGGTGCCGTTAGGGAGGGAGCATGTTGATGTGGCGGGATGGACATGGAGGAGAAGGATGAGGATTCGCGGTGTGCTCTGCGGAGAGAATGTCTTTATCCTCGGGGAGTGGGTTTGGATATAGACAAGGGTGGAGAGTCTCAGACAGATTGCTAGCAAGGCAGAGTGCAGTGTGGAAGATGGGCTCATATAGACATTTCTTTGGACCCAATGTCGTGTCTTGCTCGAACATATGCAGAGCCGTTCCTAGCACCCAATTAAGGGAGTCGATGGGCGATACCCGCCAAATCCGGCGTTTCGGCGTTCGTAAACACGTATAGGGGACGAGACGTCTCCCCAGAGATCTGAATTAGTCTAATTAGTTTTCGGTGGCACTGACTTTCGATAAGAAGGTGCATGGGGGTGGCTGCAAGCAAAGAACGAGCCGTATTCACCCACAAGGCTGAAGCGCAATTATGTGGGTGGACGCGGCACCCCCGGGCTTGTGGGAGAATGAGCTATGGTTTCTTGAAGAATTGGCCCAATGGGAATAGGAGTCTTCGGTAGAGGGAGGTGAAGGACGGGACGAGATTGCAAAACCTCTGCTCCGTGGATGGACACAAGCGCTAGTTCTATGCACAGCCACAACCAGTAGCCACATACACTGAAGGATTCGAAATTCAACTGTCCAGTTCAGCACACCTTATGGCCTAAGGTATCCTAGATATGTCGGCCTTCCATGCCTTAGACAATACGCTGTTCGTCCGCGTTCCCCACTTTACCAACCTCGCAATAACCAATTCCATCTACAGTCCATTGCTCACTCTTCTCGCCACGTCTTGTAGCAAGCCTTGTCTCCGGGACCATGACAATGGTAGATGCAAGTTCCACGTCCCGCATTCACCGGCGAGCCACGGCCGAAAGCTGCCATGCCCGCGCCTTGAAAGCGAGAGGACAGCTTTACGAGTGTATCCAAGAGGAAGGCAGGTGGAAGTTGAAAGGAGGTCTGCTTCACCTTCATCTCCTGGAGCGTCTGTCGACAATACATTAACATATGCTTTAGACAAGGGCGGGGTCAGCCAACACTCGGCGTGTCTATACTTGTTGAAGGCCTTCGCGAATGCCTTCCCCGAGCTCGACTGTGCTGGTGTGCACAGCGGTATACATACCCTGTCCTCGAAGTGCCACGCCACTATATCGGACAATAGCCGGCAAAGAGGGCTCCCAGGAGACGTTTCCATGTAGACCTCTCCGACACTATCGAGTAAGCTAGTCCTGTCCTGTGTCTGCGCCTCGTGAAACCATCCCAGCATGGCGTCAATGACCGTGTCCCGAAAGTCGATATCGCCCAGATACTCTCCGAGGATATAAGCATCCACGAGCTTTAACCACTCTTGGCGACGAAGAGGGTCTCCGACTGCTGTGGTTTCCTCCTTGGAAGGTTTCGTGTGGAGACGACCCGAGTATAGCCACTGGACGTAGACGGTGAAAGCGGTCGGTTTGTGGTCTGGCAACGCGGTAAAGGCGCCAGCATCTCCGGAGCCGCAGGGGTCAAGTGGACTGACGAAGAAAGGCGAGCGCCTGAGCAAGTTCTCGTGCACTGTGAAGTCGGTGTGTTGTGACTCGGTGCCGACCCGAACCGCCCTGACCTTGATGCCGAAGCTGCTGCGGCATTAGCCAAAGTCTGCCCACGTCAAAAGTAAAGCCAGACTTACTCCAGGATACGGTTATGAGAGAAGCGCTCAGCCTGAGCAGCCATCTTCTTCCTGGCTTGCAGCACACTGCCACCGTCGAATGCAGGAACAGCGGGCGGGGCACTGGACGGTGTCGAAGCAACAGACGGCGGTTTCTCCCCGATCCTCGACGGCGTTCCGAACCGCGTCTGGGCAGATGTTGCTGTTGCTCGGGCTTGCTCCCGGGTGGAAGGAGCTGGCGTACCCGTGTCGGTTCCAGAGACACCTGGCTCCGTCTTGAGCTGCGTTGGCATTGGCGCCATCCGTGTGCAGGCGAGAAGAATGGGGAGGCGACTAGGTTGTCGCGCGAGGTCGAGGAGGGCGTTGGTGAGTGAAGACGAAAGGCGCGCCCGTCGCGTCGCCACGTGCCTGCACCCGAAGAAGTAACAGCAAACGCACTCGAGAAATCACTATCCTAGACGGTTATCCCATCCCAAGTCATCGTCAACGTTGGATGGAGGCATCGAACGGAAGCGAAATCGAGTATAATGAACAAAGACACCGAGCGAAAAGCTAAAACGTATTTCTCATTTCACAGTCCGTCTTCGACTCCTACTAGGATCTCTAGCCTAGACCTCCCACACAATTTCGCCACCATGCTCGTTCTCATATATTACACTAAGGGATGATGTGCTCGGATGCGAAAGGTAGATAGAATGCTCATCTCGGCTCGCTCACTCGCTCGCTGACAGACACGACGCTCCAAAGATATGATATGCTCATACAATCACGAAGGGCAAAGGAGAACGGGAAAAGGAAATTAAAAAGTGAACGGAAAGCGACAACGCAACAGAAGCGCTGAAACAACGACAACCTGCCAAGGAACGCCGTGCTGGGTATCGTACAGACAGACAGATTGTAAGGAAAAATTGCAGAAAGGACGAGAACGAGAACGAGAACTCATCCATGGCTATGGCTCACAGCGCCACGCAAAAGGGTCGTCTCAGCATCAATATCGACATGAAAGGGGGGCATGACCGACATCCTCCGTATATCCATACCCTCCCATTCCCTAGTTCGTCAAAACTGCTCATGTTTCTTAGAAGATTTCGTCTTCCTGCTTCAACGCATCCCGGCTCCTCGTCCGCTGCGGCCCAAAGAAGCCACTCCCGAACCCGCTCTCCTCCTTCGGCGTCGCCCAGTCCTCTGGACTCGTGACATCCTCTCTACTACTGCTTACACTCCAGTCACCTCTTCCCCTTCCCTCGCTATCCGTCTCGCTCCGCCGACTGAACGGGCTCGGAAAAAGAGACATCTCCTTTGGCCCCCTCTGCGTGGTGGACGCCCTCGGCGTGGACATCCGCTCCTCGTTGGACGCAATGATGGCGTCTGGGGAGGGCGTAGGGTAGGACGGGGAAGTGGCGCACATGATCTTGGTGACGAGGGCATGTAGGTCTGAGAGCTCGCGCTGGAGGGTGGAGACTTGGGATTCGAGGGTTTTGCGGGCGGTGCGTTCGTGTTTGAGCGCTTCCTGGATGGCGTTGAATTGGGAAACGAGATCTGAGCGCTGCGCTGTGGAGGGCCGATTTTCGAGCGAAATGATGGTCTCGGGTCGGTCGGTCGAGCTGGGGAATTCTTTGACCGCGGAGAGCGGTGCCAGCGTGGGTGACGAAGGAGCGTCTGCTTCGTGGTGACCGTGCAGGGTGTGGTTACTGCTCTTGCTAGATGAGTGGTGCAGGCTTTGGCGGTCGCTGGTAGCGGAGGAGCTGCGGTTTCTTGAACGACGGCCCTTAGGTGCGTTCTCGAGGATGATGGTTTGGCGGTTGCTGCGGCCTGAGATGCGGCGGACGGAGGTTTCGAGCGTGCGCATGTTGTCTTCTAGATGCCTCACGCGGTCTTCAATGGAAAGGCGGTTTTCCGAGCGAGGAGGAAGTGCGGGCTCTTCAGAATCCTCGTCATCGGAGAAGCCGCTCCTCAGGTTGCCGAAGTTGAAGGCTTCTACCGGGAGCTGTATCTGACTGATGTCTTGATCGTGTTGCGCTACCGGACGAGGATCAGAATTGCTAAAGTTGAAGGCTTCTATGGGGATCTGGCTGATATCCTGATCGTGCTGGGCTACCGTGGGGGCATCGTCAAACGTACTCGGCGACGCAATGGATTCCGGTGGTTTCGCCATAGTGTCGTGGGTATCCCGAGTATCCGCGGTCTGTACAGTTTCTACGGTCCTCGCTGTCTGCGGCCGTGGCGTGTTTGTGCTGTAGACACTGGCAGACGCGTAACTGCTTCTCCAATGCCGTATCTCCGCGCTCCGTCTCCGCTCAACGGACGGTCGGGCTTTGGCCAGATCGCGCAAAGCGCCAGCGCTCCGCGACCTACGCTTTGACTGCAGCGAATGCTCGAACTGGCCAGCATGCGGTGGACTTGACAAAGCGATACCAATCTGCGGTGACGGTATTGATTCACCGTCCCGCTGCTCCTCCCAAGTCGGCAGCAGCTTCCTTCTCCCATCTAAACTTTGTGTTTCGGGATTGGCAAGAATGGTCGGGAGCGTTGCTCTGCGGCGGCCGAGATCTGGCGAAGGGATCTCGAACCTTAGGTATTCATGAGGGGGACTGGCTTCTTGCGGGGCATTGACGTTCATCGGGAACGGAAGGTGCTGCCCGAGAGGATTGATGGGTTGCGGCTCCTGCACTGGCAGGTCGGAGATTCGCGGACCGTGGTTGTTCGGTCTCCTACTCCTATCTGAGGACTGTCTCAACAGGCCGGGATCCTGCGCTGATCAGTCCGAGTTCTGCTCATTCTGCTCAAGAAAACTTACACTGACTGTATGGCCATGCCCCTTATGCGTAGCGTCTCCTTCTTCCTCGTGATGTTCCTCCCGACTCCTCCTACCAAACATCTTCCTGAAGACATTTCGCAAACCACTCTTCCGCTTCTTCTTGTTCGGACTCGTCTTGGAAGAGCTTTCGGGTATCGACGGGAAGGGACTTGGGCTGCTGTACGGCGCAGGCTCGACGGAGCTTCTGTGCTGCATTTCGCTCGTCTCCCGAACGCCACTCGACGACTTCTTGTGGCGAAGCTCATGGAGGTCCTCGTGTATCTGAGGCTCAGCCTCTACATGGTTGGGCTGCTGTTCAGTTTCATCGTGAACGCTAGGCGGAGCTGGAGGTGGGTCCGGCGGATATTGTGGTTGCGGGGGGACCGCGTCTTGCGGCTGCGGTGACGACTCTGTTCTGTGCTTCTCCGCATATTCTCTTTCCTCGTCTTCGTTGAGCGGCATGTCCTCGGTAATGGGGATTGGTCCGCTAATCTTCAAGTCTCCCCGCCGGATAGCTTCCGCTTTCCAGCTTGACCGCTGAAGAGTGCCTTCGCCACTCATGTTCGGGGCGAGGAAATCCTCTTGTGTGAGCATGAATCGCGATGAAGCTACTCAACAGAGTAGATATGGCACAGGTGCGCGGAACGGGCAATGGAGCTGGACGTGGCCCGACGCAGCAGTTGCAAGGAAGACCCGGACAGCTGTGGGTCTGCTTTCCATCACCCTGGAACAGCTACTCAGAAGTAACTACACATTAGACGGAGCGCGCAACAACGGCAGAGGCCGAGTATGGTAAGGTCCAAAGCGGCCGAGAAGGGTATACAATATGCGCCCCACCAATGCAGCGGACGGCGCGAAACAATGGCGAAGTTATGAATGACGAAAGAATGTGAGAAAGAGCGACGACGTCAAGCAGGGAGGCAGAACGAAGGGCGGGAGAAGAATGGGAACGAATAAGTATCAAACACAAGCGTCATGGGCAGGGGCGGTGAGGAGGGGGCGGAAGCGCATACCACACTATGGACGGCGCATAGCGAATTGAGGAAGGAGGCCGTCAAGGTCGGGGCCGTGGCGGGCCAGGAATGTCGAAAATATAATAGCAGATGCGGGCGGAGAGGCTAGGAAGCTACAGATGTCCAGCAGCCAGACGGGCGTGGGGAGCTCTGCAGGCGCGCTTGGAGGGTCGACAGGCGTCGCACTGGCGCAACGGGCCCATGCGTCTCCACCATCTCGTGCAGATGGACGGGTAGCGAGGTACTAGCGGCTCGAGCTTCCAAGGTGCGCTGCGCGGTGCTGTTTCACATGGGCCGTCGAAGCGTGGGCGGCCGAGACGGGCAAGGCGCGAACGTGGCAGCCGGCCATGAAGCCGCCGCGGGCGTGCGCCAGCAGCGCCGGGCAGCTGTAACAGGAGGCCTCAGCGGCACACGCTGGCGGAGGCGCGAGCCGCGGACGAAGCTTTTGGGCATGGCGTGCCTGTTCTCTGTCAAGACCCTGGGTGCTGCAGGCGATGGTGGTTTGAGAGCGCCCGCGGGCCAAGCGCCTGGACAAGCGCATTGGTGGAATACCGCTAGCGCGAGATCCTGGCCGGAAGCCGACCGCGAGCGCTACTTGCACTCCACTCCACCCTCAGCTCGACCGCCCCAACAACACCGAATGCATATCGATACGTGGCTGGCACCTACACACGGGCGTCGTCGAGGTGTCAGCTCACGGCCAGCGCCGCAGACAGACAGGCAGCCGGCGGCATGGCGGCCTCCTATCGATAGAACGACGGCGGTTCGCAGCCCCGCAGAAGAAGCAATTTCAGCAGACTTTCCAGCCTCCTGCGGGACTCATGCTGCTAAGATGCCGCGCAGATGGCTATATTTTTGACTCTGGAGACTATGCGGCTACGGGGTTAGTCCCCGCCGTTAGACTTTGCCTTCGAGCGCGTCGACGCCTCTGGTTCGCGCTGGCTGGGCCCGACTACGAGCCGCTAAGCTAAGTCACGCCGCATGCAGGACGCAGATTCGAGCAGAAAGTGTGTCTTGATTCGTACGCCCGCCGTATACACCGCACCGCAACCCCGATCACGGGCTCAGCGACGGCCAGCCACCAGAGCCGCAGCCGAAGCATTGGAACGGAACAGATGTGTCAACGGCCGCCCTGGATCGTGCTCATCCGGCATTCCGTTCGTCCACGTATATGTCGCTAAGATTGGGGTATCGCAGGTCCGCATGCTCCTCCAAGAATTCCATCCACGCCTTGAGGAACTTGCTGCCCCTAATTTGCACGTCAGCGTTGTGTTTCTGCCAAACGTTGCACGGAGCATGGAGACGGTAGGTCACAGCATATGTGCGCACGCGTCTCGTCTCACGCTACTGAAAACAAAGCCATGTCCTCGGGACTGAATGCGTCGAGATGGGCAGACGTGGTTCCCATGCGTAGTACTGCGAAACGCAGAAGGAGCGTCAGACGTACCTGCCTACCGTATCCGAGTCGCCAACAACGCATAAATGCCTTTTTGGTCGCGTCATCGCCACTGCAGTCATTCGGTGAGCAGGTTTTCATGTAGAGGTGTGATAGCATGCAGCGCGGAAATTATGGTGCGTTGCTCTGTCTTACCATTCAATCGCCGCTTTTCGCCCAGGAACCCGACTTCGTGGTCCGCATTGCTCCTCACCATGCTGACGATCACGGCTTCTTTTTCGCGGCCCTGAAACCCGTCGACGGAGCCTAATTCAATGCCTGGATATGCTTCTTTAAGCATTCCAGAAAGGATGGCTAGCTATAAGGTATAACGCCGTTAGTTGCGCCATGTATAGTGGAGCGACGGCGGGGTCTGGGGTCGCGCGTATAGTGCCATGTCATGCGCGAACAACCTACCTGAGCATTGTACGGCGTAACCACTGCTATATCCTCCGCTTTGACACCAGCAGCTACGAGATTACTGACATGCAGTCTGACCAGCGCGGCTTCTGCCTCGTTGGACTTGCTGTCGCCCAGGCTCATGCCTTTAGCGCCTTTCCCCAGCTCTTCATCTTCGGTCTTTTCGGGGAAGTCTCCGCCCTGAGTATCCCAGAAGACGATCGGTTCGCGAGTATCCTCACTATCCTTGATACTGTATGGCAGATCCTTGAGCAATCGATCCTTGACGAAGTCGGCAGCTATAAGCTTCGATTCGTATAGTTCGGCAGAAGGAAACTGCATGATTTTCTCATGCATGCGGTATTGCGTCGTTAGCATGCGTTTGATAGATGGGCCGTGGAGTGCCAGCAGCCTATCAAAGAGCGTTGTTTCCAACGTCATGTCTGCTGCCACCGGCTTTACTGACGGCTCCGCATTGTTCTGAGCACCATCTTCAGCCTTCGATTTCTTGTCCTTGCTCTTCTTTTCATCCTTCTTCTTGGCTTCCTTTTTCGCTGCTTTCGCTTCTTTAGAGTTTAGCGACTTGATAGTTGGCGGTAGTTGCAGGTGGTCTCCGGCTAGCACTAGCTTCGATGCTTTGACCCAAAGTAAAGGGACCCAACATTGCGCTTCCAAGGCCTGACTAGCCTCGTCCACTATTACCACATCGAACTCCTGCCCTTTCACATGGAAGCCACCTGCCCCGTGCAGCGTCGCAAGCACAACACTACTTCCGCGGACCAAGTTGTCCACGCAGGCCTTCTCCCGCTCTCTGTACTCCTTCCGCAGCTCTTTCAGGTCACTGTAAACCTGTCGGCGCTCTTTTGCATTCCGGGTCTTGCGAATAGACGCCTGTTTATCGTCCATCTCCTTGCGCACATCCTGGACGAGAGCCGCGGCATCGGACGTTCGAGTGAGGACGTCCAGAGAGTGGTTCAAGACTGAGGGCAGGAGGCGCGCTGGATGGCCCAGACGAATCATTGGAACCTTGTGAGAAGCGAGCCGCTCAACGATGTTGTCCACTGATATGTTTGACGGCCCGCACACCAGCAGACGAAGCTTTTGCTTTAGCAGCTGTAGGATTAGTTCGATCAGCGTATGAGTCTTGCCAGTTCCTGGCGGACCATGGATCAAGGCAACCTCTCGCGATGCCAGAGCAAATCTGATAGCCTCCTTCTGGCTATCGTTCAATGTCGGATCATTCCATTCGAGCTTGTGGAGTGGATTGGAAGGGTCATTGAGATCTGTCGGAAGAGGCGAAGGTGTCCCCTGGCCGAACAGCACCCGCATGAAAGGCGTGTACTCTTGCTCTTCGAATTTCTGAAGCTTCGTCATGGTTTGGTTCATCCTGCGCCGAAGTGAGTATGCTTGAATTTCAACGCGTACAAAGCGAAGACATACCTTTTGTATGTGACATCATTCGCCAATTTGACGCTACCACAGTCATTAGTCCTGCATGGTCGCCGTCTTAAAGTCGTACATTGACTGACATCCATAGCTTCCCTCCGCTGGGCACATCTGCATCCTCCTTATCCAGCACTACTTCGATGTTCTCCCTCCTCACTCTCAGCACCACGCCTTCGACGCCCTTCTTCGCGAGTTCACGCTTCTCGGTCTTCTTCGCGCTCCCAGTTGGCTGGTCCTGTATGGCCACAATATCTCCCACTCTAATCCCATGTTCGGGAATATCCGCCTTCTCGCCTTTTGTCACGACCGCCGGGTCAAGTCCGAGCTCGACCACACTTTTGCCGCCGAGGCCAGTGCGTATAGAGGAAACATTAAGGTTCAGGATGGCCAGCCCAGCGCGGGAAAGCGCGGTTGGCGTGTGTGACGAAAGCAGCGCGTTTGTTTCCGCGAGCTCGGCCTGCAGTTCGGCGTCGAGCAGGGTGAGCTGGGTCGCCGCGAAGGATGGGATATCTGTAGGTTTCGGCATACTGTGTGGTTAGTGTAGGATGTTTGCGTTGTGAGACTGAAGATGTTCGGTCGTGGTTACGAGATGACGAGTTTGTTCACTGCCCCCGGCGGCCTTGGACCGCGCCGTCGTCACTCTGCCGGCAATTGTGAAGCTAGAAGACCGTGAGCGATCATCACCGGGGCGACATGCCGCAGGACTGTGACTGTTCCTGCAGCTTCGGCAAGATGGTTGTCATTATCAGGCACTCGGGCTCCTTAAGCTGCGGAGAGATCCCCTGCACCTCCGCTTCGCGCTGATTGGTTACTGCTCCGTCGGGGCTTCCCAGGGACGCGAGTTTCAAACCTCGTCCGTCTGAACTGAGCTCCAGCTGGCTCTTTTCTCTCCAACTTGCTTTTGCCTCCGCCTCCCACCTGTTTTCGCGCTCTCCGCCCAGATGCGAACCTCGCGCATAGCCCGCGACACCTCGAGAATCCTCGCCGCGTCTCGTACCCCCCCATTACGTCAAACCCGCACCCGAGCGGACGCAGCAACTCGAGACTCCAGTCTAAACACGGTTGAGGCTGGTGATGTCGCAAGAGACGGGGCGCGCGAGTCAGAAATGGCTGTTAAGGATGAGAACGCGCAGTCTGATTCGGAATTGAGCTCTGTGCCGGACGCTTCCGGCTCGGAAGGGAGAGAGACGAATCCTAGCAGGAAACGGAAAAGGAGACAGGCCGCGCCGGTGATGCTCAAGCGGGAGAGCAAAGAGGTGTCCATAACGAGTATTGCGTCACCGAAGAAGGCAGGAAAGCCCAAGAAGGCGCGCCGGGTACCTGCGAAGAAGGTCGTAGGAGCAGACGGGAGAGTCAAGGTGGAACCGCCACCCAATTGGGAAGAGATATATGCTCTGACCAGAGAAATGCGCAATGAGATGGTTGCGCCCGTCGATACAATGGGATGTGCAAGTCTGGCAGATCGCAAGGCCTCGCCAAAGGACCAGAGATTCCAAACACTCGTTGCGCTGATGCTCTCAAGTCAAACGAAGGATACGGTGACCAGCGTTGCTATCAAAGGCATGCAAGATAATATGCCTGGAGTATGTTGGTGTGCAATGTGCGGACTGTGAGCTTCGGTTGACCGTCACAGGGCTTCAATATCGAATCTGTCCTCGCAATTGACCCTCCCGCACTAAATGCGTTCATCAACAAGGTGGGCTTCCACAATCTCAAGACCAAGTACATAAAGCAAGCGGCAGAGGTCCTCCGCGACAAATGGGCCTCAGATATCCCCGACACCATCCAAGGCCTCATCTCCCTCCCCGGTGTGGGACCGAAGATGGCATATCTCTGCATGAGCGCAGCTTGGGGAAGAGACGAAGGCATCGGCGTCGACGTCCACGTGCATCGTATCACTAACCTCTGGGGTTGGCATAAAACAAAGCAGCCGGAGGAGACAAGGGCTGCCTTGGAGTCGTGGCTCCCGAAAGACAAATGGCACTACATCAACAACCTTCTCGTCGGTTTCGGGCAGACAATATGCTTGCCCGTCGGGAGGCGGTGTGGGGAGTGTAAGCTGGCGGAGAGGGGCCTCTGTCCTTCGGCAGTGGTAGGAAAGAGTACAAAAGTCAAGGAGGAGGCGGCGATCACGAAGCTTGAGCGGCCCAACGGTGAGGCCGTTGTCCGGCAGAAGACGGTTGTGGCCAAAGAGAGCGATGTCACAGCTGAGGATGTGGAAGGCGCGATACCCGACATTGAAGACATAGGGAAGGCGCCGCCCAGGCGCAGTGCTCGGAAAGCATTGTAGGTAGCATTTGACGTCTTCTCTCTCTTGCAGTGGTTTTACCATTTTCTTCCGTTCCCAACATTCTCATTTCATCCCCCCTATCCGTGGTTCTGCGCGTCGAATTCGCCAGTAGCTTGGGGCCTACGCTGCAGGCTTGGTAGAAACACCTCGATGTATGTTCGGCACCGAACCCTCTTTTAAGAGCTCGGCCAACAAACAGGCTTGCGGGAAGCTACGGGTCGCTCCTGCACACGCTCGTGCCATTGCCTCTGCGGTAGCAGCCTACGAAGCCAGTCTCTCGGGCGCCTTCCTCCACCTCTCGCGCGCACCTTCCTCCACCGCACCTGCCTAGCACTAGCTTCCTGCTTCCGGCAAGGTCGTTCGATACGCCGAGACAACCTGGTTGGCCCTTTGAGTGGCGAACCCACCCACCGCTGCCGTCACGCCCGCGCTCCTTCCTCCTTAGATTTCACAGCCCGCAGGCTCCTACCCCATTCGGACCGCGCGAGAGCTTTCTGGTGCCTTGTGACTCACCTGACCCGCGCACGGCTTTCACGAGTGGCCTCCCGCGTGCGCCTCCGCCGTGTACTTAAGCTGTTCCCTCTCCGCCACCAGAACCCCACCGCGCAACCAAGGAAACCATCTGTTGTACCAGTCCAGCAAGGTGAGCCCAAACCCGCACCCTCACCGAAGCGTCGCACATTCTGGCAGAACCCTCACAAAGTCAGCACCGGTGCAGACAAACTCCAGGCAGAAGTCCCTCAGTTATGGCAAACGGCAACATCACCGAGCACACGGCCACGGCCGGCGTCACCACTCCTGTTCCTGACGCGACCGCCGCTCCTGTTGACGCAGGTACCAAGGAACATTCAGAGGCCACCGGACCAAACCCAACCAAGCGGCAGGCGAAGACGCGCACGACCAAGGCCCAGCGGGCTCGCCATCCGCTTTTCGTCCTCATAGCTTGTCTCTGCTATTTGTCCATGGCTCTCAGCTTCGTGCATAATGGCTTGCACGGTGTTCGAGCCATTCTCCAACCTCGTTTACGCGATGCGAACTTTTTGGCCCGGGCTTACACGACCAAACACCGCTGGGAGCTGTCCCTAAACATGCATCTGGAGACTCTGGTATCGACTCCGCTCGAGAAGCACTCGTTCGAGGATCATGATGAATGCCTGGCTCGTGGCATCACGCTTGCGGACGCCCATTTCGGTGACTTCCCTTACGACATATACCCGGACATCCTCAATGCCACCATGGAGTGGGTTGAGGACAACTGCGCTAAGCTCATCTTCACGCCGCAAGTTCATCCGGAGCCTGGATCATACACTCTGCTACGCGCGAGCTGGGCAACAATCACCGAGAAGTCCCAAACCGTTATCCACGTCCTCAAGAACTACGGCAGCCGCATCAAAAACTGGTTGGAGACGAACTGGTTGGGGAAGGAGCCCCATGCCCATCATGAAGTACAAGTCCAACATAGTGCTGGTCATGAGCAGGAGTCCTTTAAGCGGCCCCTTCTGATGCCGCACCGCTTCAAGCTGGTCTGCGGTGACAGCCCTGTCTGCCATCTGGAATACAACCCTCCCGCCGAGCACGCCGCCCTCTTAAAGAAGGCGACCGAGGATGTTGTCAAGGACGCTCAACGCAAGGCGGTTGCCCTATCCACGTACACGGCCGCAACCGACAATGTCTTATATTGGAACAAAGCTGCCCAGTGGATTTCGATTCCGCTCGAAATCGTAGCTATCCTAACACTCACAGCGGCGCTGTGGTATGGAGATTCCCCGGATCGGTCAACCGCTGTCTCCGTCAAAGGAGTGGGCCTCGTGATGCGCAAGCTAATCGCTGAGATCTACTATAAGGATATGCAAGTTCTGCTGTTCCTTATTGTACAAATCATCTGCATCCCGCCGATGTGCGGGGAGCGGACTTTCCCTCCCGGTCGTACCTCGGAAAACGTGGTTGTGCTCTCCATTATGTCTGGGGTAGGTTTGATCATTCCTTTCTTTTTTCCCTTTCCTTCCCTTTTTCCCTCTAAAGACCGCGTGGAAAACATAGTCTGCTTCGTGGGTGCCGTTGTGGAGCTTTACAACGTTCTGCGAGAGTCAGAGGACGGTGTTTCCAACGCCAAGGACGAGAAGATCACCGAGGATGACAGCCCGGCGGACGGGGGACGTCGACACACTCCCTCATCTGACTCGAAGCTTCCGCGTCGCCAAATCTCGCCGGAGACTTCACTACAGCAGGATATCGAGGAGGAGCGTCAGGCTATGCGTGAGGAGCTAGCCGAGCGCAATGAAGAGGGCGGCTGGCAGGAAGCTCGTGGTGAACGCCCCATGAAAGAGATGGAGCTTGGCTCGGATACCAGCTCCGAATGGTCTGTCGTGGAGCAGTGGCAAATTCCTTCGGCATAGGATGCTGCACTGTGTTCGCAGCGGGGCGGGGCGAGCATTCCCTAGGCACGGTTTGTGGGTGGTTGTGCGTGTGTCATTTTCATGGGCTTGACCCGAGAGGTCTTCAATGTTTTCGGATGGATTCGGCGTGAATGGGCGGCATGGCACGTATGATGTGTGGACACTTTGTCTATACAGTAGGACACACGCGGTTACATAGCATGGCTATACCGCAATGATGATGGTGCCTTACGATGCATCGTCTTACAAGCAGCGCCAGCATTCCCACTTGAACCCATGCAGCCCCTTCCATATGTCCGCCACCGCAACAACCTGAACCATTTGCTTGCTCTCGTGTCTGAATCTACCTTGTGATGCATCAAGCCTACCTAGCGCACAGTTTTCCAAGTTCTGACGAGCCGGCGGGAGGCGCGGCCAGGGAAGTACTTCACAAGCACTGAGAATCCATCTTAATCACCGCAGAAAAATGATGATACAACCCGTAAACCTCTCTATACACAGCACACACGCCATACTCACCTACTTATCCATCCACATCCCCTTCCCTCCCTCCCTCCCTCCCTCCCTCCCTCCCCTTCCTCACATCCACAAACGAACAAACAAGCAATGACAAAAAACCGCGGGGGCAAAATTCATCGTCCAGAAAGAGAATGGCGCCTCCTGTAGAGACAGACCGATAGTAGTACTATTCCTAGCATGCATGTACCTCCCTCCCAAGCCAGCCGGATATCAATGCACCTTACCACAACCACACCAACGAGCAAAGACAAGGCGAATGAACAATGCCGAGCTAGGCGGAAGAACCGGCTACGGGGGAGCCGATATAATGTACAACAACAACACTAGCCAGACGAAAAGACTGAACGACGAAACGGTGAAACGATGAACGCTGGACGCAGCCGGCCCGCAAATACTGGTACCAACAACAGAACAAAAACGCACGAAAGTGTCGCTTGGATAAAAATAGCTCCTAATCCTCAACGGCGCACTCATCGCAATCCCTCTCCTTGCCGTCCTTATCAAAGCAAATCTGCGGATTCCGATTCTTCAACGCCGCAATCTGACTCTCTCTAAAGTGCGCAAACTCCTCAGGGCTCTCCAGCTCCAAGCGTTTCAACTCCTCCGCATTTTCTACAATCCGATCAAACACCTTGTCCCAGCCCACGCCCTCGGTCATCTCGCGCAGCTCCTCGCCGCTGAACCTGTAGAGATGTTCGCGGAGCGCGAGAAGGTGCTGGGGCAGGCCTTCGTGGTCCATGGTGCCAGAGACGTTGGCATTGTCGTGTTGCGGGGTGGAGGGGCGCGACGGGTTGAAGAGCTCGGTGCGGACGCGGTGGCCGAGGCGATGCGCGCGTCCTTCTTCGAGGGTTTGGGCGCGCAAGGCGAGTGAGACGTCGGAGTTGTGGCGTGAGCGGAGCGCTTTCGGCTCGTCTTCGTCGGAGTCTTGAAGAGCGCCCGCTTCTGTGACGCTTGTGGAGAGCGTGGGTACGGTGGAGGCGGGCGGAGAGGTGCTGGGAACCGAGCTGTGTGTCGATGCGTCGTCCGCGGGCTGAAGGCGCGTTTCGGGGTACTCGTCTTCGAATCGTTGGATCATGCCTTGCAGGGTCTGGTCGAGGAAGAGAAGGCGGCCTAGGCAACGTTAGCGACCATCTACTGCATGCGATAGAAGAGGAGAAACTCACGATAAGCCATGTCGTTACCTGCCCTGGCTTCTCTCACCAGAGCTCCATGCAACCTCTGCCTGATATTACGAGCATTATTGAGCAGATTCTTGGACATCATCCTCGCCCTTCCAGCCCCCTCGAAATCTTCAACCCGACTTCTGGGTGTCATCGCGCCACTAGCAGGAAGAGATTGCCTGCGAAGATCCGTAGCTTTCTGTCGCAGGCAGTAACTCAGCGCCTTTGCGACACCCGTGCCACCGACAATGTAATCGTCATCTGGTGGTGGCAGGTCGTTGTCGTGCTTCTCGTTGTTCTCCGTTTCGACGAAGCACAATAACACGTCTGGAATCTCTACCTCTTTCTCTACTGTTTTGAGTTCGGGAATCTCGGAGAAGTTCTCCATATTCCTTAGGCAGTATGCCACTACCTGTTTCGCCAGCGCCTTGACCACTTCGTTGCTTTCAGGCCCCGGAACGTCTACGTCGATGCAAATGAGCGTTTGTGAAAGCTTAGCTGCCACAGTAAGTGAAGCGTAAAGAGCAGCAGCTTCTTCCTGCATCTCTTCGTCGGTCGCAGTGGCGAGGGCGGATATTTGAGGGTTTTCCAGGATATTGACATGCGCGATGTGGGAGCATTCTGGTAATACTTCTGCAATCCCAATAGCTTCCTCAGGCGACAAGGAGACATCCATGAGATGTATCCTCTTCAACTCTTTAAACTGCGGGATATACTTCCGAAGCAGGCAGAGCGATGTTTGATGGGAGAAAAGATCCTTGTTGTGCGAAAGGTCCAAGAAACGGAACGCTGGGAGTATGACCAAAGCTGGAAACAGGATTTTTAACGACACCGGAGTGAGGTCGCAATCCGCCAGACTCAATGCCCACAGCGGACAGTCCTTCGTAAGGCTCGCGGCGAGACGGCCTATGGAGTCTCGAAGGCCGTTACCACCTAGATCGAGACCTTGGCATACGCCAGATCGGATGTAATGGATAACATGACCGAGACCTTCGTCATCTATGTCATTGCCTGCGAGGCCAAGCCTTTGAACACCGCTGACAATGGCGCCATCTATGATCATCCTAATGTTCGATGAGGTGAGGGCGCATTCGGCCATAACGAGCTCTTCTAGCGTAGATCCTCCTAACCGCTCGGCGATGGCTTTCGCTATGATCTCGGCGACCTCTTTGGGTGACTTGTGCTGGCTGCTGGGTAGCTCCCCCGAGGAATTTGTTGTCTGAGGAGACAGCTGCGGAGCAGGCTTAGGAAATGGGATCATGGAAACGTCGAGGGCCATGATCGATTTGCACATGTATATGAACAAAGCAATATGCCTCCATCCTTCTGCGGTTATCTTGGGGTTGTTTTTCAAAACAAGCTTCTTGACGAAGCCTGAGCGTTCTTCGATCTTGACATGCCCGTGCTTTACATGCTGCTCCTGGGACTGGGGACGTTTTCTCGAAGTCTCTGGAATTTTCGCTGCGAGCAACCCCGCCAGGATGACCCGAACTTTCTCGTCGTTCAAATCGGCGTCCTCCAAGAACAGCTTCTTCACGGGCACCACTGCTAGCCAGTCCGAAAGAGTGACCACGTCGGCTAATTGTAGTCTGGAGCCGGTGAGATCTAGGAAGTTTACTACGCCCGGTTGGACAACAGAGCATGCAGAAGGAGCGGAGAGTTGGTCAACGATCCTCTTAAGAATAGGCGTTTCCCGCAACTGACAGCACCTGCGATATATCCGGAGCGGATCCGTGGTCGGGCGATCCTGCTGCTTCGGTGTTGCCTTGTCAGGTATATCTGCGGCGCCATCAGCGCTCACGTCGCCGTCCTCCCTTGACAGTTCGAGTGGTATTGATCCATTTTCCTCGGCTTTCCGTCGCTTCTTCTCCTTCCTCTCCTTGCGCTCAGCCTCGGACCGCTTCTTCTTCTCTTTCTTCCTGCTCGGCTCCTTCTTCTCCTCGTCCAGCACAGTGCCCTCTGGGTTTGGTGCTTCCTCATTCCCCACAACCTCCCGAGTGGCGCAAACGCTCACCGCGCCCTCCTTCTCCTTCTCCCGCGCTACCGATTCGGGATGCTTGAGAGCCTCGCCTTCGCCGCGCTCTTTGAGTTTCCTTTCTTTCCGCTTCTTCTTCCTCTCTTCGGAATCCGCGTCATCCTTGTACCTCGGACCGCCCGCTATCTCGACGTCAACGCAAAAGGCAACGCGGCGCAATTTGTTCTCATCCAGATCCGGCACCAGACACCTGTTCCGGTTGGGGTCAATGTTCATGACCTTCCGGGGGCATACCCCGCCATGAGGGACGACCTTGCCACCGCCGCCCACCTGCGATCCCGACGACAAGCGACGGAGCGCATTTGAGATGAAGGAGCTCTTGGGCTGCTGCGGAACGTAGGGCTCAAAGCTTGCATGCTGGCCGTTTGCTGCGGCCTGAATGCCATTCAACGCACCGTTGGCTGATGACGTCGTGCCACTTGCGCCATTTGTGCTCGCGGGGGAGCCTTGAGCTTGGGCATGTGTCGTTTGCGCTGGTGAGTTCTGCGAGGAAAACTTGGAGCTGATGCTGGATATCCACGAGTTCTTTCGCGACGACCGTGAATCGGGCGGCGTGACGCTCCCGGGCTGCTTCTCGGAGCTGCCTCGGCTAAGCAGCGCTGGACGCTTTATGGGTATTTTCTGCGCGGGCGACGGTGCGGCGGGAGGAGTGGGCGGCGGCGAGGGCCTCTGGACGGCTGGGGCGGGCTCTGGGTTCTTTCGCTCGTTGTGGGCGTGATTCGGAGGCAGGCCGCCGTGGGCTGAGGTGCGCGGGGGAGTGTCTCTCGAGAGACCCGGCGACGATGGAGCATGCTGGCGATGGTGATGGTCTATGGACACATGCAGGTTAGTCAGGAACGCACCCGTACGACCTTTCCGCAGTTCCGAGAAGGAAGTGGGAGCGCGCGGCGTCAGCTCACCTCGAGTGGAGTGGTGCAGCCACGAGACGTCAACGCCGTGGATGTCCTCCATGGCGGGCAACAAAGGCTTCCGAGATGGCTACAGATACTACCGCCGCTGGTATATGAAGCGCGCCATCCGAAGCCGTGGGTTGTGGGCGAAAAGAAGGGTGCGGCCGAATTGTCAGCGGGGCTTGGGTTGATGTTAGCCGCAAAGTGCTTGGACTTCCGCGAGAGGTGATTTGCCTAAGGCCTGGACAAGACACCCCAACTTCCCGACTGCTGATGTTAGAATGTTAGAAGAGCTGGAGCGTGCGCGTCGTTTCGCGAAGTCTGACAGCTGCAGGAACTCGCGGAATGGAAAGCGTGCTGCAAATGCGCTTTTTGGAAGCGTGCGCAGGTGCGGTATCTGACGTCCTGGACTGCCCTAGCGATGACGAAAGGACGGCGCTCCGATTCGGCTCCTCCCCGAGTCTTTTCCACCGCCCGGGCGCGTCCCGAGATCACGTCCCCTTCTCAAAACATCCAACCACTAGCCGTTCGTCCGTTTGTTTGATCCCACCGTATAAACAGCCGCACGTTTCTGTCTTGGTAATCCTCGCCACCTGCGCTTTCATCTTTAAGACACTCGTGCGTGCTGCTGAGTAAATGCGTTAACCACTCGCTATCGGTAACCGAGTCGTATCACAGCAGCTGAGACCGCCTCACCTTCGCTGAGGTGGCTGACGGCCTAACGAGCCGCGTTTCGCTGATCGAAACAGCCAGACTCTCGCTGGCATTGAGCTGTCGCCAGCCGGCGGCGCCCATCATATGGCCAGGAAAGCATTCACGAACCACGCATGTACACGCACTGTTCAGTGGGTCTTCAAACATCACCCGAATGTAGCATGCCATTTCATTGAAGGCTGGTACAGGCCCTATCAGGTACGGTATCCCAATGCATCCCAAGACGCCGTATATCTTGCTTTTGTCATGACCAAGGTATGAGGAGAGACGGCAAATGAACCCGCCTAAGCCTTGAGCTCCAGGATCTTCTCCTGGACGCGCTTCAGCTTCTCCTCCTTGCTGAGCTTCTGCTGCCTGTGCTTCTTCGACTCGGCCTTCCACTCATCCTTGGACTTCTTGGGCGCGTCGCTGGGCTCCTTCTTCCAGGGGTCCTCGCGGATCTGCTTGTGCGCGTTCTCGTAGAGCTCCTCCAATCCATCAGCCTCGATGTCGTCCTCGATGTAGCCGTTGAACTGCGACTTGTAGCGCTCCTCGTCGTCGTCCGCCAGCGTCTCCATGTACTCAGCGACGTGGCCACCGAAGATGTACTTGCGGAGAGTCTCGGCATCAAGTTCCTTGGTCTCGATGTCGTAGCCGGGGAAGCGGTTCTCGGAGTGCGGGACGAAGAGGCCGCCGTCGGAGGCACCCTTCATGGCACCGAAGACGCGGGCACCGGTGGAGGTGCGGACGAGACCGACATCGAGGAAGACCTTGAACGGCCGGCGCTCCTCGCCGTCGACCTCAGCAGCCTCGGTGAGGGAGAACTCGCCATCGGCCTCCTCGACACCAGTGAATGCCTCATCCAGTTCCAGCTTCTTGAGTGTGCGGCGGGCGAGGAGAAGACCGGTAGCGTAGGCGGCGGCCCAGTTGGTGAGACCGTGCTGCTCAAGTTAGAATCTGGGAACCATCTGGTGCGACAGGCACATACAGTGATGCCATAGGGCTTCAGCTCATGGGCATAGGCAGCCATGAAGACCTTGTCACCGCCAATCTCGGAGCTGACGATCTGGGCGATGATGTCGCGGTTGGTGAAGCGGACGACCAGGCGGTACTTAGGCGCATTGTACTTGTTCTTGGCTAGGATTCCAGTTAGTAAGTGCACCTGGTTTCTGTAGCCAGAACAAACGTACCTTGGGTGACCAACCGCTTGCGGGCATAGTAATCGGTCTTGCCCTGTCGTCGGCGCTTGTACTTCACCTGGTAGCGCCTGAGGCAGTCAGTCTAGAAATCCGCAGAGGCGGAAAGGAAATTGAATCTTACGAGAAGTAGGCGTCATTCTTAACTAATTTGCTCTGTAAGAGGACCCCAAGTCAGCAATTGAACGCTTCAACCGGCATGTATCGAAGCAGCTTGCATGACCCTCGCTTTGCCGTCGTGGAGAGCCCTTGGCGGCGTAGACCACCACGATGGCGTATGAGGCCGCTCAGAAGGACCGCCCAACGAAAGTTGAGGCGGGGTGGAACTGGAGAGGATCCATGGCGTGTTGAGGCGGAAATCAAGGTGAACTTACGAAAGGCATCTTGACCGACGCTGATGGCGAGTGTCGTCGTTGTTCAGGCTGGCTGTAGAGGACGTCGAAGAGGACCCTTCGTTGAGTGTGCGTTGTGTGCGGAAGGGAATCTTGGCGTCCTTAAGCGAGGATCCTCAAGCATCGTGGTGTTCGGTTTTGGGGTGGGTGACCACCAGCACAACACTTGCGGCCGGCGGCCATGCGAATCTCTGAATCATTATCCGGGGGTCCAAGATGAATCGAAGTAATACGATGGATAGTTCTGCTTTGCGCATATAATGTTCAGATTCTAACGCGGACATGAAAGGAAGGCGCACCGCCGACTGCCGCCGGAAGCCCCCCCCACGACATTTGGATTCTCACTACTTCAATCGAAGCTTGTAAATCGTCTTTTGGCTCTTTTGAAAACATATCGCCATTGTGGTTTGTCCTGACAACTTCTGTACTGCTCGTTTTGGTGCTGTGAGATTCTGCCAAGACCAGCTTCGCCAACGCGTGGACGTCAACTCCACAGCCCCTCCATAGCAGCCAAGCACGCATTCCGCGAATTGCCCGCAGACACTCCCTCACCCCTTGTCTTTTCCTTTGCATAGTAAACCACTGCGGACAGAATGGCGGATGTTCCAATAGGTAAGAGATGCGCTTCAATATCGTGTTCGACCCTGCTAACGCTGCCCACAGTTCTCGACGGCGGTACCGGTTTCCTCAAGGCAGGCTATGCAGGACAGGTCTGTCTAGTTCCTTGAACGCATGAAATGATTAAATGCGTCGTGCCTAATCCGCGCTTCACAGAACTTCCCCGACCACCAGTACCCCTCAATAGTCGGCCGCCCGATCCTGCGATCCGAAGAGCGAGATGGAGACATCGTGGTCAAGGACATTATGTGCGGAGATGAGGCGGCGGCAGCCCGCTCGATGCTTCAGATCACCTACCCTGTACGTGGTTGCTCAGGAATTGTTGAGGGCAGCCTCAGCCGTTCTAACGTGCGCTAACGCTGTCTCACCGCGACAGATGGAGAACGGCATCGTGAAGCGATGGGACGACATGCAACATCTCTGGGACTACACTTTCTTCGAGAAGATGCGCGTGGACCCGACCGGCCGCAAAATCCTCCTCACCGAGCCGCCGATGAACCCTCTGAGGAACCGCGAGCAGATGTGCGAGGTCATGTTTGAGCGCTATGGGTTTGGCGGAGTGTACGTGGCCATACAAGCGGTCCTGGCCCTGTACGCTCAGGGTCTATCTTCGGGAGTAGTCGTCGATTCAGGTGACGGTGTTACTCACATCGTCCCCGTCTACGAAAGCACCGTCCTCAACCATCTCACACGGCGCCTGGATGTGGCGGGCAGAGATGTTACGCGGAATCTGATCGCGCTGCTGCTGCGAAGAGGCTACGCTCTCAACCGAACGGCTGATTTCGAGACTGTCCGGCAAATCAAGGAAAAGCTCTGCTACGTCTCATACGACCTTGAATTGGATCAACGCCTTAGCGAAGACACGACAGTTCTGGTGGAATCCTACACGCTCCCCGACGGCCGTGTCATCCGAGTTGGCAGCGAGCGCTTCGAAGCTCCCGAGTGTCTGTTCCAGCCGCATCTTGTGGACGTTGAGCAGCCCGGCATCGCCGAGTTTCTTTTCAACACTATCCAATCCGCAGATGTGGATGTGAGGAGCAGTCTGTACAAGGCTATTGTGCTAAGTGGTGGGAGCAGCATGTACCCCGGTCTGCCTAGCCGGCTAGAGAAGGAACTGAAGCAGCTATGGCTTACCAAGGTACTGGGTGGAAACCCGGAGCGACTAAATGTACGTATGCAGCCACCGTCTGTGAATGTTGCTAACGCAATCCACAGAAATTCAAGGTCCGCATTGAGGATCCACCAAGGCGTCGACACATGGTTTTCCTCGGCGGTGCTGTGCTGGCCAATATTGTAAGTTACGACTACGTCCTTTGCATGCATAGGCACTGATAACGCATAGATGGCGGACAAGGAGAACATGTGGATATCAAAACAAGAGTGGGAGGAGCAGGGCGCCCGCGCCTTGGAGAAGCTTGGTGCGAGATGATGAGAAGCCGAAAACGGGTGGAGAAACTAGAGTTCAGTATAGAGGGTAGGCTACTGGCTTCTGGCGGTCAGAACTGACGACTGGTGCACAAAAGAGATATTCCTGATGCAGCATCGGCCTCTCACCATCTTCGCTTGTGGCATTGTGGATATGACGGGTTCCATTACAGCGGCGCCTTGCCTAGATGCCTACTCTCAGGCGATTTTCGCCAGTCCAGCATATTGAGGTTGAAGGGGGTTAGACTGCTACGCCGTGAGGTGGGGTATCCATTGTTTGCTGCGATGCGCCTTTTTCTCTGGTTGCACACGGCTTGCGGATGCTCGATCTCGTGCATGGTGAGAACAGCCGGCACCCAGCGCCTGGATATTGTGCCTCGCTCTTTCCTTCCCCGAACGTCTCCGGCTGAAGCAAACAATGCGCGATGCACCTGCGGGAGATCGCCCTCGGGATATACTGCTCCAATGCTGCCACAGTACATTCCTCGTGGTTAGATTGCTAGACGTGCACGCCAGAGGCACGCCTTTATTCCACGCCTACCCCAATCGGAAGCGGACGCAGACGTATGCAGTTGCTCGTGAAAGCAGATAGGATCGTCTTTGTTGGAAGATTGCTGTGCTCCGCACCCTTGTGCCCGAGAATTCTTTGTTGGAGCGCTCCTGGCTCCAGAGCTGGCCGAATGCTTCTTGGACGCCAAGCGCAGACGTCAACGGGGATCCGTGACGCCGCCGTTATGGTGAGGAATGCGATCAGGAGCTTTCGCGTCGACGTAAAACTTTTGATGTGAAGCGTGACCGCGTGCGCAACACCCATGGATGGCTCATTGCGAAAACTCTGAAAGCGATGTCGGGTTGGCGGTCCAGACTGGGCGCGATCTCACGATGCAGCTGCGGGCGCGCTGGCTTTCATGCAGCGCAATTCCGGAGGTGTGGCACGGAGTGAAGGATGAGTGAGCAGATTAGGCGTGAGAATTCCGCGACGGAATAGCTTCAATTTCGGCGCAGACGGTGAAAGGAAGGGCGCTTGGAGGATCACGATCCAGCCTGCAGCTCACGCTGTGCGGGCGCATGGGAGGTCCCGACCCTGTAGTGCAACTTCTCGGCAGCGGTGCGCCACGGGCACGGAGGCAGAATGCGACGGCATCATGAATACGTAGCCTATCACCATCATCGATACCTGGACACAGTCTCAGGGTGCAGCTGTCACGGCGGCTGCGATGCGGAGGCTTTAGCGCCGGAAAGGGCACGTGAGGCCAGCCGGAACTTCGGCTTCACGATGTCGAGGTGCGCCATGGGCGATGGACGGTGGGACGGACGCGCCTTAGACGACACCTGCACCGGCTAGCGAGGAAATTGCACCCCGACCAGTCTCGCGGCCAAGGGCTGCCGATAGATGACGATGGAACAGCACGCACAGCCGAGTTTGGCGGGCCTCATTGTTGCGGCGCGCTGGCGGTAAAGGCCCGCCCCCAGCTAGCTGTGACCTTTGCTCTCACGCGTTATAAGGCCACTGCCTCCCCGGCCCTCGCCCTCCAGCAAACCCGGCTGCCTCCGCCCACCCGGCTAGTCGACGCACTCAGACTTATTTTATGAACTGACATTATGGTCCCGTAGCTGCAGGGAACCGCAAACGCCAACGCCAACGCCAACGCCAACGCCTCTCCAGCATCCACACCGGCCCGCAGCCACGCGTTACAGCTCGATAGCCAGAGATACTGCCCCGACCAGGTCTTCCTCTCGGCGCATACCGTGTACAGAAACAGGGTCCACACCACCTTTGCGACTTTCAGGGACCGCAGCACGGCCGGCGCGCTCCAAGCGGAAGATCAACAGCCAGCGTTTCCCATCAAGTCGACGTGCCCCCCCAAGTCCGCCCAAGCATTCCAGGACCCTCCCGCTGCTAGATATATTAGTCCCGCCTGGCATCCTGCGCTCCCACTTGCATGGTGCTCCTCACTCTTTATCAGCGTGGTCGACTTCCAAGGATTTATATAAAGTGCTCGTGAAGTCGGTCGGCTTCTACCAAGTCGAAACAGGACCCACCCACCACACGTCATATCTGGCCGACTTCGCCCTCGCTCGACTGATAACTGGAAACAACTTCCCACCACCACCACATGCCACCCCGACAGGACCGCAACATGCCCTCAGCAAACTCGCCGCTGTCTCCCCGTCTGGAGTCTCTCGCCATTCCGTCGCAGGCCCGACGACGCCCGCCGCTGCACGCCCGCCAGACTTCCTCAGGCACAGCTGCCAATCTCAGGCTGCCGTCGCTGCCGCGCTTCCATCCTGCCAATTTCGCATCGTCCCAGAACTCCAGCACGGCGGCAACCCCGGTCACTGGACCAAACTCTCCGCAGCCGCCTGTTTCGCCGCGCACCCACCAGCGGCAGTACTCGGAAGTCCAGCGCCAGATGTATCTCTACCAGCAGCAGCTCATGGCCAACGCGAGGAACCAAGCCCGAGGCGTAACTGCGAAGCCGACGAGCCCCCGCCTGATCCCTCTCGAGAGCCCAGGACCCGTCACCCCAATGGACCTCGAAGGCGCCGCCGACGGCTACCTCACCGCCGGAGTCAACACCAACGACGCCGCCTCCCACGTCGACAAGCTCATCCGAGAGGAAGCTCTTCGCCGCGGTGAGATCTCGCCAGGACGGACCACCTCTGTCGGCGGCAGATGACTAGCCGACCAAAAGCACTCTTCATCACGACCGGCGAGGACGGCCGCTAGGAGATAGACGGCTCAAGAAGGCTCCATCAAATTGCGTTATACCAGCATAAGCATCTCGAGCGCAGGAACGGCGTTATCATTTCCTGGAGCGGGGCATCATTGGCGTTTTATATCAACGGCAGACGACCTCCAGAACACGACGGCGGCCTTCTGCGTACACAAAAGTGGCTTCACTTGTTCTATTCCCGGATTTCCTTTGCACCGGCTACACGGAGAGGTCTCGCGATGGACTACCCGATAAGCACACGGTTGGTCGCGGTACGGAAATGGCACTGGGTTATAACAATGGGTGCTGCTGCATCGGAGGGCGTTTTCTTCACCGAGTGTCTTTCGTTTGTCGCCACAATACCCAAGTGCTGGACGTGTGGTCGTCAACAGTCGCTTTATCCTTTTACGATACCAAAGTATTTCCTGTTTCGATTTTCCCTTCCCGCCTTTCTATAGCTGTGTACCAAGCGCTCCGCCTTGCTGGCGTTGAGCAGGGCAGATGACGGGTGCTCGGTCATGTATTCAGACTCAATCCTACCATATGTCTCGGACTCTGCTCGTATGCGTGCTTCCCGTGCTCGAGAATAGCAGTCATTCCTCGCTTCTTGCCCCGGACCTGGTCGTCACGGGTGCCGCCTTCCCGAGTGGGACAATGCAATACTTGGCTGGGCAACTCTAAGTGCCGAGACAGCCGCTCTCCACAAGCCTCTCCTTCCTCACCACAAAACATACTATGGAGTTATTCGCATTTCTTTCCAGCTGATATTGAACGCTCATCTCTTGCTTCGGGCCGCTCGGCCCTCCGTCCACCAAGCAAGTATCCCTCAACCCTCCACCCAAACACTCTCCCCACCCCCCACCAACCCACAACAAAGACACCCTAAGATCGCCATCTCGTGTAACTTGCAACTTAACCCACTGCCAAGTTGCCAGCGCCCCGCTCGTATTCCACCCTCCGCAGCGATCTTCATACAAGGACCCCCATTATAAGCGATCTTCATAACAAACGCGCATTGCCGTCACCCGTCCACATGGCCGCAACAGCTTTGCTCAGGCGCCTCGCCTTGGCATGCCGCTGCAGAGGATAGACATTCGAGCAGTATGCGGTTACGTCGTCGTGCAGGGCGGCAGTTCCGCTAGTGTTGGCGGGACGGGCTTGCGCTGCCGCGGCATATGACTGGTTGTGGGCATGGCTGGGGAAGGATGAGGTGAGGATGCAAAGCAAGATGTGTGTGGCACAGCAGGATACTGTACGACGATCTATTTTTGCGGAGTGCACTCATTATTTGGAGAGCTGCAGATCGGATGATCTGATTGATCTCACACCGATTGCGAAATATTGCTGTCGTTATCGAAAGATATTTCTGCTGACAGGGGCGCAGGAGTGCGCCTTATCGGTGGACGACTACTCGCCACAAACTCAGCGTTGAGGTCGTCGTCGTGGCATATGCAGGGCCTTCGGAAATCGGGTCCCTGAGTTCTCCAGCGATGTGGCTACTCCACCATCCCGTATTGCCTTGCGCGGAACCTCAATCGATACCACTGTGCAGTTTTGTGTTACACTTCGCCAGACATCCAAATAGAGGATCTTCACCCGGCACCAGCGACTGTATTGACACCCAAGGGCGTCTGAGATGAATCTTCAAGAGGAATTAACAGCGACGCACCGCCAGTCCGACTCGCTCCACATTTCGTTCCAGCAAGCCCTTAGCTTCAGCGACCTCCAATCCGTCACCGCTTCTGCCCTCCACCACGGGCCACTAACACCATGACGTCCGCCCAACCATATCCCAACCACAGGCTCGTGCCCCATCAGGGTCCAAAAATTTCCTTCCGCGCGGGCCCTGGCGACGAATCCCTAACCCTGCAAAACCAGTTATCGAAATTCCGGTAAAGCTGCGAATATCAATTCACATGCGATCTTCATTCGTCAACATTCTCTGATTTTCGGCGATGATTATTCCTTTCCTTGGTCCGTCGCGCAGCCAACTTTCAGAGATTTCACAAGGTCGACGAAGTGATTCGTGGATGAGGACGAGGTCGCCATGATCGTCCCAGCAAACGACGCTGCCAGCACTCTACTTTGCCAAAGTTGCATCGAGACTACTTGTACTGCAGTCACTAATAATAAAATGGAAACTATTCCGCGTGCGACCCGACCGATACCGGACGATATGCCAGTCGCATTATTTCGAGGCTCTGATCTGAGGACCAAAGCAGCGGCTCGTCTTGACGTCCTAAAGCCACACCCGGCGCCGATGGTAAACTGGCGAACCACCGGCCCCTGCGCCCGGCCGTCCTGCTCCGCCGCTGCCGCAGTTGTCCTCTAGTTCAAGGAATGCCGAAACACAATTTGCCGCTTTCCGGTGCTACAGTCTCCCCTGCTCAGATTGCTAGCGTCCACGGCTTGCACGTGCCAAAGATAGGTCTTTTACAAGAGACTCGCTACACCGCGCTAGCAATCCGAGCAGGGGACTGTAACGGCACTGTCCAGGGCTGCTTGCAGGAATCGCCGTTTCAAGGATCATCGAATTACCGGACCAGACTGTGGATTCTGCCCATATCTTAGCACAGATTCGTTATCCATATAAAGGCGAATACTGTAATGTACTTCATAGAAATGAGCGCGGCTGTGCCTTCTCGACATCACCAATCCATCATTTGCTCCACGTCTTCTTCGAAGCCCAACCGCCGCCAGCGAACGAAGAGCGGGCACAAAACCACAACATCAGAATGACATAGTCGATCAAACTACGTCAGTGGCGCTATTAGCCGACCACGCTATGGAAGGAGCCCCTTGTCCTAGGTCACGAGGAGCGCTAGCCCGCAGTCGGCATAGCAGTGCACCTTCACGCTGTTTACCGCTTTAGGAAATGAATGCCATGCGGAGAGGTTGTTTGGTGATTGGATCCGCGCAGGAGGGGTCAAGAAGGACGTCAACTAATTTGCTCAGTTGCATGAGGGTGGATGACGCATCGTCCCACCGTCTAGAGACAGTTCTTTGAGCTCAACACCCATCTCCTAAGTCAGAATCTCATCATACAAAGATACGTATACGTATTCGATCTTTTGCAAGCCCCGCAGAGATCTGATGGTCCACTTCAGGTTCGCGGCATCAATTGCTAATCTCTTTGTCAACTCGGTTCGACTTGTCCCGCCGGCTTCAACAAGTCCTCTCTCTTAACCCCGACCGCTCACGTGGGCCGGTCTGTGCCCATCCTCACATACAGCAATACCTGATCATGTGCAAGAAGAAACTTGCCGGTGTGTGGGGTGCGTTAGCTCTCCCCCTCCTCTCGGTCTTTCCAGCGTCTAGCACACAGTGCCCTTTCACACAGCCCTCCTCCATCTCGATCTCTTTCTTCTCCCTAGCTGTAGTGCATTCTGGTCAGTCGGCCGCCATACTATTTCAGGACCAAAAGCATGGCCTGGATGGGCAGTTAAGAGCAGCCTCGATTATGAGAGAACGACGTCACGCCGCAGCGCTCCTGGTAGGCGCAGAGTGGACGCATCGCCGCTCTTTGCGCAATTCTAGGAGGTACTCCGTGGTAGATTGCAGCATCTTTACATCATACCCGCCAACCCCGCCATGGAGGCATGGGGATGCAATGCACTGACGGCACATCAGTCGTTGAGCAGATACAACGAGGTTCGGCGAAGCCTGATGACCACTTACTCCTAGCTGGAGAAAAGATACTGCCATATAGTCGCTTGCAACATCAGTTCGCCTCACAACACTGAATCCGCGCCGCGGCATTTGACACTTACTACTTCCATTTCGTTCTGCAGCGGCGTCCCTCTACCCGCATACTTCAATCCAGCTAAACCACCGTAAGCAACCAACCTGCAGTATCCCTCAACACCGTCCCTATCCAAACCGGTATCATTCCATCTGCCACGGCGCCCTGCACTGCACTGCAGTACATACACATACCCTCCGCTCACCCCTCCATAGTACAAACATGCTGATTGGACATACCGGCACGCTATCCCTCAAAACCCGCGAGAACCCTCTTAGACGCTCTCGGCACGGAAGCTCGGGAAAGGAAAGGCTCGAGGGCTGCTTAATCCGGAAGGAGCGGCACGCCTGCCCTGGTGTGTATTGGAAGCGTATGTAGTGCAAGGCAGAGCAGGGTAGGATAGGGTCATACTGTAGTCCTATCGAAGGGGCAGGGAGAAGCGAGGCCGCTGTTCGGTGGGTAGGTGTAAGCAAGCTGTACTATACCTACGCGACTCGGTAAGGGAGGAGGCCTGGGCGAAGCGAAGCGGAGGTTATGGACGGAGCTGCGAGGTCCGAATTAGGTAGTCTGTTCTTAGCGGTCGTGAAGCGGCTGCCCACGTGCATACTAAGACCGTTCGTTCCTATAGTACCCATCCACACACATTTGTTTCAGGGTCCGCGTCGCGAAGCCACGAAGAGGTGCACAATGCCGAGAGCCGAGATGAGGTAAACTGAGACGAGATGGAATGCTGACTGATAAGTCTTTGAAAGATCATATGCTGGGTGGCGTGTTCTAGAAGATGCGAGACGCGGCGGGAACGAAAGACAGCAAACACAAGCTAAGCTTCCCTCTTCGATATCGCTGCTCACCTTGCCTGCCGTGGGATGGAAACTTTCTTGACTGTCTACTGCTACTCTCTAAGAGGCGAATGTTTTGCTACGAAACTCGGGCTGAAGCCGCGTCGGTCCATCACATACATGACTCAGGCCCAGAGCGCGTGTACTCCGTCTACTATTTCAACTACTCCCATTCACCCCCACATGCACCCTCTCTTCCCCTCGACTCCCTTCCACCCCCCCATAAGCCCTCACAATCCTCCTTGCAACCCCCTCCCCCGCCCAATACGCCCCCGTCACCGTTCCCAGCGCCACAAACGGCGCGGTATGCTCGCCGGCGAGCCAAACGCCCCTCTCCGGCACGCCGCGCCGCATAACCTGCACATCCTCGCCGCCACGCTCCAGGCCGGTCTGGAAGTTCGCGTAGCTGCCGCAGCCGGCGAGCTCGTCGTTGGCCCAGGCGGTGGCCAGGATGCGCGACGGCTGGTGCGCGGGGTTGGACGCGGAGTAGTTGGGGAGCCGTGAGAAGTAGGGGGCGAAGAAGGTAGTTAGTAGCTGCTGCGCGGCGGGCGAGCAGGTCGGTGAGGGGAAGGGCTTGAGCTGCGTGGCGAGGTGCAGAGAGGTTGGACCGTAGGTGTAGAAGAGGAGGGTTGGGTGGGCGTTGGGCGGGGGGAGCGCGGCGAGGTTCATGGCTTCTTGGGCCCAGTGGGAGGGGTTGGTGGGGTGGGCGTAGGTCGGGCGTGTCCAGTGCGTGAAGCCTGGGTAGTGGGCTGGGTTGACGGTGGGTTGGGTGGAAGGAGGGGGCTGGTGGAGTGGTGCGGTGGTGGCGGTTACGTTGGGGAGGGAGGGGTCGTGGGATATGTGGGTCGAGGGAGAGGAGGGGCTGGTGGTGGAAGAGGAGTTCCAGAAGGCGGTTGGGAAGGTGATGTAGACCTGGGGCATGTTGAGTATGCTGTGGAGAGGTTTGAAGAGCGGGAGTGCTTACCTTGTCTAGGTGGCCGTAGCCTATTGAGGCGATGGCTTGCTTGAGTCTGTTCGGAAGCTCTGGCTCGAATGCCTCGCCATGCGTCTTCAGCCAGCCTAGTGGAGCCGTCATAACCACCTCGTCAAACGTCATGCTGCTTTTGCCCTCCAGTTCAACTTCGACACAGGGCTCCTCATTCGTTCCCTTGGAGACAAGCTTCTTCACCTTGTGCCCGAACTTGATCTCCGCGCCCGCAAGCGCAGGTTCCGCTATCCTCGCCAGGACCTTATGGTACGTCTCCGCAACAAACAAGTTCTCCCCATCAATACACTCCTCTAGCCAGAAGAACTTCAGACTCTGACTCTGAATCTGCGTTCCCACAAACGCACCCCACATCTCCGCCATACCGAGAATCGTCTCTCGTTTCCTCTTCACCTGCTCATCGCCCTCCATCTCATCGGTAATCATCTCCGCGACCTTCTCTTCGAAATAATGGTACAAGCTCTTGTCCGCCGGTATCGTCGCCGACTCCTCGTTCGAATACTTCATCGCCTGCTCGATAATCTCCCACACGATCTCCGTATTTTCCGCCGCCTCTTTGTCCGGCATTTGCTGTCCCAGATGGTCAAAGACAGATTGCCGCCCGTCCCAGGTCATGGTCATGGTATTCGTCTCCTTGGCAAGGTCCAATATCGGGTTATCGTCGGTCCCGTGTATCCAGTTCGGACCCCTTGCAAAATCACTCCTTAGCCCAAAACTCAAAGAAAAGGTAGGGGCATTCGCAGACCTACAGATCAACCATATGCCCCAGCGCACTGCTCTGACAAAGCTGCATACCAGTCGATTAGTCACGTGGGAACCCCACTGCGCGATGCATGACGTCCGCCGTACTTACCCTGCCGCCGACACGGTCCCTTCCTTCGAGGATGGTAACTCGGACACCATGCTGGAGTAATACGTCTGCGCATCTGAGACCGGCCACCCCAGCCCCGACGACGCAGACGTGTGGTATCCGTCCTGCAGCTCTTCGCAGCATGGGAGATTCCGCGCCGTTGGATTCCAGAGAGGTCTCTTGATGGGGCGAGCCGGAGAGGTCTTGCTGCATGCGGGTCATGGTATCTGGACTGCTGGAGTTAGACCTGTTATTAGGGATGTAAGTCCGGTGGTGGTCCACCATGATGGGGGGTGGCGATATGGAGATCAAAGCAGAAAGAGCAAGTAGTGACGGGACGGGATGAAAGCTGAAGCGGAATTTGAAGAAGCAAGGAGCAGAGGTAGACGAAAATAGTAACACAGATGACGATGAAAGAAGGTAGGGGCAGATCGGAGCTTAGTAGAGATGCCTGGTGTAGCCCGAGGGAAGCCGGACCAGCCCCCGGTGCGCTATGCGCGGATTTGTGGCACGGGGCTTGAGTCGATAGATAAATGAAAGCGCGGCTCTAGGACTCTACCACGGGAGCTATTCGGCGTCGAGAGTAACACAGCGTAAGACTGTATCTGAAGAAGAAAGCAAGCAAATTGTTGAGCAAAAGATACCATTAGGTATCCCTATCAAAGTGGCGAACGAACTCCGGATACATACCAACGAGGGATAAAGCGCTGCTGCCTCTGCTACGTAGGTGCAGAAGCGTTTCGTAATACGTAAAGCGTGTGACTTCGGCAGATAGAGAGCGGAAACGCCACAGAGGACAGGCTGATTGAGGGTGATGGTTGAGGAAGGTGGCGTGTGATAACGGTGAGGCGTGCAATCCTTGCATGATCCCGTTACCTAATTGGGCCACGAGGCGGGATGGTGACGTTGATTGGATGGAGTGTGAGCGTCGCATATTATGCTACATCAATATTCTGCGTTGAGCAGCTCGCATACGCTGTATTTTGAACATAGTGAGCGATTTGTTTGCGGGTATTTCGTCCGCAGACGCCATGCAATGAGAACTAAATCTAGTCTTTTGGTCGTGAATGCCGTCTGATCCTGGTCGAGAGTCTGAGTGAAAGGCGGTAAACAGCGGCGAAAAGTGACCGGTGAAGGTGCACGGTGAAAGAGGGTCCTATTGTAGCTGTCTTCGATGGATTTTGACAACTTTCCTCTTTAGGAAGGTTGCGGTTCCAACCTTCCAACGGTCCGTGACTTTCACTTCACTTCGCGCCACGCCTTTGGCCGTTACATGAAGACTCTCTGGAGTGGCTTTTCCGAGCCAAACTAGGTCACTATCCTCATCGCGCGATGCTCCCTTTCCATTGCTATGCAAGCCTTCCTTCCTTCCCTTAGTCAACCGGGTAATCTGTCTCCTGTCCCCACTCATACCTCTCCCTCCAAATCGCCTCCCACATCTCCTTCTCCTTCTCCAGCCTCTCCAATCTCTGAGTCTCCTGCTTCCTCCTCTCCTCGTATTCCCGTGCAACGCGTTCCCACCTAGCCTCCGCCGGCTCGCTCAACAGGCCTTGTAGTCGTGCAATCTCCCTAGCGATAGCCGAGCGCTCGCTCATATACGCTGAAGGAATCAGAGGCACGGGTTCTGGTCGTCTCGTGGGGATTGCAGATTGGTGGTGCTGTGGCTGGACCTGTTGGCAGGACGATGTAGCAGAGCGCTTGGGGTCGGGACCAAGGAAGAAGTGGTGTGGCATGGGTAATGGGTGGTTGCCGGGTTTAGGGCCGTAGAAGTGGGTTGGTAGAATCGCGGCGGGCGTAGTAGAGGGAGCGCGGACTGCAGCGCGACGGCTGCAGATGGTACAGAGCGCTTGAGACATGTTGCGCAGTATTGGATATGCCTTAGCCTCAACAAAGTCGTGGTGTTCGTGAGGTATGGGAAGATGTAGGATAGTGGTGGAGAAGTAGAAAATCTGGACCTTTATACCATGCTTCATACAGGCAGAAATGATATTTGTCGTGTAATCCAAAGACGCAGTTGTGGTTATGCTGGCAAAGTCTGGATGATGAGCTGGAAATGGAATGTTGTGCTGCCATTTAGCACATCTCTGCTGCCACATACCGCATCTTCATAAAGAAGAGCAAGATGATCCGATTCATCCATAATACACGTGGTCTTAGTGCGTTTCATTCAGGAGAAAGCACTGTGTGTTATTGAATTGTCATTCGGCGAAGCCCCGGAAGGATCTCAGAGTCACGGTGCTTCGCTGGATCGCTATTGGTAGGAACACGATTTGCTGCGTTGCAAAAGCCGATAATGCGCTGGAAGATGAAGCAAACAAAGGCTGAATAATTATTGAAATTTCAAGACTGCACATATCGTAATCTAAAAGCGGTCAGCGAGGGATAGAAAAGTGGTATCGTTGATAGCATCCTCACTAGGCTACTGCCACAGACGTAACGCCCCGACGCCAGACCCAGGAGATCCAAGATTGTCCCTTTCCCTCAAATCATCAACGTGCGAGTGCGATCAACCGACTCGCTTGTCCTCCGCTTCCTCCGTCGCCAGGCCATCTTTGCTGAGATAATCTGGATCCTCTGCCTCCTGGTACTCATCTATAAGCCCCTGTACTACCTCTTTTGCTTCATCAAACTCTCCTAATCCATCCCTGAATGGAGCCTCGCGCTTGTAGCTCTCGAGGAAAGCATTACGCTTTCTCAGCGTTGAGTACTGTGCTACGATGCGCTTGAATAGCGTGGCGATGCCAGTATGGTTAGCTAGCATGAGACCGGAGACACGATGTGAAGATGTGACGTAGGGTGATTTCCGTGTAAGGGCGACCTGGATCGATGCTGGGCCCCAGGGGATGAAGGTTGCGAGGCGACGTTCACGGATACGGAGGAGGGATTTGTGGACCTGGGCGGGTCAGCGGGTTGCTCTTGAGAAACGGCAAGTTTACTCACATCTGTTGGATCCGCTTCTCCTTGGATGATGTTTAAGATGGACATGTAGCAGCTCTTTTTCGTGGGGTTTGTAGAGACCATCCTGTTCTTTGGTTGCAGCAATCGCCTCATGACATCCAAGACAGTCGTCTTGCGCACAGTCTTCGCTTGCTCAACGTTTTCGCCAGAGAAGGGGGTATAAGAGGTCATCAAGAAGTGGCATCGTGGCGTCGGGATGAGCGATGCAACAATGCCGACGAGGTCATTGTGCATATATCCAGGATAGCGGAGCGTCGTTGTGCTAGCAGACATGACGGTCGAGACGAGCTGGTTGGTTTGCTGGAAGGAGGGGTTCTGGACGTGTAGTCTGTCTGCTGCGATTCGAGAGAGAGCTCCGTTGTCGAGGACCACCTGGTTAATCAGTATCACCTTCCAAGTAACTGCCGGCAGACACTTACGACAGAGTCTGCATTTTGTGTCAGCCGCCTCATGCTGAGCAGACTGTTGTACGGCTGCACCACGATATCGCCGTCCTGCGTGTTCGGAAATACGCTGTACGTCTGGATCAGTTTCTTTGGGAACCTGTCATTCAATCTTTCCAGCATGAAAGACCCTAGACCCGAACCAGTGCCCCCAGCAATGGAATGAAGCAGCATGAAGCCCTCCAGCGAGTCGGAGCCGTCGGCTTCGCGATCGATCATGTCCATGATCTCCTCCTGGACCTGTTCACCCATGCTATAGCCCGCCCCCCAATTGTTTCCTGCGCCGGTGCCATCCTTATGTATATAGAAGTTCTCGGGATTGTAGATGTTCTTATACGCGCTGTTTTGGATCGACTGGAGGACCTAGACAGGTTTCAGCACGGCTTAGGGAGAAAGCAGGCGCCTTTCATACCCTTGGCTCTAGATCTAGGAGAATGGCTCGCGGGATGTAGCGCGTGTCGTCAGACTGGTAGAAGAACACATCCTTTCGGTCGCCCCCTTCGGTCGCAAAGTCCTCGAGGTTGCCGTCCTGGTTGATGCCGTGCTCGAGACACAGCTGCTGCCAAAATTGCTGCCCGACTGCGCGATTGTCAGTGAGCTGAATCTACGTTACGGGGAGTATTGCGCTCGTCTGGGGCGTATCGTAGTTGTTTACGGATTGGAGTCGGGAGAGACGCGGGGTGGTTCAGGGCGTGTGCAACGTACCGCTGTTGCCGCATTGGCCGGCTTGTAGTGTTATTATTTCTCTGTCATATCATTAATGCACCGAACATGTCTTCGAGGCGCTCGCATGGACTTACCGTGGCATGGTGTTGTCTGTGGAGTGGTGAGTGTTGGGCTGTTGACGCGTTGCGGGGAACTTTTGGGCGCGTCTAATTTCGTGGGCTTTAGGTCGCCTCTTCCATGCTTAGGCCTCCCTCCGAGAACATCACCGTCACTATGCGCATTTCATCGCAATCGTGCTTGGACGGATGGTTTCCATTGCTCAATGCTTTTATGCGCCGTGTTCAGCAGGTCCGGCGATGCTCAATGCAGATGCTAACATGAAATCCTAACGATGCAGCTCTAGTTTTTATACATGCCGTCCTCCGCCTCTATCTTCGATCGCACCAACGGCCTGCTGTCTCTGAAGCCGAACCTCAACTGGAAGAGGAGCCCAAAGATCAGCGCGAAGAAATTGATACGCAATACGTCCAGCCACATCATGAGCCCGAACCCCTCGTCCATGCCTTCATGCCATCCACGCCGTACCTCCAGGAACTTCCTTGGGTCGTCCGTGATAACTCCGTCGAGCCCGTGCCGGATATCCCATCTCATTCGCCGCTCCTCGTTCACCGTCCAAGCAAATACCGGTCGCTTGTCGCACTGCGCTTTGCGAACGAAGGCCCGGCCCCATGGCGTCATCAGAACGGCCTGCAACATGTTGAAGGAGACGTTCGGGACCAGAAAGAAGTGCGACGCATAAAGAAGCGAGAAGCCGATATGTGAGACTGGGAAGTCGGGAAGATAGTGGGAGCACAAGGGGAGATACTTCGCCGCCCAGCAGCCGAGCACAATCCGCGACTGCCATGAGCGGCTGGACGAAGGCGCGACACTGCGAATCGTGCTTGCGATGAGTCGCATCACCTCTTCCGGATCATTGTCGAGCTGTGTAGGAGGTCAGACGCGCGCGCGACCAGAATCGAGCGTGGAATACCTTGATGTCTAGCAGCACCCAGATGTCTTCCAATCCGGGCTGCGCCAGGTACTGCAGCAGATCCAAGAGACGCGGCATCGACTCGTGCGGCTCCTTGAGCGTCTTCAACTTGCTCAAGAACTCATAGTCGCAGTCAATGATCTTTTCTTTCCGCCCAAAGCACCTCTTCAGGTCCTTGTCCTGTGGGCGTTTAGTGAATGGGAGAAGAAAAGCTACATGGCGGACTTGCGTGTGACAATACGACTACCCCGTCTTTCGATAGGTGTATGTCGGTTTCTATGGCTTCCGCGCCAACCTCCACAGCTCCACGAAAGGCCCCCATGGTATTCTCGGGGAATTTTGCCTTGTATCCTCGATGCGCAATGCATTGTGGTTTCCGGTCACCAGAGACATCTTTCCGTGCAAACGCGAAGACAGCTATCAGGTGTCAGTACTACTTTTGTCTCTGCCAATTGGGAGCTCTCACCTTGCGGAAACTCGGCTCGTGGACTGAGCAAAGGCTGCTCAACCAACTGACCCAGTTCTCTCGTCAACCCCTCAAAGACCGGCGGTACTCCAACGACCATGTTTTCGAGTAGCGGCGTCTGTACCTCGTCGAGATTCCTGTCTACTTGCCGCTCAATCATGGCGACCCCGCTATTTTATGGAGCCTCGGGAAAAGGACGGCGGAAACGAGCGGAGAGAGCGCGGACTTAACGACCATGGACGGCGGACGCGAGCCAACGATGCAAAAACACGCATATACGTGCGCAGACGCATCTATATGTATGTCCACGTCTACGGGTGGCTGAACGGAAAACGAGTGGACCGCGCACGAATTCGCACCAGCGAGGATTTCCTAGATCGAGGGATAAAAGAGCCACGGCATTTGAGCGCGCGGCCGGACATCGTAAATGCACGTCGATAATCATCCCACACCTCTGCAAGCCCGTACAGCCGTCATCCACACGGCACAGCATTGACCCCAAACCAACAGGTGCCCCTCCAAAATTGGACGAGGACTCTTCAACCCAAGCCCCCGAACGAGCTAGGCTGGACTGCATTGGCCGAACGCTAAAGTTAAGCTTGTTCGAAGCGTGCTTGGCCACGCTCGGATGTATCAAGTCCCGGCGCCACACACTCCAAGTCGCAAGGAGCCCTCGCTATGCGCGCTGCGTCTCACAATAGAAGACAAGGGGCTGGTTGATAGGTGGAGACCTCTATTACAGGAGCCTTTTTTTCCACCAAGGAGGAAACTCGGATTTGCCGTGAGACGAGGCCGTTTCTTGACAGCGGCAGCAAAATTTGAGGAGATAGGTACCACGAGGCCCGACAGCACGGGTGATCCACAACGGACGCCTTAGCGGGCGATCCATCGAAGAGCTTAACCAACCTTGTCCGTCAGCACAACCTCAATATACACCGTCGCCTTCCCGAAGTCAGCGAAATTTGCGCTTCGGGCTTCTGGTGGCTTCCGGGAAGACTCTTATCCGTGGGGAAAGCAAGTCTTCTTACGGACTTGCAGACTTTGGACCGCTGCAGTCAGCTCCACCATCAATCCCAGAATAGCTGCTAGGTTGTCTGCATCCTGGGGGCGTCACGAAGCCAGAGAGACCACCATATCCCGGCTTTACAGCAAACTAGCCACCAAGTCTCTGACTGACACCGTTTGCAGAACTGCCTTCTCGAAGCTCGGCCTGTTTTGTGCGCCTGAAGTGTACGCAGCGGGCCGCGACAGTCACGTCGAAACTGCAGCAGTCGTCATCATCGAGAGGGTTTGTTTGACCCATCTCGTGCGCGTTCACCGGAGCTGCAGGACATCCCAAGCGCTCGGTGTAGCCGTGGCATTGCTTACCGTGTCCGAAATCCGTACCCCAGCGCGAGTGCCGACCGCTTCTCCAGCGATATGTCTTCAAGAACGCACATATCCCGACCTGGAACTGGTGCCAGTCAGCTGTTGGGACTTCGCAGGGTAGAGGTGGGAGCAGAGGTATCTCTTCGGGCTGCAGACCAGAACCCTGACGAGGTTCACGTGGTCAACAGTAGACCCTGTGTGCGCTATGCCACGCCGAAGTATCCCCTTCTCTTGGGAAGAGGATTGCGCAACGTAGTATCTGCCGAACCCGTTTCTGCCCAGAAAATTGGCAGACGTCGATGCTTGATCCCGGAGAGGCGGACTGGGAATGGTTGTTCTAGGGAGCTTTGGAGGAAACGTGGAGAACTGGCACGCTGGGTATGAATTTTTCCGAAGAGAAACCAGCGGGACTAGGGTGAAGATGATTACTGTGCTACAGTGGCCCCTGTGGTCGAGACGTGTAGGTGGGAATCTCGTGTTGGGATTCTTTGGCAAGGAGCTAGATGGAACCAACGAGAGTGGGAAGAGGCCAAGGAGAGCTGGGTCGATGGAGCTGGGAACGACTCGCAGGAAGGCCATTTCGGAATATACTCGAAGACCTCTCGTAATGTGAAGCATGCTACGCATGCGTAGTTGGCTGATACATTATTCGTCTATTTTGGAGGGATCTGAAGCCCTCATCGTAGCTTTTCTGCGCTTTTTCTCCGTTGAAGAGCCCAGTCGCGCGCCACGGACACAGTGCCAGCCATCTCAAGCGGCCACATTCAACTCTACCCCAAATGGATCCCTCTCCCGGCTCATGAAGCAACCTCAAACTTCGGTGTATACCTCATCCTCGCCTTCTCAAACTCATCCTTCTTCTCCCTCCAATCCGCCAAAATCCTATGCTCCTTATTCACACCCCCCAACTTCTCCTTCAGCCCCGCAACCTCCTCCCGCTTCCCCAGCAGCGTATTCAACACAATCATATTCGCAAGCGTGTCCGCGTTCTTCTCGTCCAGCGCGACCGCTTGCTGCAGCGCAGCCTCGGCTTCGGGCAGGCGGCCGAGGTGCAGCTCCGACACTGCTTGCGCGACGAGCGAGTGCGCAGACTGCGACTGCGCCGTCTGCGCCAGCTCCTCGAAGACGTAGAACGCGGACTGGTATTTCTCGCCGCCTTCGCGCATGCCGACCCACGACTCAGCGAGGTTGACGAGCAGGCTGTCTTGCGCCCATTTGCGCGCGCGGACCGCTTCTTTGGACGCGAGGTCGGCCCGGTTCTGGCGGAGGTGGATTTGTACGATGAGCGCTACGCTGTTGCAATTGCAATTCCCCGCGGTCAGCAAAAGATATTCCTCACTCCACCCAGATACTTGGGCTGTGCAATTGGGGCTGGATAGACCTACGCATCCAAGCTCCCCTGGTGCTTGCTCAGCACGCTCAGCGCCTCCTCCGTCTCCCCCGCCCTCTCCAGCACCATGCCCGCGCACAGCTGCACCGTCAAGTTCTCCTGCCCCTGCTGCTCCGCCAGCTTCTTCACCTCCGCCAGCACATCCTTGCCCGTTTCGTACTCGGCTAGCAATCTTACGGCGACGAGGTCGGGCGTCTTTTCGCCGGAGAGCTCCGCGGCGACGTCTTTGGCGCCGCCGAGCGCGATTTGCGCGCGCAGTTTTAGGATGCGGGCGGGCAGTGCGTTGGGAGCGGAGAAGGGCGAGGTGTCGAAGTCGAGGACTTGCTGGTAGGCGCCTGCGTGGAAGGCGGTGTGGATGTTGATGAGCTCTGGGGGTTGTAAGTTAGTGGGGTTGAGGTGGGTATTGGGGCGGGGATTTTTGGGTGCGTACCTCCTTCTGGGGAGTAGGGGTCCATGACGAGGGAGATTTGGAGTGGAAATTGAGGACCGGGAAGGAGTGGACGCGCTGAGAGGAAGCTCGGTGGGATTTCGGAGAGTGTAGTTGAAGCCACGGAACGGGGTGTTTGCGGGGTCTTGGCGTGTTTGTTCGGCGGTATTGAGCGATGATTGGTTGAGCGGACGTGCACACTTGGCGCGGACAGACAATGATAGAGTGAAGAATAATGAGATGCTCTTCTATTGACTGAGACGTAGATGCTAAGAAACAGCATTTTATCTACCCAACTGATGTTGAATGGCAGCTCTTCTAGCCATGCCTGTCCGCTCTACACCCTAGTCACCGTGAAGCTCAACCACCGCGTGTCAGGAGGAATGAAATCGGCCTTGACGCCAGCCGCCAAGCCCAACTTGAACAGATCTTCGGACGAGAGGCGAGCGTCAACATTCCAATTGGTGCCCGTCTCTTCGCCAACCTGCTTCCACATCTTCTCAAAGGACTCCTGGTTATGCCGGTACCTCTGCTTGTTTGTGCGGCTGCCGGCACGAGCACCCGCCTCAGCGTTGCCTATCTGGCGCCCAACCAGCATACTTCCAGGCTTGGCCTTCAACAGTCTGACTGCTTGCTTCATCGCCGTCACGGACTCATCCCAGTCGAAGAGATGGAAGAAGGACGCGGCATGGATGATATCGATCTGGCCTTCCAGTTGCTTCAGACCAGATTCCGGATTCAGGATATCTGCTGCAATGAACGTCGACTTCAGGGTTGACTTGTCGAGGAACAGATCGTAGCCGATGTCCATGAACTCCTGCTGCAGGTCCGAGCCGTACATGTTCTCGGACGGGGCTCCGTCGGAAGCGAGCTTGCGGATGTCTTGGCCCACGCAGCAGCCGATGTCAAGGTACTTGTCACCATTCTTGATACGCTGGAGTATCTCTGGGTATTTGGGAGACAGGCTGATGCTCAGCTCGAGGAACGCAAAGCGGCCAAGGCAGGGGTAGGGGTACTTGTTGAAGTCAGTCACTGCAATTGCGTGGGATAGGGTCAACATGCGACTTTGAAAGCAGTGTCTCTCTGGCTATCATTAGCAATTGAGCTTGCAATCACAGGGAAGTGCACTTACACATTTCTTGATGTGCGCTGCCACTTCATCGGCAGGCACTTTACTATATTTCTCGAACAGTTCCTGGGCCTTCGGGTCCAGGTCTTGCACCTCCTTGACATACCATGGAAGGTGCTCCGGGCTTGGGTCCCCCGTGTGCGCCGAGTCCCTGTAGGCGTTGATCATTTCGTCGGTGGAACGTTGTTCTGACATTCTGAAGTGCCTCAATGCGTGTTGCGGAGGCCGTTTGATATGTGAATGCTACCACCGCACACCTTTATATACCCGGTGGATGGGGCTGCGACGTAGTCTCGAAACAAGGCGGCAGGCACACGCGCTCCCTCATCCTCAAAAGGATCAGGCATTCGTCCGGATGCATGTTGTCGGCGCCGGAGGCTCACCGAACCGCCGAGAAATGCATGTCAATTGGGGCATAGCGCAGAAGAGCCCGATATCTCCGCAAGGCTTGCTATAAACGGTGTCGGCGAACGGAGGCGTGGCTCGTGGAGGTGTGGCCCGAGGGCTCGGCAAGACGGCACCACTTCGGGACTAGTGCGGAATGGCGGGGCAACTGTGACGCGGGTTGCGAAAACTGTGAATGGCAGCCCAAGCCGTCGAAAAAACCTCAATTCTCCCCGCAGGCCCAATCATCGCTTTATATACCACTCGGAATCTGTTCTTTTCTCCCTCTCGTTTGATCCTTTTCTTTCGATTCCAAATCGCCTCAGACTTCCGTCACCAATTCCTTTTTACTACAGCTCACAGTCGCAAAATGGCAACCATCGAGCATCCCACCATCAAGGGTAAGGAACAAGCAAATATCGGGACCTGGCTGTGAGAGCCATGTCTTTTGAGAGGGAAACCAGCTAACTCAGAGGATCAGATGGCTGGTTCCGCGAGATCTCCGACATGTGGCCCGGCCAGGCGATGACGCTCAAGGTCAACCAAGTACTCCATCACGAGAAGAGCAAGTACCAGGACGTTCTGATCTTCGAGTCCACCGACTACGGCACCGTTCTCGTTCTCGACAATGTCATCCAATGCACCGAACGCGACGAGTTCTCGTATGTCTCGCTACAATACGCACGTTGGCGAAAGGGAAAGGCTGATGCCGGACAGATACCAGGAAATGATCACACACCTCGCCATGAACTCGCACCCGAATCCTGAGAAGGTTTTGGTCATTGGTGGTGGTGATGGGGGTGTCCTTCGTGAGGTTGTCAAGCACGACTGCGTGAAGAAGGCTATCCTCTGCGACATCGATGAGGTCGGTCACGCGAATAGCTTGATCAGACAGCGGCTAATTGCAGTTGACAGGCTGTCATCCGTCTGTCCAAGAAGTACTTGCCCGGCATGTCGGTCGGCTTCAACCACCCCAACGTGGAAGTCATCGTTGGCGACGGCTTCAAGTTCCTTGAGGACAAGAAGAACGAGTTCGACGTGATCATCACTGATTCTAGTGACCCCGAGGGCCCAGCGGAAGCCCTCTTCCAGAAGGCATACTTTGAGCTTCTCAATGGTGCACTCCGGGAAGGTGGTGTAATCACCACTCAAGGTTGTAAGCCCCCTCCTCCCCAGGCCTCGTGGATAATTTAGGAATCACTCAAGCGCCGGACAGGTGCCTTGTTGCGCGTGAGCTAACTTCCTGATTCCAAAATAAAGCTGAGAACCAATGGCTCCACATGCCCCTCATTGCCAACCTGAAGAAGGCCTGCAAGGAGGTGTTCCCGACCGTCGAATATGCATACACCACTATCCCGACCTACCCTTCAGGCCAGATCGGCTTCATGGTCTGCTGCAAGGACGCCAACCGCGACGTCAAGAAGCCGCTGCGCTCTTGGTCCACTGAAGAGGAGGAGAACCTGTGCAAGTACTACAGCAAGGAGATCCATGAGGCGGCATTCGTCCTGCCCACTTTCGCGCGGAAGGCCCTACGATGAGGTGCCAATAAGAGCGCTTCCTGCTTATCTTACATTTCTTGCACATTTCACGATTGATAGATACCACGATTGGACGGGCCAAAAAAGTTCGGGTTTCATTTACAATCGGCTCCTGGCGCTCTGTAGCCGCCGACCGCCATCACGATGTATTCAGCGAATTAGAAGGTAAATAAGACTACCAGGGACTAGATTCTGACCGCAATTGTGCTTGCCTACCCCCAACTCTACTCGCATCGCGCTGCAAGCTGCATGCTGCCTCCTGACTTAGGCCGTGCTTGTAGTTTTCCTGATCGGGAAGCAACGCGGCAGCTACACGAATCGTCCTTCAAACAGCGCGGTTTATGCACACTTTATCGCAAGGCCTCGGTCAGCCTCTAACAGATACTCCTACAGATAGATTCGGGTTGAGAACAAATGGGATCCAAAAGCGCTCCCTCGTTGCTAAAGTATCCACGCGTCCACAAGGGGGGATGTCACGGTGAGCGACTATACGGCAAGGCAGTCCGTCTGGGCAGGAAGCTGTGACGATAACGATAAGCCAAAGGGAGCAAGACGTCGTTTCGTCGCTCGGGATGCGCCATTTATGAGCCTGAGGTTCAAACTGTGGCGTCAGGGAACTTCTGGGGCCTCGGCAGCACCCTATTCGTGCATACAGCCTCGTCGTCTCTCACAGGAAGGGGATACGCAAGCAACCACTCCACTCCGAGGGTCTTTGCACGTGGAGTGCCGCACGACAATCCTTCGGAGTCTAGTTCGTGCCACACGTTTCTGAGGTGTATGATTAACGCTGGGAGTCCGGCTCAAACGGCTTGCCCCTAATTCAGCATGGCGGCCGCAGACGGCTTTGTTGCGGAATCGAGATTTGGCAAGGAAGGAATTTGTAGCAAATGCTCGCTTCTTTGCTTGAGGATGGTACTTTGGTACGGAGAGGGAAAAGGTCGAGACAACTTCAGACATACGGGCCCACCCGAGACCCGTTTCGCCTGCAAAAGATTCCTATTTGCCCCGCGGAGCCGCGCTTGACAAACCCTGGGTTTCGCATACTGAGGCTCAAAGCAAAAAATCCCCTGTGAAGCCATGTGATCCGCTTGACGAGCTTTATTTCGACGGCGAGCCAGACTTGAAAGCCTCCGAAAAATGCCGAAGAAGCGAGCGAGAGGGAGCGCTGCCCCACAGAGAAGCCCCTCGACTCCTGCATATCAGCTCAACTGCAGCGAACGAAAAGCAATGGACGTGGAGGAATCAGTGCCTGGGGGAACGGCCTGAGAGCTGCATCTGGACCGCGTGCAGTGTACGCATGCGATTCGATATCGAAGCTCGCGCGAAGCTTGGTCGTCGCTTTGGGGCCGAATCGGGGAAGGTTCGGGAGAGTGATACACTCGCAGTGTCACTTCCTCCAGGGTGGATAGCCGCCACGGAGTTGCGGTATCGTCGTTTGAGGCTGGCGCGTAGAGCAGCGGTGGGGAGGCTCGTGGCTTTGATCCGCCGTGGGATTCGAGGTCGCGGAGCTGTCAAAAGTGAATATAGAGGTGCATCGCGCCTTGGTGTCCGCCACGAGCTTCACGACCACCTCCTCAAGCCCCTTTCTCCTTTGGCGCGGCCTGCGGTCGTGTCCATCAGTCACATTCTCTTATCTTTTTCTGTGTTGCCATAGGTTGATCCGGGCTCTTCGTTCCTTTCTGTTGAATTTCGTCACCGGCGGTTGCGCACGCCATCCCCTCGTGTCACCCAAGCCCTACTGTCGGTTCGACCAAATCATCCCACTGCGCAGCTTCACAGCTCAAGCCCATGCAGTAGCCACTGTCACGCGCTTTTTTCCTATTCTTGCGCTTGCCTTCGTCCTCGATTTGCCCGGTGCATATAATCATTCGACTCGACGTCTGGCTACGTTCACCTTCGCTGTACATGCTTCGGCACATGCTTAACGCCGCGGACGTCTAATACCTATACTGCACCCTTCTGCGCTATCTCCACATCCCGGCCCGCGGTTCGCAGCCTCGACATTCAACCGATCCGGCATTTGGGCGCCCAGTCAGATTTAATAAAGCCGTAGTCGTCATGCCCAGCCACGGGGAGCCGTTTTCTCCGACGAAGATTCACCCGTCGCTGTCCCCACAGCGCCAGACTTTCTCCGCCCTTAATTCCGTCGACGCAGCTTTAAACCTCACCGCCGCCCCCCATTCTCCGCAGCTTCCGCAATCGCAACCTTCTACTCTGCCCGATGCACAGGACCGCAATCATGTGCAGTCTGTAGCTGCGACAGACATAAGCGGCAGCGCGCCCGCCCCACCAGCCTCAGATCCCGCAGCCCCATCGAACACGGACGAGACGAATCGGACAGAAGCCCAGGCTTCCATAAGCAGCACGTCCTCACTTGAGAACCTGACGGTGCTCCCCCAGAAGTCGTTCCGTGAGCACCGCAACCGCAAGCATCGCAAGAACGCTTACTCGATCGACTCGATACCCCGCCAGACGATCCTCAAGGCTCTGCAGTCGCGGCCCCCCACCGCCTCACAAATGTCGGTGTCATCCTCAATGGACGCAATGGTCATGGACGGCCAGAAGGATGGGCCGCAGACGCATTCGTCCGAGGTCATGTCCCACCAGCGGCTTGCGGAGGCACTCTCGGAGCTCAATTTCCACTCCGACGAGCTCTCTGCCAGCAAGATGGCAGCGCTAGCCTCGCCGTGCTTCTTCCACAAGAAGTTCGACAAGGCCGTCAACCTCGACAAGGTCATAGACGAGATTTCCGACGACGAGACCATCTCACACTCGCGCTTGATGCAGACCGCAACCAGCGTGCGCGAAGTCTCGAAGCAGCTACAGCGCCGGCCGATCAAGATGACAGTCCGGAATGTCATGATCGTGACCAAGGCGCGCGACAACGAGCTCGTCTACCTCACGCGCGAGCTGACCGAGTGGCTGCTCTCCACCCCTCGCAATGGAGCAGACGTCGGAGTGAACGTCTATGTAGACCACAAGCTCCGCAAGTCGAAGCGCTTCGACATGCCTTCGCTATTAGCCAAGGATCCGCGCTTCGAGAATATGCTCCGCTTCTGGACCCCTGACCTATGCTGGGAGTCGCCTGAGAAGTTTGATCTCGTTTTGACGCTTGGTGGTGACGGTACGGTGCTGTTCACCTCATGGCTCTTCCAACGGATCGTTCCTCCCATCCTCTCCTTCTCTCTTGGCAGCCTCGGTTTCCTCACAAACTTTGAGTTCGCCCAGTACAAGGAAGCTCTCAACAAAATCATGGGTGATGCCGGCATGCGCGTGAACCTCCGCATGCGCTTCACATGCACCGTGTACCGCTTCCAGAAGAATGCTGCCCCTGGGGCTCCGCAACACATCGAAGCCGAGCAGTTTGAAGTGCTCAACGAGCTCGTCATCGACCGCGGCCCATCGCCCTACGTATCGAATCTGGAACTCTACGGCGACAACAACCTTCTTACCGTTGTCCAAGCCGACGGCTGCATCTTCTCGACGCCCACTGGATCGACCGCCTACTCTCTCTCCGCTGGAGGCTCTCTCGTACACCCAGACATCCCCGCTATCCTGCTCACGCCAATTTGCCCACACACCCTGAGCTTCAGGCCGATGCTGCTGAACGACAGCATGCTCCTCAGGATAGCTGTGCCGCGCAACTCGCGTGCGACTGCCTACTGCGCCTTCGACGGCAAGGGTCGCGTCGAGCTCCGACAAGGCGACCACGTCACAATCGCCGCCTCACAGTACCCTTTCCCCTCTGTGCTGTCCCGGCCCACCGAATGGTTCGACTCTATCTCGCGTACGCTTAGATGGAACACTCGTGGCGCCATGCAGAAGGCCTGGGACGGCGAGCATGTAGAACGCAAGCATAGCAACGAGCCGGACCTTGGCTTCGACATTGACTTCGACAACGACGAGGCTGAGCATGATTCCGGCTACTCCGCCGAGGGCTCGACCTCCGGCGGACGGGAGAGCCCTATCAGGAAGGGCATCATTCTCCCCTTCCTGTAGCATTGAGCACAGACGTTGGATAAGTATGGAGTCCAGGAGTTGTATAACTGGGATCCTTCTCTTCCTCCTGCTGCTTGGGCGGGTCCCAGTGGTCTGATCATGGGTGGTTGTTTTCCGTTTACGTTCCATCTCACTGTTCTATTCCATTCTTACCGGATCTTTGCTGATCTGGGAGCGAGCATTTAGAAGCTGTTGTTGCATGTGGTTAATAGGGGTTTGCGCGCCTTGTTCATATGATATCCTAGAACGCATTTAGAAACTGAGTTGCATATACAGAGGGAGGAGAGCGGGAGAAGGGAGCCAGTGGTGAGGAAGCGCAAGCTAATGGACTTGTTTGGATGTGGGAGGTGGTTTATTCCCCTTCGCTCCGAGACGACCCCTTGACGACCCCTTGATGATGTGCTAGTCGTGGTGAAAACGCTCCCTATGCCTGTCTGTTGCAGGCATGGTGGAAAGTCGCCGATTGACGGTTGCTTGACGAGATCACCATGCCGGAAACGGTTAGCGCGGTGGATACGAATCGCCAGGCACGAACCGGGTCTGGCACGCCGGAAGCAGCCCTTCGCCAACATTTCCAAGCCAAACCAACGCTACCCAACCAGACCGTCTTGATTGCCGTTTGCAGTTCAGCAGAAAAGTCTTTCAAGAACAGCCTCTGAAGCAAGTTCGCCCCGCGTTCCTCGGCCCTTCCTCGGGTGCGCTCCCCGCCATCCGAACACCACCGGTCCAAGACCGAATGATGTCGTAAACAGGAACTAAAACTTACGAGCAGCTTCTTTCGCCCCGCGCACCCCCATTTGAGCTGCTGCTTGTTGCTTCTTCATCGACTGCATGGAGCATGTGTAACGGCGGATGCTGTACTGTGTAGGCCATTGGTAGGGTCGATTTGGACTGGACATGATGACTACTCCGCGTCGCAAGGCGTGCGTCGAGTGCCGCCAACAAAAGGTACTCACATCCCAACGTGCGATAGCGGTCTGGGATAGTCGCTGATTTACGCAGATCCGCTGTGACGTTGAGCAGCATAAGACGCCTCACGAGGCCTGCAGTCGCTGCAAGAAGATGAATCTGGAGTGCAGGATCCTGCCTACGTCGACCCGCAACTTGCGCCAGACCAAGGCGGAGATGCGGCGCGAGCTGGAAGAGTTGAGATGGAATATGCGCCAGGGTACTGATGGCGCTCATCCTCATTCGACTCCTTCGAATGTCGAAGGGCAGACTTTCAGTCCGTTGGAGCCTGGCTCTGGGACCTTCTCGCATCCATCTGTGCCGCCGACGGATGCATCCACGTCCCTTTCTCCTGCCTTCGAAAGTGGTCATTCGAGAGTGGGTTCGAGGAAAGGGTCGCCTCAGGGTGCTACGCTCCCACGCATCCTAGACGGTTATGTGGTCGAGGCGAAGAGGATCGATGACTGCTTCACTTTGTATGAGCCCCTACAGTCTAGTTAGCCGCATTTTTGCTAAACTTCTGTAGGTTTTTCACGCAATATCGCCCCCTACTTCCAATCCTAGACTCGTCGATGACGCCGAACGAGTACTACGAGCTCTCCCCTTTCCTCTTTTGGAGTATCATCGTTACGGGGTCAAGGAAGTACTCCGATGATCCGGCAATTCTCGACAAGACTAGCCAACTGATTACGCCACTGGCCTTCTCTTCCATGGCTCTTCGCTCGACTCCGATTCCGGTTATCCAGGGTCTGCTCATCCTGTGTACGTGGCGGCTGCCGACAAACTCCATGTACAAGGATATGACCCACGTCCTATGCGGTGCTGCGGTCCATCTAGCGACGCAGATCGGGCTTCATGTCACCGGTGTCGGGCAGGACTTTGCGAGAATCCCGCTCAAGAAAGACCAAGACGAGAAGATTTTCCGAGCCAAGTTGTGGATGCACTGCGTTATCGTCTCGATACGGTGAGAGCCTTTTGGCATTTTGATATTCCATATACTGATAGGTGCTAGGACGAGCTGTGCGGAAGGTATACCACCTCTCGTCGTCGCAGAGTCGTTCTTCCATGGAGATGAGCGAGATCGAGAGGATACCCTTGCATACCTACCCCCTGGCCTACAGTTCCAACACAAAGTGCACATAATCCTCCTGAAAGCTATGGCGGCAATGGTCAGAACGGATCTGAATTCGGTAAACTGCGACGTCAGAGTGCTTCGTTCACTGATCAGCGTTTTCGACTCCCAGCTGCTCAGCTTGGCGGCATCCTCACCGTCCGAACTCGGTAGGTCCTTTTTTCTTCCCTAGTTTGTTGCGCAGAAGCTGAATCAGTAGATACCTTTCAACTGAACTGCGTTCGCATCCACGTCTTGGCGTACCATTTCTTCGCTCACCCGACGAATCCTGGCCCGGACGTAGAGGACCTGATTCGTCTTTATTCCCTGTGCATTTCCACAATCCAGGCGGCCAATGCGATAACCCAGCAGACAAATTCCGCTACCATATCCCAATCTTTCATCGACAGGACCATGGCGTTGGCGGGTTTCGTCATCCTGAAGCTCACTCGAAGTCCTCTTGCGCAGCACCTAGACCTTGCGGCCGGAGAGCGAGCATACTTCTACGCCGTGCAGTTCAACAATAATGCTTCTGTCCAAGCCGGTGATATTGGTTCAAGATGCGCGCAAATCATGACGAACCTCTGGAACAGCTCGAAGGTATTCCGTAGGAAGAACGGTGCTATTGAGTCGTTAGGGCTGAGGCTGCGGAGACGTCTAAGTATGAGCGTCAGCTTCGACATGTTTTGGTATTGGAGGGAGGAGTTCGCACACTTAACGAACCCGTACAGTGCCGAAGATTCGGGGCCATCTAACGCGCAGACGCAGCCTACAACACCAGGTAAGCACTGGCTTCTCCTTTTGCAATACCGCAGTCACTGACTTGCGGACAAAGTCTACGAAAAGGAAGTCAAGGAAGTAACAAGACCCACAGGGCTGCCATTGGCACAGGCACCTGCGCCGGTAACCAAGTTCCAGTCCAATACGATGAATCAAATACAGCCGAATCCAGCGACAATGAGTTTTGATACCTGGGATGGGTCGGAGTATAACGTTCCTCCGATGCTAGAACAGTTTCCGGACTATGATTGGGCGGCAGGCTTTGACTTTTCGAATGAATGGCCGAATGTTCCTATGCCGCCGATCGCAGGTCCGGCTGGGACGGGGTATAACTTCGGAGTGAACGGATGATGGAATCCACGAGAACTTCCATCTATGAAGCGGAGATGAATAACCCGCCGCTGGTGGATGCCATCAAAGCCGCAGCAGAGGTTTCGCGCTTGAGAGCCGGAAGTATGCTTCCGCAATATCCCTACCGTTGCCCTCCCCTCAGCTGGCGGCCTCGCCGCGCTATCCGGGACGCGCCTCACACCCGCACTCCCATTGTCAGAGGTCCGTACGGCTAGCCTCTATATGCAGTCGACAGCGATGCGCCTATTCCACTAGCTAGGAGGGCCATAATAGCTTCGGGATTCCACGGACGCCGGTAGGGTGCACCGTTAGCGATCGCAGCGTTCTTGTTTTCCGCTTGAGGGTACTTCGGCTTCGCAAGGACTCGGACCCAGTCGGCGCAACATGGTCGCTGAAGCTATATCGGAAAGAAAGGTCCGAACCATCCTGCTTGCGGTTGTCAATAGATGCTCAATGGGAACTCAACAGTTAAGAAAAGGTCACAGCGTCTCAAAATACCCAAGCGCATGTCAACTGATGTTGACAGGCCAAGGGTAATTGACTAATCTTACTGCATTGAAAAGTTATTTTCCTATCCAGAGAGTATGACGGATCTTGAAGCGCGCGGAAGTTTAACTAAGGTTGATCCAGCAGCCTGGCCGACCCCAATATACCCCTCTACTCCCTTCACTCGCCGATGTGTTCCTCGCCGCAAAACCTCCGCCATCAGGCCATCTTCAGGAGATGAATCGGCAAAGGGCCGAGTCTCTGTAGCCTGGACTAGTCACTCGCCAGCAGTTATCCGCGGAAGCAGTGCATCTCAAATCGGCAATATGCCCGGCCAACTTCGGCCAGGTGCTGCTACGTCACCGCGCACTAGCGACATGTGGGGTTGATATAGCGAGAGATGCACCCACCTACGAAAGTACGCAGCCGGCATATATCACTATTTTCCGAAGTCTAGAAGCTCGATGTCGGATAGGCAATACCTAGCCCAGCCGATATCAGGTGGTCGCCTGAGGGCCGTTTAAGATGGGTGCTTGTCCTGCAGTGTGCTTAGGGAGGCGGTCTAGACTCTTGGGAAGAGCTTGGGGGGATACTCATGGACTATAAACCTTCAGTCGAGTTTGCCCCTCTATTGAATGCTATCTTGATAGCGTCAGGCAAGATCGAAAGAGTTCGAGGATCAACATGACACAACAGTCTGGAGAGAAAACTATGAGCGCAGTACAGAAGCTGAGAAACATGCTTGCCGATCCGGACAAGTTCATCGTGTGTCCGGGCGTGTATGATGGGTATACGGCCAGGATTGCGCTTCAGGAAGGCGCAGAGTGCTTGTACATGGTAGGCTCTCCAGTCCTAGCTTTGCCTCGCCCTCACTAAGGCCTGCCCCGAGCCAAGGTGCTAGAAGTAGGTTGCTAATATGCCCTTCCAGACCGGCGCCGGAACCACGATGTCCAGACTCGGTATGCCAGACATGGGCATAGCTACGCTCAACGACATGCGCGACAACGCCGCCATGATCGCCTCGCTCTCACCCAACACGCCCCTAATCGCAGATGCAGATACCGGCTACGGCGGCGCCATCATGGTCGGACGAACCGTGCAAGCCTACATCCGCGCCGGCGTCGCTGGCCTACACCTAGAAGACCAAGTCGTATCGAAGCGCTGCGGCCACCTCAAAGGCAAACAGCTCGTCGACGCCGCAGAATTCACCTGCCGCATCCGCGCCGCCGTCCTCGCTCGCCAGCAAACCGCCGGCGGCGACATCCTGCTCATCGCGCGCACCGACGCCCTGCAAGCCCGCGGCTACGCCGAAGCCCTCGCGCGCCTCCGCGCCGCCGTCGCCGCCGGCGCAGACGTAGCGTTCCTCGAGGGCGTCGCCTCAAGCGCCGAAGCTGCGCGGCTCGTCGCTGACCTCGCGCCCACGCCCTGCCTCTTTAATAACGTGCCCGCCGGCGTGTCGCCGGATTTCAGCACCCGCGAGGCGCAGCTGCTGGGGTTCAGGATGGCGATATATCCTGTGCTGGCCTTGGAGGTCGTGTATCCCGCGGTTAGGAGGGCGGTGAGGCAGTTGCTGGGGAGTGGGAGGGTCCAGAGTGTGGAAGAAGATGGGAAGAGGTGGAGTCCGAGGGAGCTTTTTGAGGTGTGTGGGTTGGCGGAGTGTGTGAAGTTTGATAGGGCGGCTGGGGGGACGGGGTGGTTGGAGGGGGTGTGAGGGGGATTGGAGGTGTGTTAACGCGGTATATCTATGAATGCGTAAAGGCGGCTGATCATGAGTCTTAGCGAGAGGGCGTGGCTAATGATCCGTACAGAATTTGGGCTGTGTGGCGAGCAGCGTTTTCATGCCCGAAAGAGATGGTCCTTCTACTGCTACATTTCAATGCCACGGCCCGTTTCCCGAACGCAAAAGAAACGGAGCCGAAACGAGACATACACTACAAAACAAGGACGAGGTAGGGAGTTCAGTGACGGCGTACCCTTAATTTGGGACTCATGACAAGAAACGCAGCGTTGTATTCAGCATGTCACCGACGAGGGCCGCTCGCTCGATCCACTCGAACAGGCGCGGTGGAAGCGCCCGTTATCGGCAAATAGGAACACACTACCAACAGCACAACAATTGCCTCCCATCTCCACACCATCTTTCTTCCCTATCTGCCCCTTTCTCCCTCCCTCCGTTTCCGTCTTCGTCCACACCACCTCGCTTCTTCAAGAGATATTGCAGCAGCAAGGCGAACATGCACCCGCCACGGTCGAAACACACATAGTCGCACATCCCGTCGCTACGGCGGCGCCTTGGGCGCCGAGACCGCTGCCTGTGTTGGCGGTTAGTTCGACTTTTTCTAGAAGTATGAGGTAGGGGGAGGTTGCGTACTCTGCGTCTCTGAGCTGCCCTGGTTGCCGCTGGAGCTGGACGTGTTGCCTTCCGGGGGCATGGTGACGTAGGGTGGGTTTGATTGGGTTGGATGGAAGTGGAGAGGTGTGGAATGGAGTGGATGAGATGGATGAAATGCGTCTGCTGGGGGGGTGAGTCGCGGGTTCTTTTATACCTACCCGTTTGTCTCATGATTACGACGACAATCCCAGGCATCGACTCACCGGAAATGATGTATTCGGCGATTGAAGGAGTAGACTAGCAGGGCTGGCATCCATCGATGTTTCTGGACGGAAATGCGTTGTCGGTTCTTCATTGGACGTTGGTGCGGACCGCTGATCTTCAGGGCGGACATGGCGAGGCTGGAGGGAGCGGTTGATAGCCTCACTTCTGGGACTGGACCCTAGTGGCTACGTTCCATGCCGTAGGACGATAAGAAGCTCGTCAAGGTACTGGGACGAAGGACCTTGCCGGTGAAGGTATGTGCAGTGGATGAGCTTAACTTCGAGTAGGACTGTCCAGCCCATGACGATCTCCGGAGGGTGTCGTCAAATGATGGAGAGCATTCAAGTACCGAAAAAGGAGGAGCACCGCCCCTATTCGTGGATATAGACTCGAGCGTCAGCCGTACGTTTCTCCCAGAAATGTGCCCCAAGGACCGCCATGAATGAACCGGCTCCCATCCGCCCCGCCATCGATACGCTTCAACTAAACCGGACTTTGCGTACTAGTTCCCTTCGGCTCCACCTGTACCTGAGTAGCGCCCGTCGAACCCGGGCGCAGCACAGCCTCATCGTAGTCGCCCCTAGCATATTCCCGCCTCCACGCCCCAAAGCTCGGCTCGTAGTCCAACCGATAGCCATCATAGTAATGCGCTCCGTTAATACGAACCAGTACACCCTCCATACTACATACAATACGCAAGCAGCCAAGGATTTCGTCCTGCTCGTCGCAGTTGATGGCATGGAGACCCCATGTGCGAGCACTAAGCCATACTATGCAATCGAGGTTAGCTTCACCGAGCTTGCTACGCGTCGAACAATGCGGGAGAGAGAAAGAGGGAAGTGGGACAAGAAGACGCTTACCGTAGATGATAGCGAGCGCTCTACCGACAGTGATGAATACAAGAATCAAAGCGAGCGCAATGGCGGTGATGTACAAGTTGCCGCCCCATTGCGAGGCGAAAAAGAAGGTAAGCACGAGGAGCAACGCCGCTTCGCAGAAGCCGGTGAAGAGTGTTCGGAGCTGAGGGCGGCCTTGGGTGGACAAGTGGATAAGGACTATGAGCGGCCTGTAGCGGGGCGCGGCAGCGGTGTCTGCGAAGCCGCTCTTGAGCATGGAGAAGGGGTTCTTCAGGACGGAAGCGATGGAGTCGAGATGCTCGCGGACGGGTTGGCTCAACGCGCCTGAAGGGTGTTCCTCGCGGAGTGGCTGGTAGCTAGGGATGATTCGCTGTACCAGCCGGCCAAAGTTGGTATGGAATTTGGAGATCAGGGGTGGATAGAGAGGCGGGAGTTGGGTCACCGTTGTCGGCATACTCGGCTTCTTGATGGCGTCGAGCGCGTCCCTCGCAGCATCCGTGAGATGATAAACTAGCACACATATCAGCTGACTGACTCCATCCCAGCCGTAGCAGAGTCTGCTTACTATTCACAATCTCATGGTCGCACAGCTGCCACATAGCCAGCCTCAACAGCGCATTCGCAATCGCGCTCACCGAAAGATACAAGCCCGTCCAATTCACGCCCGCGCACGCGAAGATGAACTTCGGTATCCCTGCGGCCTTGAGCAGCGGCTCGATCGCAAACCCGAAAATGCAGCCTTGCGCCGCCGCAATGAGCAGCGCGGGTACATGCCACCAGTGCCAACGCTCTGCGTACGAATCCACTGCTTTCCGGATCCGCGCGAAGTCTCGCATGTACTTGTGTGGAGCGTCTGGGCGCGTCCACTGCTGCAAGTCTTCCAACGTGTGCTTCGGCGCTTTTTGGGTGGTTCCATTGGCGGCGTCTGAGGGAGCATCTTCCTCGCCGAGCTCTGCGATCGTATCCAGTGGATCTTTGTCGAGCGTCGCAAGCTCGAGCACCTGTTTCCGGCGTATGCAGGAGATACTGCGTACGGGGAGGCCGAGGCTGAACAGGGCAGCGCCGAGCCCGATGAGCCAGCTCGTGGCGAAGGCTTCGGAACTGCGTGGCACGAAACTAGACTCGTCAGCAACGGCGTAACGGCCTTGCGTGGTGCAAGCGTAGCGCAAGCAGCAGTGCAACAGCAGCCAACTCACAGATTGCCAAACGCGAGAAATGTCGGTAAGAGCGCCATGAGCGTGCTCGCGGCCGCCATGCCCGCCTTCTCCCACTCGCTCATCCCATCCAGCATCCGGTCGATGTGGACGCTGCAGTCGACGGGCGAGCCCACTCCCGCGTATGCAGCCAGTCTCTCGTGGTGCAGAAACTTGAACTCCTCCTCCGTCACGTCGAGCACTTTCTCCGACAAATCGGTGCCGTCAAACTCCCAGAGCTGCTGCGGGTCATTGTTCTGCGCACGCAGGTCCGTCGCGTAGCCGTCCTTCGCTTGCTGGAGTATCGTGCCAAAGTCTTCTACATCGACTTTGGTTTTGTTGGCAAAGCGTCGTAGAGCTGTTTCTTCGGTGTCCTCTGGGAGCGGCTGCGTGTTGTTCCAATTGGCGAGCCAGTAGTCCAGCGTTGCGTCGTAGAAGTCATCCCATGCCGTGATGTTGTTCTCTACCCGCTCCACTCGCGCCTTCATTTCCGGGTCGCTCACGGGAAACTTGAAGTAGCCGATATTCACCCTGAACGGCGGGTCTCTGGCCGCCGCCATGCCGACGAAAGAAGGTGCCAGGACGCAAAACGCGACGGCGAAACGGACGCGCGAGCGGGCCATTTTGCGACAAGACGAGCGCTGCTTGTCAAGAAGGTGAGGGAGAAAAAAAAAAACTCTATATGCGAGGAATGTGGCCGTAGAATATGGCGGCGTGTTTGCCATTTAATGCCCTCCACCATTTTGGGGGCTCAACCGCCTTCACCGGGATGAGCTCGTGTTCGAGACCCGTTGTTTGGACGGGACCCCAGTCTGCGGCCCCCAAAAACGTTCCACAACGGCCCCTGACCTTACCGAAGAAGTCGAATGGAGCAGCTTCGCCAAGCTTTACTATATTGCATTGCGTTCTGTACGCTCTTGGCGCGTCTGGGCATCGCACCGCATCTCCTTGTGCTCTAGATGTGCTTTAGCGCTGCGTTCTTGTATAGATAGAAGGGCGTATCTAGCCGCTAGAAGTGCTAAGGCATTTCCTGTTTGCTGGAATAGGGGCACGTATCTATCCTCCTGGAGTGTTTCAGACTCTACGTTGTGCGTGAACGGAGAGCGCGGTATGATGGAAGAGCTAGGCAGCGTTGCCCGTAGAGGCTATTAAGAGTTACCTGGGTAGTCCCTCCAAATTTTTCGGAACATTTCTCCTACTTGGGCCGCGACGTAACAAAGCAAACTTGCCTAAAACCCCTCCCGCTCCAAGCAAGGGATAGAGATGCATACCTCAACACCACACCACCAAACCCTGCAGCAAAGCACCCCCGACTCGCCCCCAACCATTACTCCTTCGCCTTCCTCGCCTTCTCCGGATCCGCCAACATCTCCCTACTCCACTCTCCCAGACCGGCGCCCACCCAAGCTGATACCAGTCCTTCGCAAGCTCCTGACCACCTTGCCTTCCGCGGCGGCTCGATCCTCTCGATCCCCCGGTACGGCGCGCCGCAGTGACTACCGCTCGCCGTGTACCGCAGCAGCACGTGCGCGTCCTTGGCCCACGCCTGGTCGTAGCGATCGATGTGCAGGTCGCGGACGGATGCCATGACTGCGGCGTGCGAGGCTGCGTAGTCCATGGGGGAGGTGCGGCCGGGGAATGTGGAGGGGACTAGAACCAGGCGTCGGGGTGGCAGAGGTGGGCGACGGAGTCGCCGCCGGTATTTTTGGAAGGCGAGTAGGCTATTGTCATGTATTCTTTAGCCACGGCGATGTTGCGCTGGGAGGCGTTAGTGCTGAGGTGCATCGCGCTTTGTCTTCGGGCGTCTGCGTCGTTGACATGATGGTTGGGGGCTGCTGGTCAGTAGACATTGTAGTTTAGCCTCGTTTATTCCTGATTGTTACAGCTCGAAGGGAGGTTATAAAATGATGGAGAATAGGCTGAAGTTACTCGGGCTTGATGTTCGTATATATTGCTCGAAGACGTCAGTGAAGTCGCCATGACATCAGGATGCGATCTCATTGGCCGCTCATCCGGATACTACAACGGCCACACTTCTATAGGGCCTTTGTATTCATTTCCCTTCCGTAACTCCCTCTCTTCAAACGATTGTGTGCCGCAGGAGGGTTCCTAAGGGTCATAGTGTTGCATTTTTCTAGACGAAGCGCTTCCTTCTTGGATCCCCAATCTGGGAAATAGCACCACTCGTCCAAACCCTACTCTTGCTTGACCAACGAGACCGGCGCAATGTAAGAATGCCTCGCGCTGACTAAGTACGTAATCCCAGCTAATATACCGAGAGCGCCGAACATGAGTGCGGCCCAGTTCATATCGGCCGGCGCGGGCTTGGGCGTCATTGGGAAGAACGAGAAGACGAATGCGACGACAAGGAAGACAAGAGCAAAGTCATTGACGACGCCTCCCCACTTGCCCAAGCTCCAGCGACGGGCAAGCAACGGCTCGCCTCGGAGACGCTTCAGACGGACGCAGCCAATGGAGATGATGTAGGAGAAGATGAGGGCAGCGTTGGAGATGGAGACAATTGCGTTGAGAGTTACGTCCGATCCGAAGTTGATGCATGCGGGAATGAGCGACACTCCAAGACAGACTAGCAGAGCGTTGACGGGAATATCCCAGCCCGGACGGACGTATTCGATCCATGCCGAAAATGGAAGACCCTTGTCGCGAGCGAAAGCCCAGATCTGGCGTGAGGAGCTGGCCGTCACGGAAACAGCGGCGAAGAAGGTAAGGATAACGAGCAGCACTCCCATGACAACTGTGCCTCCAATAGAGCCAGTAGCGTTGTACACCGCCTGGAGAACGGGAACGCCTGTCGCGGAATCGAGGACGGAGTCGAGGGCGCCGCCGCAGAAGACGAAGGTGATCATCATAGCAATGCCGAACATGCCGTTGAAGAAGGTAGCCCACATCATGGCCTTGGGGAGGACCGCGGAGGCGTCCTTGAGTTCTTCCGACATATGAGCGCCAGCATCTGGACCAATGAAGCACCAAAGAGGTGTCGACAAGCCAACGAGAGCAGAGACTCCCATGGAGCTCCACCCACCGCCGTTTGTCCACGTTGTGAAGACTTCTTCAACCGGGGATCGTTCGGCCATGGACCAAAAGAGAACTAGGAAGGCGAAGAAGGCTAAGACGTGGAGGACGAGGATGATCCCTTCGGCGAGTGGGAGGTGCTGCGCGAGGAATATGTTGAAGCCAATCATGAGGAAAAGCCAGAGGAACATGATAAGTGTGACGTGCCAAAGTTCCCCGATCTGAGCTTCAGGGTTGACGAGCAGGACTAGGCCGATGACCAGGCCAGAAAGCATTTGAGCACACGCTGGGATGCCCGAGACCCAACCCATAGCACAGCACCAGCCTGGATGGCATTAGCGGATGAGATGAAGCGTGCGGGCTGTACATACCGACGATGTAGCTAAGGGACTTCTGAAAACTCTTCGGGGCAAACTCACTAACCCAGTGGTACTGGCCGCCGGCAGTGGGGGCCCTTGAGTTGCCTGGTAAGCGATGTGTACAATTTGCAGCGCTTCGTGCACTTACATGGATGCCATCTCAGCCAGTGATGCAATCATGGCCATTACAAAAAGCCAGGTGATAATTGTCATCCATATCACACCCGCAGTCCCGCCGTTGAACAGCCCGAAGTAGGCGGATCTATGTCAGTCTTCTGTCAGTCTCTCATCTACTCGGAGCTGGGAGGAGGCGGTACAGAAGAGCGCTCTCCCATGTCGACTGGAGCACGACGACGAAACCGACAATGGAGATCAGACGGAAGTTCCTCTATCTAGAGTATTAGGCCAATTCGCGAAGGGGGTAGGCAGCTTGGGCTTACTCGCAGTTCCTGCTTCTTTCCCATGCGATACATGTCCTGGGCATCGTGCTGCGTGCCTCCCATAGCACTGCTGCGCATGGAGGCAACATGGTTATCGCCGAGCTCATACTCGTCAACACCGTTCACGATTTTGTCTTCGTTCGAAAATGCCATTGGAAAGCAACAGCAACCAAGGGCACGCCAGGTCGGATGTCTGCACGCAGGGAGAAGAGAGCATGCCGAGATATATGGAGCTTGGAATTCCTTGACGAGCGAAAATCTAGGGTGTTCAGGATAAGCGACCTAGATCGTAAGATCCGCGGGCCATTCGCAGGCGAGATGCACGATCTCGAAGGTTAATTCTTTTTTCTCCATCGGGCGGAACCCGTCTGGAAGTGGAGCTCATGCTGCCCATGGGGTGTCCCTGGTCATCGCGGCGAATTACAGCCAGTTGCGAAGCGCTATCGAACGTCGTGTAATCAGGGCTTTCCCAGCGAGACGGCACGGGCGCTCATTGGTACTCATGCTACTCTGCAAGGCGAGGATATCCAGGCGTAGAACGAGGCCCGGCTCATGCGAGCGTAGCCACAGGCGCTGGAGGCCTTGCTTCTTAGGCCGGTAGGGGACGGGTCATATCTATGAGCGATGTTGTGACGGCCCAGGGAAGGGCGAGGATGAAGGCTTGAGAAGGCAATGGATGATAAGCTTCGTCGACGAGGCTTGACTGCCACCAAGACAGCGCGGTGCGGTTCCTCGGCAACGCATGGGGTTGAGGGGTTGGAGGATCCGAGACTTGGGAATGCCGTCCGCTGGAGGTGGCATTTTCTGCCGAGGCGAAAACAGGAAACGATAAGGCCAAAAGCAATTTCGGTCGTATTCCTGGGCTCAAACACGGTGGATGAGCAGCTGATAGGGTGCCGTCTCGTAAAACGGGAGAGCTGCCGTGGGGGTTGGACCAGCAGGTGCGGGACGGGCCAGTTCGTGGAATTAGAGTAGGTTAGCGTGGGTTCTGATTGGCCAGCGTGGATCCAGGCCCAAATCACACCAGCACGCACTGCGTTCAACCTGCTTCACACTTCAACCGCCCCAGGACATGCAGCCTTCAGAACGCCATGAGAGCCTTCCATCGCCTGCTGCGTCTGGGCATGCATCCTCATCTCGTCAAGTCCAGGAGGCTGGGAAAAAGGAATGGTGCCGGCATCCCGCCCGATAACACCCGTGAACCGCAAAACCAGCTGTTCCAACACCTGCAGCTCGCAGGACCAAGCGTCTCATATTCAAAGGCCACGTCCGGTCTCCTTAGTCGAGACATTCGCTCTTTTTTCATGCGCGATACATCGCCATGTCCGATTCCGCGGCTTCCACCGACGGCGTAGCCCAACACGTCGGCAATGTGGACAGTCTAAAGCTGGCTCTCGGCCTATGTCTTTGCTATACGCTGTGCTTTGCCTCCCTCCGGGTATATGTTCGTTGGCGCGCCTATGGAGCTGACGACCTCGTCGTTCTGCTCTCTACGGTGAGTAAGGCCTTGCACGTACCACAGGCAGGGTACTGATACTTCATGCCGAACCATTTCTGACCAGTCTCGGTGTGCAGACTCTGGCTATTGCTTTCTTCGGCTGCAGCTACGCCTCGTCAGGGGCGGGCCTAGGCCATCCGACCGAGCATCTTCGCAACGAGTCTCGGTCTACGCTCGACAAGCTAAACAGCGCTACTTTGGCCGCCAACATCACTTGGATTATATCGCTATGTCTTTCCAAAGCTGCTGTCGTAACGATTTTAATGCGTACGAGCCAGACACCGTCGCATAGAAGGTTCCAATATGCGGCGCTGGGTCTAGTTGCGTCCCAGTGCATCGCTTCCATTGCCCTCATCACAGCCGCTTGCAGCGTTGGCGATGGCCTTTCGTGGGACTTTAAATCAAACGCCAGGCAATGTCCGAAACAAGGCGTTCGATGGCAAGTTATTACCGGCCTGGACGTAGCGACGGAAGCTATCCTCCTCTTCTTGCCCGTCCATCTGACATGGAATCTCCAAATGTCGCTGAAAACCAAAGCCATTGTGGTAACCGCATTCTGGCTCAGAATACCGTACGTTCCCCCATTTTTGCCGCCAAACAGTGATAAAGTATCTGACATGCCACAGCACCATCATCTTCACCGTCTTCCGCAACACTATGACTGACGACCTCACTAAAACCTCCGACGCCCTGGCGGACGGTGCGCTGGTCGTCATATGGCAGGCCGTCGAGCTCTCCTACTCCCTCGCCGCCGTCACCATCGCAGCGCTCAAAAGCTTCACCGAGAACCTCAACACTGGGTTCGGGCACGGAGAACTCGTCCGCGTCCACGGCACTTCAAACGCCTACAAGATGTCGGACCTCAGCACGAATATGAAGAACTCTAGGGCTAAGTTTCCATCCACAACAGTCGCCTCTACCGACACTCCGAGGTCGGGCTTTCATTCGGCGGCGAAGCCTAGCCTTGATGCCGCTAACCGAGACTTGAAGCTCAGGCCGGAGAGTCTGCAGAACCTTGCTACGATATCTTCGCCAGCGCAGGAGTCAGCGCCGTACTCCTTTATCGGAACGAGGAAGGGCAACGGGTCTATAGACACCGGCGGCTCGGAAGAGCACATCATCATGCAGGAGATTCAGTATTCGGTCCATTACGACCAGGCTCCACTCTACCAGCGGCATTAATGCGTTCGATAAGGTCCTTTTCGGCGATGTGAAACGGTCCGGCGGGTGTAATATTGGCTCACGTACGATGGTACGATTCAAACGCGTTTGTTTTCATGTCTGCTATGATTTTCAAGGCAACGGTGTTCTACGGTCGGCTTTCATTCCTCGTTCTCTTCATTCTGAGCCCATTAGAGTACAAAAAAGCTTTCCGGTCAGTCCATCGTCCAAGCGGGGACTCCTCAACGAAGAGAAGGGTTAGCAGCCAGGGGTCGACTGCGAACCTCCCCGCATATCCTACGCCTAGTCCTAGTGCAACGTTTGACGGAACCTCGTGCCGGACGCAAACGACAGACCACCGAAAGAGCTGTGTTCATGAGCTATTAATCTGAGCCTACGGATATGAGCACATTGGGCTGTCGTGATGTCGCCAAGCCGCGTGCCTGCCTGCCGTACTATCACCGCTCCTTCCTCCGAGCGTGGGACGACGGTAAACCCCTCACCACACAGACGCTTCCTCACCTCACCAACCACTTTATCTACGACGACTTCTTACTTGAGCACGTACCGGTCGGTGACTTTCTCGTATATCTTTCTTTGCTTTGGCCAAGTTCTCCTCGACCTGTCCCTCTGCTCCTCTGCTCGTCAACCATTACCTCAAGCTTCGCGTGCCCGGGCATACCTTTTCCTTCCTTTCGTCAACGCTACACTACCCCTCCTTCACTACCAACTCTTTACTACCTTTTCGCCACTATCTCTGCTCACCACTACTGTCCTACCTTTGCCCTACTAACCCTTCCACTACATCTCCTATTTGCATCGAATGCTTGCACGCCCTCGAAGATCCCAGACCCCACTATGGAGCAAGACAACATCTACCACCAGTCCCTCCTCCCGGCTCCGACTGGCGGCGCAGATGAAGGACCCAATGGAGCCATTATCAACGTGGGCCAGGCAAAGCGCCCCAAGAGCAAGGTCGCCTGTAATGACTGCCGCGTGAAGAAGGCCAAGGTGAATCACTGCATTGCATACGCAAGGTCCCGTCGTTAACCGCTTTGGTCGCAGTGTGACGCCGAACGCCCCCGCTGTGCGCGCTGTGTAAGTCATGGGTTGCCATGCGGGTATATCTCCAATGATCAAGAAGAGACGGCAGGCGAGGCCATGAAGCGGCAATATGAAGATCTAAAGAGGACTACCAGCGTATATCAAGAGATAGTGACCCACCTGTCTACTTCAAACGACGTTACCGGAACTACTCGACGCCAACTGCAGTCGGTTTCGGACCCTGCAGCACTTCTTCAAACACTTCGCGGACAGCCGGAAGCGAGCTCATCCATGGGAATGCTTCCCGGTATCCAGTCGTATGCCGAGTTCAATCTGGCTGTCAACCATCCCACGTCTTTTCCGCTCTTGGGCAGGTCCGCCGACATGAGCATTGCACAGCATCCTCCTACCAATCTCCCAGGAGAGCGATCTACAGCTGGCAATGCAATTGCTGGGACTAGCTCAACACCACAAAACACCCTCCCAGAGAGCAGCAAAGGGAAGGGAGCTGCACCGCCCGGCGATGGGCGGCCCGGTGGCCAGCCCCTGCAGCCTACGAACGCGCTGATCCCGCCGTACTCGTCCTCGCTCAGTGAGAGTGTCCCGATCTGCGATGAGAGACTTGCTCAGCTCGACATCCGTTACTGGACGCGCGTACCCATCTCGAACCAAGACGCTGCTAAGGTCATCTCATTGTACCTCCAGAACGATCAGCCGATTCTCGGTCTATTCGATGCAGACCTGTTCCTTTCCGACCTCATCGCCAAGAAGTTTGAGTTCTGCTCACCTTTCCTGGTCAGCAGCCTGCTTGCGTGGGCTTGTGTAAGTCTTATGAGCATCGCAGTGATATAGGAAGCCTAACTTAATGACTAGCAAGGATACACAGCCTTCGATGTAGCCTTCAGTGAGACGAGTGAGAAGTTCTTCGTTGAAGCGCACACGATGTACCGAGGAGAAAAAGCTACAGATCGGCTGACGACAGTTGCTGCGCTTTATCTTCTTTGTGTGGCATGTATTGCGCGAGGTCGACCTGAGCACGCAGCTCGATTCAAGGAGAACGCCCGCGGGATGGCCACGAGGTTGAAGCTCATAAACGTTGAAGGTCCCCTGCCCCCTCTTATGGACCTCGGCCTCTCTCCAGAGCTGCAGCGCGCAACGGCACACGCAGCATGGGGAGCATTCAATTACGAGACGTGAGGCACCTGTTTACATCTGGCCATGAGGGAAACATGAGGCTGATAACTGCCAGGCTTTGTGTCTTAGCTGGACTTAGTACTCCAATCGAATTCGCTCCCAGGTTCCCGATTCCCGGTGTCCCAGACAACAGCGACTGGCATGTGCATCCTGCGCCTTCATACATGGGGGCTACCTTCGTCGCTTTTTGCCAGTTCTGGAAGGTAGCATCCGAGGTATTCCTCTTCTACCGCTTCATCGACATGGAGTCTACCTCGGAGCGGCCGCCGTTGGCCTTTGCCCACGCCAAGTTTCAGCTGCTGCTGTCGATGACTGGCCGGCTCCCTCGTGTAATGGACAGGCGAGAGGATACTCCCGGCCATGCTCTTATCTTCCAGTATGTGCTCTTCTTATCTCTTCAGGTTCTGAAACTGAGATATGCAGGATCTTTTTCCACTCCTTCATCCTGGATCTCTTCCGACCCTTTCATGGCCAGAGCACCGACATCGACCAAACCTCTGCAGGCGCCCCAGACGCCATAGTATCAGCCTCTGTCAAGCAACTTAAGCTGCTTATCATCCACTATCGCGCAAATCAGCAGTCGGCAGCTAGTTGCATCTGGTGGAACATAGCTCTGGGCTACGTCGCTAATGCGGTGGTCAAAGACAAGGAAGATCCGGACAGATACTTCTATTTCACGCTGGCGATCCAGTGCTTCCAGGACCAGTACCGGGCGTTCCGCTATGCAGAGCCCACCACCTTAGGTCTTTTGGCACTCGGTGTGGAGGCGGACCTCATTTCCATCTCGGAAGCAAAGCGGATCAAGGCACAGCTGGAGGAGAAGGGTAAGCACCACCAGGTGTTGGAGCAGGCCAAGGCTGCTTTCTGGGTGGATCTGGACCTTGCAGTTACAGCTCCTGAGCAGGCGCAAGTAGACAGTGTGGCTCGGAGGTTGGAGGAGTTAACAATCTTTAATGATTTGGTGGATATTTAGGTTGAGGGGTCGAAGGCCTTCATAGTGGCGCATACACGGGCCCTTTGAGCTATAGATAAGGCGCTAAGGGGCTTCAAGATAGGGGATTCAGGTGTGTTCCCGGACGCGGCCGCTCCTGTCAGCGCTGTACGGCGACGACGAAGCCGTGCGAGTACATAGACGACGCGCTCGCGGCCAATGCGGATGTTCGGCGTTCCCTCCGCCGGCATCATGACGACAACGATTCGCGTCTTCGAGCGTGGTGCCTATGGGACCGACCCGACGTGTCGGACCCGTGGCTCCTCTAAACTATGGAGAAGATACTAAAGCACTCCAGGATGAGTATTACCGTGCCCCACCGCCTCAACCTCTATCAACGAGGGATGCTCCTCTCATGGCCGCCACTCCCTAATCTCCCCCAACTCCCTCACCACCTCGTCATACTCCAAAAGCTCATCCCCCGCCTCCACGACCCCGGCAATAACCCCTCCTATCCCTCCCTCTCCATCCCCACCAGCCCACCCATCCCTCATCTTCGCCTTCAGCGCCCACAGCATAAACGCCTGGCCCGACGCGCCACCCAGCCCGCCCTCGCAAATATCTTCCAACTGGCTAACGTATCGTTCTAGCGCCGTTTTGGTCCCCGGAGCAGCAGACGCCAGAATGCGAGGTCCGTTGAGCGTCAGCACTTCAACGAGTGCCGCGAATTGCTCGTCCGAAAGCATTCCCCCAGACGACTCCGTCGCACGGGAAAGTGTCGAGCTGAGGAAGGCGTCGAAGATCCGGAAGGAGAGCAGGGAGTGCGCGTGCAGGTGGCCGAGGAGGAGGATAGAACTAGTTGGTACTTCCACGTCTTCCTCTTTCTCTGCGCGACCGTACGAGGCTATCTCCGCCTGGCACACGCGCTCAATGCTGTCTAGAAACTCCTGCTTGCGTTTCCGCTGCTCTTGGTCTTGCACGGTCGCTTCGCCGGTGTCGCACTCTAGCGTGTCAGCGATGCTGTGGAAGAGATCGACGCACGTGGACACGCGCTCTGGAAAGCGCGATGCGTGGCGGTAGATGGCCTCGGGGATGGGGAGCCATGCTGCTGCTGGGGATGTGGGGTCGGGGCTGGAGGGAAGGAAGGCGCGGAGTTGGGCGGCGGACGTGCGGATGGAGGAGTGGTATGTGGCTGCGGCTGCGGCTGTGTCTGGACGAGAGGGGAGAGATGTGATTATGGCTTCGATGGAGGAAGAGGAGCTTGGACTGGCGTGTGTAGGGTGGGATGATGGGTGGATGTTGTTGGTTTTGGGCGCCATTTTGGTGGTTGGGTTAGGGTAGAGCGGGTGTGGGAAGAGGAGGAGGGCAAGAAGTAGAATATATGCTTGCACGGGTAGGGAGTCGGCGGCTAGTGAAATGGGGTGTGGTCCGCTGCGCGTGACGTTTTTCTCTAACTGGACAGCGAGTATGGCGTTACGGGGATGCTTGGTCAAGGGAAAGAAAGCCAGAGGGAAAGGAGACATGGAAAACTAGAAAATGGCTAGAGTATAGCGGAGTGTTGGAGAATCAAGTATGAAGAAAATAGACTAGCTGCGTACTCTTTTGACTTCTATGTCTTCCATCTCCTGAAGACGGATTCTAGGATGTGGAAAGGGTAGTAGTGAGGAATATTCTGCGCAGGTTGTTCTCTGTTTTTATTGTTAGTTAGGAGCAAGAACGAGCCTCTTTTGCTGATTAGCACGTGCTATGTGAGAAGGCGGTTATGCGACATAGCGTAGAGTGCGCCCAGAAACACTCCATCTGCGCCCATCACTAGCCAGCATGGGAATCACTTTTACGGCAAAGCTCGCTAGAGCCGCCGCATTCAGAAATGGGTGGCGTAGGGACGGCCCTGGGGGAAGAAAAGGAGTAGCGCATAATTTGTTAGTATTCCAAAGCAGAAAGATGTAAAGATGTCCGTTTCATGAACCCGTGGGATGAGATACTTGGGAGGCGGCGCAGGATGCCATGCGTGGCTTCCATGGTCGCAATGACGTAATCGGCGATGAGGCACAGCACTACCATGGCTCTACACCAAATCGAAGTGATCTATCTATTGAACTAGCTTGAACTACGAACGTAAATTTCGTTCCCCATTTCTTTGAACTAGTAGTATCGATTTCAGAACTTTGCGATGGTATGGTCAAGCGTGCCGTTTGCTCTGTTCCCGCTGGTGGAAGTTCCGGTAGACGTGAGTAAACACCCTTGCTATCCTCAGCCTTTACTAAAAGCCCCAGAAAATCAACAACATCCTCTCAGAAGCCTTCAAAGGAACCCAAGATTCTCTTTACCCATTCTGGCTCGCCTCTGACGACTACGCCGATGCTCCGAGAAAGACACTGAGCGTCCCCACCGAAGGCCAGAAGCCCCCCATTTCCTCATCGTACAGATCTCCCTTCATTGGGAAGAAAGTTGAAGACGTGGCAGAGTGGCTTCAGAACAAGCCAAAAGAAGCCGAGCTCGATCCCCATTTTTTCGTTATCTTAGACAGGACTGCGATGAAGGGGGATATAGTGATTTGTCGAATAGGCGGCGTTGATTTGGCGAACGTGGCGGATCTGGACTTCTTGCGTGTGGATGCGGAGATGGGCGCTATGATGTTGTTTGCCGCGCAGCCGGGGATGTGGGAAGAACTGAGAGATGCTGATGGAAGGGCGGAGATTGAGTACTAAGCGTCCGCCCTCTGTTCAAAGGATATGTATAGGCGAGGAAGTGGAGAGGTGCAGAGACGAGAAGAGCGTTGTAGGGAAACAGGGAAACTGCCGAACTCTCCATTGCAATCCTACTCGCTTGCTACTAAACGCGCCTCGAAGCACTATCCCCAGCTCCCATTCCCTCACCCACCCATCCCCCTCCCTCCCTCATCCTACACCATCCCCGCAACCCCGACAACCACCCCACCCAGCACAACATCCAACCTCACCACCCCCGTCGGCGCCGCCTTCCCCGAGCTCACGGTAAACGGCCCCACAGCCTGCGTATTCGCCGTCCGACTATCCGTCGTGATGAGCGGCGGCGCGGGCCCCGTATTCGAGCTCGGCACAATCTCGTTGTTCGATACGCGGCTGGTGATCGGCGTCGCGGGCGTCGTGCTGGTCGGGCTGATGGTCTGCGGCGGCGCGAACTCGGTGTTGGCGGTGCGCGCGGTGGTGTAGGATGAGGGCGCTATTTGGCGCGGGTAGATGGCGCGGAGGAGCTGGTTGGCGTCGGGGTTGGGGTGTGCGGCTGCGGCGCGGGCTTCTTCGAGGGGGGTCGCAAGTGTGAGGGAGATGAAGAAGAGGGCGGCGGTGCTGAGGGAGATGAAGATTCTGGTATGCATTGTGTTGGGCTGGAGCAGTTCGATCGGGAACTGATGATTGACGGTGTGAGATGCGGAGAGACTGGTGCGACACGAGCGTTCAAGCTCAGCTTTGCAATACAGTCCAACGCAACACGAAACAAATATGCACGTCCTGGACGATGACGTTGATGGCATTTTCGAAATGCGATACCTGATAGATCGACTGGGGGATCGACGCAATTGCGATGAATTGGCCAATGAGGTGGCGACGTGGACCCCGCACGAGCAACGTGGGATTGATAAGGACGCGCTGCAGATAGGGGTGACGCGCGCAATAATCATGCGACGGAGAGCACGTTGCTTTTGCTGGTATCTGCACTGTTGTGTTTGGGGATGGAAAGGATCAAGTCTGTGGAGTGAGCGAGTTCCTCAGGGAGTCTGGGAGTTAGCGCAGTGTTATATGGACGGTTTCAGGCGCCTCGATCGTGTCGCTCTCCGACTTTAATATCGATTTTCGTATAGTGAAAAAGAGTAAATAGACATCAAGAAGAAATACCTGGGAAGTCTTCATGCATGGGTGCATGTGTGAGTCTGGCCGATGCACTAGCGCCTTAGCTGATGATGAAATATACGCATCTGTAACAAAATATGCGCATGTCCGCTTTAGTCTTAGTGTACCTTCAACGAACTTGTCCTTCAATCATGAGCTAGAATGCGGAAATACGAAGCAGAAGACGGTTGAGTGTCTCAAAAATGCTTGAAAATTTTCGCGCTATGCTGCACATGCGCTATGCAACTCCCAATGCGTCGCTTGGACGGAGAGTAGTATCATGGTACATACTATACAAGCCAACCCAACTCCGAACACCCCTGCTAGTGCATGGATCGCCTTACAGTGCGGTCGGGCGTCTAGCCTACCATTCCAGGCCCTTGAGCTTCAACGGGAGATGAAGCAACCGTTGCCCGAAGCTAGTTGGCTCGGGAAGATTTCCTGCACGAATGTTGACCTGCAGGGACTGGTGCAGCAGTCGTGGCTCTCCTAGGATGGCGTCGCGTTCTTTGCGCAGAGCAACGAATTCGGCCTCGCTGATGCCGTCTTTGAGATGCTTGTTTTGTGCTTTGTGGTCCTTGACGGTCATGTAAGGCACGGGCTCGGTGCGCCCGGCTGGGGGGTAATCGTGGCCAGTCCAGATCTTGACGTTGTCTGGCAGTGCGAACAGCTTCCGTGATGAGTTCCAGAGGTCGTTGACGCTGCCTCCGGGGAAATCGCAGCGTGCGGTGCCAATGTCCGCATGGAAGACGGAATCACCGCAGAATACGTTGTCTAGAGAAATATTAGCCTGCGTAAGTCAAGAAATGTTTACGGCGGCCTTACCTCCGATCTTGTAGCCAAGATGATCCGGGGTGTGGCCAGGGAGGTGGATCGCCTTGGCTTTCAGGTTACCGATATCAAACTCCTCGTCGTCCTCGAAGAACTTGTCGAAAATACCGTCGTATTCCTTCGCCGCGATGCCGTATCTCTTGCCGAACAAGGTCTGCACCTGCGGGATACGCTTTCCAATGCAGACGGGCGGCCGGTAGCCTTGCTGCTGGGCAAGGTGCTTCTGGAGATAGTGAGACGAGCTGAGATGGTCGGCATGGGCATGTGTTTCGAGGAGCCGGACGATCCTATAGCCCTTCTCCTTCACCATAGCGAGCAACGAATCGGCGGTCTTGGTGGTGATGACTTGGGTAGCCGGATCAAAGTCCAAGACCGGATCAATAATGACGGCGTCCATGGTGGATGGGTCAGCAACCACGTACTGCCATGTGCCTGTCGCGGTTTCGAATGCGCTGTGGACGGTGGGTTCCGGGGCGGGGGTTGATGCCGTGCTGTACTGAGCCCGACGTTGCATCCCGGTCTGGGCTGTTTGGGTGGGAAGGGCTCGCATGCCAGCTGTGCGCTGGTTCAAGGCCTTCGTTCTGCGTCCAGGCATTGGCGCTCTAGGTGATGAAGACGCTTGGTGGAATGCTGTCTGGTCGGCCTGTTGGTGAAGGGAACGGCTCTGGCTGCATGCGCCGGAAGCACTGAGCGCTGGACCCACCACTCGCGCAGTCTTCGCCGGCGCCATAAGCAGACCCGCCGTGGCCTGCCATCTGTTGTTGACTGCGAGCCGAAGGGTTGCCATGCTGATGCGAGGTGCGAGTGTCGTTGATTGAAGGACGAAGTGAATGGTTAAAGGAGGCCAGAAAACGCGGGGAAAGGAACGCGGCCCGCACTTCTTATGAATCCTCGACCGATGCCACTGAGCTCAGGCGGGAGTGGCATGATGGCGTTGAAGGGACTCTACCCGCGATGATGTTTTGGAGTGACGTTCGATGCAGTCCGTGCGCCGGCGAGGCATGAGCTCGGCGATCAGTGCCACCGCGACGTGCCGGCTTCGCCCCACGGGACGTCGGCGAGCTCGACGATTACTCGTGTTCGGCTTCGGCTCAGCGGCTTTGTCAGCTTTGGCCGCCTTGGCAGCGTCTAGAAAATGTCGCTCCCATGCTCCACATCATTTATCGCACCCGTTGACGCAGCCTCAACCCTGGAGAGCCCGAGTTATTGTCGATCTGCGAAACGACCTTTGCGTATTTCGCGCCTACACTCCTTATCCTGCGCCGACAGCCCGCGTTCCATACCGGCGGCATCTACCCGAGGCTTTACATCAATCGATCGTACGACCGGGTCGCCTCTCGAGCTCTCCATTCTGCGTTCTACATATATTCTCTCCTTCTTCTCCTTTTCCGGTGGCTTATCGGATACTTTTCTGTTTTCCTTTCCTTCCTGCTCTTTTCTTGTGGTTTCCCTTGGACGCATCCCACCTTCTTTGCACCGACCATGTTCCGCAATCCCGTCACGTGCCAGGTGGCATCCTGCGCTACAAAGCGTTTGGTCGCTCCTCAGGCCGCGCCCGCAGTCCGGCACTTCGCAACAGTATCGCCGGTGGACGCTGCCTCGCGGAGTCACAAGGTCGTCGTCGTCGGCGGCGGCTCAGCGGGTCTGTCCGTCAGCCATCAGCTTCTCCGATCCGGCAAGTTCGCCAAGGAGGACATTGCCGTTGTCGACCCCGCCGAATGGCATCACTACCAGCCCGGATGGACGCTGGTAGGTGGTGGTCTCAAGAAGAAGGAGGACCTGCGACAGCCGCTTGCACCCATGATCGACCCCAAGCTCAAATTCTACAATCACAAAGTGGGCACCTTCACGCCTGAGCAGAATTACATCACCCTGGATAATGGCGACAAGATCAGCTACGACCAGCTTGTTGTCGTACCCGGCTTCCACGTCGACTTGACCAGCATCAAGGGCCTGCCAGAGGCTCTGGCCGACCCGAAAGCTCCCGTTTCCACTATCTATCAGTATAATTACTGCGACAAGGCCATCACCACAATCGAAGCACTCCGAAAAGGCAACGCTATCTTCACACAACCGACCGGAATCGTCAAATGCGCAGGCGCCCCGCAGAAAGTCATGTGGCTTGCGTGGGATCATTGGAGGCGAGCAGGCTTGTACGACTCCAAGAACCCTGCTGCTTCTCCCATCCACATAACCTTCGCCACCGGCCTTCCCACCATGTTCGGTGTACCCAAGTACAGCGCCAAGCTCGATGAGCTGCGGAGGGAGAGGGGTGTTGAGGGCCTCTTCCAGCACGACCTCGTATCCATCGACGGCAATACGGCGAATTTCGTTCGCGCCGATGGAGAGAAGGTTGCGAGGAAATTCGATCTTTTGCATGCGGTACCCAAGATGGGACCCCATGCCTTTGTCAAGAACAGTGCTCTGGCCGACCAAGCTGGTTACGTCGACGTTGACCAGGAGACTCTTCGCCACAAGAAATTCCACAATGTCTGGTCTATTGGTGATGCTGCGGCGCTACCGACATCCAAGACCGCGGCAGCCATTACTTCTCAGGCACCAGTCATGGTCAGCAATTTGCTGCGGGCCATCGAGGGCAAGGAAGCCGAGCCGGCATATGACGGATACACGTCGTGTCCACTTACGGTAGGCGAGAACAAGGTGCTTCTTGCAGAGTTCAAATACGGCGGCATACCCAAGGAGACTTTTGGCGACATGTTCGGTATCGATCAGGCTACTCCTCGCCGTGCTTTCTACCATTTGAAGAAGGATTTCTTCCCGTGGGTGTACAACAAGTATATGGTCAAGGGGCAGTGGGGTGGGCCCAAGGGATGGATCAGGTAGACGGTATTCTGGAGATCGCGGGGCTGGATGGGCATGACGGTGATGAGGACAGCACATGAAAAGTCGAGGGAAATGCGTGCTTACACATTTGAGGGCTGCATATTTGGCGTCAGATTTTGGACAATGTCAGCCTCAGGATCAGCAAGATACCTTGTACAATAAAAGCTGTATTTGAAAGAAACCAGCAACCTTCATTATTGATGCCCACTAACGATATGACACCCCTCGATGTTCGAGGCAGACGTGTAAGCTCTCTGGTCGGCGCTTTTGGTGTCAGACTAAGGCAATTGACGTGGAACAGGCGCTGGAACGCGGAATGACCAATCTGAAATCGCCGCAAATCAAGGATCATGTTCGGCGACCTACGGCCTGTCGGGAAATCAGCCCATGAGTAGCATAACTACTCCATGTCCAGGCGTATTTGAGGGCCTCATCTCGCCCGCGGGTACCTTCACCTCACACGATGTCCGCCGACGTAAGCATGGGAGGCCCGGCCCAGCCGCTCCCGACGCTGGGGAACCGGACCGAAACAACTGAGCCGAAACGGAAAACTAGTAACATCCGGTATCCGTTTTGGTTCGGCGGGAGTGCCACAAGCATGGCGGCCTGTGTCACGCATCCGTTCGATCTTGGTATGTCTGCGCCCACGTCTCAGGGGGGATGAAGCTCGCTTACTAACATACTCCTGCCTTCAGTCAAGGTACTCCAACCAAACAATACGGTCCCACCCACATGAACAGCCATAATGACGTACACTCCAGGTCCGGCTACAAACCCGCGCCGCCTCCGCTCCCCGCAGCATGAGCGGCACCTTCCTCAAGATCCTCAAATCCGAAGGCCCGCTCGGCCTCTACAGCGGCATCTCCGCCTCCGTCCTACGCCAGCTGACCTACTCCACCGTGCGCTTCGGCCTCTACGAAGAGCTGAAGCAGCGCGCGGGTCCCGAGACCAGCTTCCCGCTGCTCGTCGCCATGGCCACCTCGTCCGGCTTCGTGGGCGGCCTGGCCGGCAACTTCGCCGACGTGCTCAACGTGCGCATGCAGAACGACACCGCGCTGCCCGCGCACATGCGCAGGAACTACAAGCACGCCGTCGACGGGCTCGTTCGCATGACGCGCGAGGAGGGCGCGCGCAGCTGGTTCCGCGGCTGGCTGCCGAACTGCACCCGCGCGGCGGCGACGACGGCGGGCCAGCTGGCGACGTACGACATCGCGAAGCGGCTACTGTTGGACTACACGCCGCTGGAGGACACTCTGACGACGCAGCTGCTGGCGTCGTTCATGGCGGGGCTGACGACTGCGACGGTGACGAATCCGATTGATGTGGTCAAGACGCGGGCGATGTCGGCGGAGAAGAAGCAGGGTATGTTTGAGCTGGTTGGGGAGCTGTCGAGGGCGCAGGGCGTGAGGTGGGTTGTTAGGGGTTGGGTGCCGAGTTTTCTGCGTCAGGGACCGTATGTGAAACCTTCCTTCCTTCCATTCTACGTTGGTCGTGAGACGTTGCTGACGGATGTAGACATACTATTTGTATATTCCTTTTTCTGGAGATGCATCGTAAGCTGTATAGGCAGTTCAAGGGCTTGGAGTAGGGCGCATTGGGTAGATGGTCGGTGCGTGGTGCGGGTGCTGCCTGGGCGGCGGGTAACCCGCAGAATGTATTATAAAGCGCGATGCGCTGTTCTATACTGAGATCAGCTTCTATTGCTTTAGTATGATGTAAGGAGAAGGTAAGAAGGAGTAGGTGTTTGAGAGCTTACGGTAACAAAGACTTGACCGTAGGGATCAAACTTTGCTGTTTATCTGCTCTTGGATCGCATTTAGGGGGAGAATGGTTTACAGAAGATTGGGGGTTCACAGTTCCATACAATAGTGTACTCATATTCCAAGACTATAGCTAATACCAAACTATCCGTTGTGCTGACTTAACTGAAAGGCCCGAAATATGTTTAGCATCGCCCCTCTAGCTCGGCAACGATCCACTAACGACCCAGTACACCTGATAATTGAAGCCCTGCGCCTCGTAAAACGGCCCGATGTTTACTGCCTTCCCATCCGCTGTCCCTGTGAAGGAAAGGCCAGAAGTACCACTACGCTTCACGGACCCGAGGTCAAGCTTCGGCTCCGTAGTTAACGTGCTGCTTCCGTAGTTACCGCACAGAATAGTCGGTCCAAAGGCGAGCGCAGCTACAGTGGGATCGTCATTGGCCGGCACAAGGCGTAAGCGCATTGGTAACTTAACAGTAACAGTATCTCCTGAGCTCCAGGTGCGCGAGAGCTTTGCATAAGTGCCGGGATTTGCGCTGATGGACTGAGTTGCGCCGTTGACAGCGATAGTGGCCCCCGAAGTCCACGCCGGAATGCGAATATTCATCACCCACGTGCCTCCGCCCTCCACAGTCAAAGTCGTAGAATCGCTAGCAGGGAAGGTCGTCGACTGCGTGACCGTAACACTGCGAGCCTTCCAGTTCAGCTTGGACGGCGTGAAGAGGTTCACGTAGAGCGATGAGCTGTCGTAGAAATATATCGAGTCCTGCATCTTCGTGTTCGTCTCTATGCCCGTGCCCTGGCAGCACCACATGGAATCGTAGTCCGTGCTCCAGGTCCCTCCTCCCCAAGCAGGCCCCAGCCCACGATGCCCACCGGGGTTAAGCGGGGTGAAGTACGTGATGTGGCCGTGGTCTGTAGCGGGGTTCTGCTGCCCGAGCATGTGGTTGATGAGCGCGCGCTCGTAGAAGTCGAAGTACTTGGTGTTGGACGGATCCATGGCGAAGAGCTCGCGCGTGAGCTTGAGCATGTTGTACGTGTTGCAGCCCTCGGCGGTGTCGGACTTAAGATATGCTCTTATGGCGTTGGGTCCAAGGAAGTGCTCTGACCGGCTGTTGCCGCCGATCGCGTAGGAGTGCGCGTTCACGACCATGTTCCAGGCATTCCGTGCGATGTCGGCGTATCTCGATGTTCCTGTGCCTTTGTATTCGCGAGCTGCGCCGATCCACTTTGGTATCTGCGTGTTTGCATGGAGTCCATTTAGTTGATCTTGGTTCGACGCCAGAGGATTGAAGACTGCAGCGTGGTCGAAGCGTTGCGCCACAGTAAGCCATCGCGTGTCGCCCGTTTGGTGGTAAATATCCGCCATGACTTCGTTCATGCCTCCAAATTCAGTCTGCATGACCTTCTGCATCTGATCGTAGCTCAGCTTGCTCGTCCGCGTATCAACCCAGCCTGCAAATGCCAGCAGAACCGTCCTGGCGTTCGCATCCCCGATCCAGCGATAGACATCGAGCAATCCGGCCAAGGTCTTGTGGATAGCGTAGTATGGCACGTTGCCGTTCGTAAGAGTGCCTGCTTCCAGCTTCGTGAACTCGGATTCGGGGAAGCCAGACAAGTACCCGGCACCAAAGCCAGCGGCGGCATTATTATTCTGGCATTTGAGGAGCTCTGCGACAAAACTCGTAGCCCGATCTCTGCATGTAGTGTCTCCCAGCTGCGCATAGCATTGCGCCCAAGCGGTGAGAAAATGGCCTTGCATATGGGTCCTGAAGGGGAAATCGGGAGCATCCCAGCCTCCGTTCGTCGCGGCGCCGTTTGTGGATAACTTGTGGTTGGCGCGGAAGTTGTACAGCAGACGGTTGGTATCGACCCATTTCAGGTAGTTGATGGTGCGGTTCTGGTTGGCCATATACCGGCTGCTCGTAAGCGAAACTTGGTTGATATCGAACGGATGCGCAGACACTCCCGTCTCAGTAACGACGGGTGCCACTTGCGCAGTCGCCGGCAAAGCCGGGAATATGAGACCGAGCGTTACCAGAAAGCCACGCATAACTGTTTATAGAAGTCGAACCGGCGAGAGAGAGCGTGGAATCGTGCAGTGCGTAGGCCAAAATCTCCAGCGAGGGAAACGCAGTACGACGCATACTTGAGTATATGGTCAGGCTCATTTTGCCTTCCTAGAATGGACATCTAACCCCACATCGACAGGGATTTGGACCGGCGAATCTCATCGCGGAATAAATGAGTGCCGAGGGGCCAAAAGAACCGGGAGACTAACATATGAACGAAATTCCACGAGTCAGATGGTCGGGCTTTAGCGACGTCGGGGATATTGCGAATGCGGGGATGCTTTCCAGGGGTCTCGTAATTCCTCCGATTTTACGATCTGAAATTCTCCGTTAGTCTATCTTGTCCTCACTACTTTAGAAAAAAAAAATGGATGTATGCCGGACGAAGATGTGTGGTACTCAGTGATTTTTCCAAGAGCCCAAAATAGGATGCGTCTGGTTCCTTACTTCGCTGCCGTGGCTTCGGCCATATTCGCTCTCCTTGTATCCGCTAGCCCCATAGAAAGCGTCAAACGCCAGTCTACCTACGTAGGCTACCTCATCTCGACATTTTCGGACGCGAACCCGGCGGTGCAACTCTACCTGTCGAATGGTAACTCGCCAACCAGTTTTAGTAAGCTGAACAGAGGGAATGCGGTCTTGACATCCTCGGTGGGAACCAGAGGTGTGCGAGACATTTTCCTCGCATCGAACAGTGCTCGAACACAGTTCTATATGATTGCAACTGGTAAGATAGCCCCTTTGCCGAAGCAACCGAGCGATACGATACACTGACACGACACAAAAAGACCTAGACATCAATGCATCAGGATTTTCTTGGGATCGAGCTACGCGTCAGGGCAGCCGAGGAATCGTGGTATGGAAGTCGAGCAACCTGGTGGATTGGTCAGGACCGACCCTGGCTACGTGAGCTGAACGAGTCGCCCTCCCCTGTTCGGTTATTGACAACTAGTAGAGTCGAAGGTGCAACCGCCGGTATGGTTTAGGCTCCATCAGCAGTATGGGACGACGCCACTCAGCAGTTCTACGTTTTCTGGGCTTCGCGATTGTACAGCTCTTCTGACAGTGGCCACACGGGCAGTGCAGGGCTCGATCGCATTCGCTACGCCACCACCAAAGACTTCGCGACATTCAGCTCGCCGCGAGACTACGTCGCGCCTTCAGGGACCCCCGTGATCGATCAAGAGTTCCAGTACCTAGGTACATCCAGTCACTATGCTCGCTTCATCAAAAACGAGACCGTCAACCAAGTCTACCAGGAAATGACCACCGGCGGCCTGTTTGGATCATGGACGAGGGTCCCTGGGTACGTTGTTTCGGGAAGCCCCTGGGAGGGACCGGCGTCGTTTGCGGATAACGCGGCAGCTGGACGCTACTATCTCCTGCTCGACAACTACTCTCAGTATGTGCCGTTCCAGACGTCGAATATTAATTCGCCGAGCTGGTCGGCTGCTGGCACGTCTGGCTTTCCGTCGGGGTTGAAGCATGGCTGCGTTACGCCTGTCACGCAGACTGAATATAACGCTCTTCTTGCTCGGTATCCTCGGTAATAGGCTCTAAGTGCGCGAGGAGCGGTGCCGAATTACCTAGGTAGAAACCGTCAGGTAAATCGAAACACTGTGGTTCATATTGGCTCGTGTTCGTAGTCTGCTCCACGTCCAGGGCTCTGCTGTGAAGTTCAAATCGATGCATGCCTTGTTCTTCTTCTTCCTCTTTGGCTGAACTTTATTCGGAGAGACCCAAATCGCCATGAGCCGAGGGTATCAGTGCAACATGTAGCAATAATTTCTTCTCCGTCATATCATATCCTTGACTTTATCCTCATATTGCCTTCAATGGGACTTATCCTTCTCTCAATCGGCAATCGATTGTATTACAGGAGGACGGTTCTCACGCCGTCTGAAAAGATTTTCCAGCACAATTCCTGGAACCACCAATGAACAACCTAAAGCACCTCGCCCTCTATACCGACGTACTGGTCGGATGGCCCCAAGCTCGATCTCTGCGGAATCCACTTCCCTCATCTTCGCACTCTCGTCCTAGGCCAAATCGTCTCCTCGCATGACTCGCAGATTGCCTGGATCATCTCACATGGTGCAACTTTGCGCGGCTGTATGATCTCGACCACTGCTCCATCCTCTACCAAATCGGCCACGCGATCAAGGGATGGCTAGACAGAGAGGGGTACCCACGGTATGGTGAAGATTTCTATCCCTTTAGTGACTGGGGGGGGAATAATCTGACCATGTCCGGGTATATGGAGGGGTAGATTTCGATGCTTCCCTCGCGGTCGTGGCGCACCGCACCCGCTGGTATGATGTCTTCGCCCGCTTCGAAGAATCGCTCCATCGACTCCGCGAATTTAGATTTGGAAGCTCCGAGCAGTGGAACTTTGGTATCCCCAATAGAGCGGAGAGCCATGGCCCCGGATGCCGACCATGCCGTGGGACTTGGAGGGCGACATGAAGAACTGCATGTTTGAAGGCCGATACTTGGTCTACAATGGCTGGATCCAGGACTATGCACCAAGTGGGAATGAAGGCGCTGAGGCCGTCGACTTCTCCAACGAGAAATACGTTGCGCAGATGGAGGGAACTCCAGATTGTGAAGAGGAAGATGCAGCAGCTGTGAGCCCGCTTTTGCACAAGCTGGGAATGCGTGCCGCGCTTGCGTTGATGGAATGAGATTACTGATATGGTGTAGGAAGGCTTGACGGTGGATGCAAAGATGCGCAGTGCGGAAGGGACGCCGCGCTGGCTGTTGGAGGCCAAAGCAGTGTTCGGCATGGGTGGAGTAGAGACACTCCAGCGCTCCTCTAGACTCATGCCTCCTCCTGTAACCTAGTTTGTCTTTGCTTGGAGCCATTTAGTGATAGGAAGGGTAGTAACGTCTGGAGTCACCCCGCCTAAGTCGAACACTGGCCAGAAGCACGGTCGAAGTCGTCCGCCATATCACCGCAAGAGTTTTCGGAAAAGGTTTCTGGGCGATCTCTTTTCACGATTGGCTTTTGCCAGCTCGTCCATCCGCGCAGGCCGATTAGCTTTTACCATCTCGTCCATCTCTGCAGGCGAAAGCTTGCCCCTCAGGTAATCGTCAAGTTGCCTGGATAGAAACCGATCCCCGCTCTCCCGCATCGCGAACGACGAATATTTGCACATCTCTTTCATACACATCAGTACTGCATCGTGCTGGAGCACCCTTTTATTGAACTGTTCCAAGAGTTCCCCCTGAAGCCGAAGATCAATATCGAGAGGCGGGCCGATGGCGAGAATAAGACATATCATTTCGAGGCTCCTGTTACCAAGGGGATGAAGCAATTCGAGTTTTGCGTCCTTTGTGAGAGACTTGGAAAGCGCGTTGAGTTTGACGCGGACATAGACGAGAAGGTCACTCGTTATGGCGATATCTAGGAAATAGCTTTCGTTTTGTTTAGGGGGAAGAACGACGTTCCTCTTGACGGTACGTTCCAGGTGTTCGAGATAAGCCATTGGAGTCTCTCGATGTTTTGACTCATACTCCTTCGCCGCGCGGAGGAAAACGCGTGTAGAGGGTACCTCTGAGGGATCACTCCAATCCGTAAACTTCAGCTCCGCCAATGAAGCTTTGCAAATCTCAAAATCAGGGTCAAAGTCTTGGTGCTGCCAGTTGGCGAAGGTGCGTTGCATCTCCGACGTCATGAAGAAGTCCTTGACTGTTCTATGGAGGAAGTCTACACATGATATCGATATGCCCGCATGTGACGAGGTAGTGGTAAGTTCTAGCAGGCCTTTGCACCGACCGTTGATGCGAATCTTGATTTCTGTGATTCGGGAACTGAGATCGCGTGTCGTCAATGGTCGAATGGGCATGCACAAAGCTATATCTGGCACATCTTCTGCCTCATCCAGAAACCAATAGGTAAGCGGTGACAACGGCTCGGGAGCGGCGAGTGCGACTTGGAACATATGTGCGGTCTGTATCCTATAGGTAGGATCAAGTGACCGAAAGATGTGAGCGAAGAATTTGTGGAGGTCGCTAGGGAAGTCCCTGAGCCGCTTTTGTAGTTGTGAGAGCCGGTCATGGTTCCTTAGTCCTTCGATGAGTGACTGGACTACGAGGAAGACCCAGAGAAAGACGCCTTGGGACTTCTCGATAATCTCGTTGATGATCTCATCGGCTTTTCCGGTACTGATTTGCAGGGCTTGGAATTCGGGTCGGAGTCGTAGTTTGTCGTCGACGTACAGTTTGATGTCGGCCTTGTTGAGGTCTTGTAGATAGAGCTTACAGTCTGTATCTTGTCCAAAAGCGGCCTCGAAGACGTTCCAGGGTCGGCTTGCTACGCACATCTTAACGTTCATCTTTGTTAGGCGTCGGATGGTATCGATGAGTTCGTCATGGTCGCCCTGGTATTCGTCCAGTCCATCGATGAAGATGCAAAATCGTGTTCCAGCCGTGTCAAGAGTAGCCAGTCGTCTAAAAGCGTCCAGGAGATCAGCTCTCTTCCAGGTATACCGAGTAGACTTGCCCTCCGAAACAATCGAAGCCATCGCTCTCCATGCGTCTGGTAAAGCAGGCTCGATCAGATCAGGGCACTGGCGAAGGAGCTCGTAAAGGAGCGATTGAAGCAGTCCCTCCTGCGAGCGCTGCAGCTCGGTGCCGTTGATCCAGAAGAAGTAGCTCGCGACGACTTGTTTCTCCAGGCCCGACCTCTGACGAAGCAGGATGTGCGTCTCCCGATTATCCACGAGGTATTTCATCAGGGTGCTTTTGCCGCTCCCTGGCTTGCCGCTGATCCAGAAAATGGGCTCGGATGATTGCAACCATCGCTTGAAACTGTTCTCGAACATCCAAGCAAAGGTCTGTGGGTGTGCCTCATGGATTTTGGAGTGCCGGAAGTCCATCTGTTCGAACGTGAGGCTGTCTAGCAAGGCCAAGGAGACGACCATGTTTGTACCGGACGTCTCACTTTGGATGAGCGAGGTAGCGAGAGCAGAGACGTCTACGCTCGAACTGTCTTGCACCTTCCATGGTATCGTAACGAATCTGGACTTGCGTGATTTCTGGTGGGCTAAGTCTTCCCTCAACATCTTGACGGCATGTTGGACCTCGCTCCTCAAGCTGAATATCTGGTCCGCCATAGCAGCGCCCATTCGCCGACTTCTATCATTGAGCTCATCCAGAAGACCGAGTACATTCGAGCTTTCGTCGCTGTTCATCTTCAGCTAACGGCCGTTGACGCGAATGACGACGATGCGTACCTTTGCATCACCTGTAATTGGATGATGAGCTGGGAGCGATACGCATTCAATCGCTTTTCCAGCGCGTCTATTCGGGATTCCTTCCAAGAACTTGCAAGTGCAGCACGAAAGCTGCTCCATTTCGAGTCGGGGTTCTTCGCTTTTAATCCCTGCAAGGCTGAGAGTAGGTCATTCGCTGCAGCCTCACAGTCTCGAGCGAGTTTCCTCAACGCTGTCTCCTGATCGTGCGAAGCGGAACTTTGCCGATGAAGGCGATTCCGAGTGCCCTGAGAGAGGTTTGCGCTGAGGTTCTGTAAGTTTTGCGTGATGGATTCGAGGTCCTGGGCGCCCTGGGAGGCTCCAGCGTGCGAGTGGTAAATCGACGTCGCTTGGTCGAACAGCTTGCATGCAAAGTCGATGAACTGAACGACGTTGCCGGCCAGTCCCACTGCCGCGAGTGCTTCCATGGCCTTTGCTGTTCCCGCAGCTCATGCGCTGTGCAATGGCGAGGGGATGGTGTGGAAACAGGCTGAAGCTTGATGAGCAGGGATTTGAGTGTGCCAATGCTGACATAACGTACCTCTATCAGTTGAGATCGTGCTGCGCCTGGAAACACAAAGTGCCACGACCCGATGCCTGATTGGTGCTCACCCACGCTCACCGGTCGATTGAGGAGCAGAGGACGAGTGGCAGTAGACTATTCCTTTTACAGTTAGCGTACATCTTATCGATAAGAGGTCTCCGCAGAGCATGGAACCTTAGAAAAATCAACGGCATCTTCCAGAGTGGATTTAAGGCCTCTAAACGCATCAAAAATTATGTGGCGACGGCCCTACTCACATGATGTTCCTTTTGCCCTCTGCTCTCGAAGACGACGATGCGGCACCCATCTTGAGGAGCCACCCTTCGGCCAATCGGTTTCACATTCTTTCTGGCGTTCGAACCGGCCTACTAGCCACCTCTCCAGTGACAGCAATGAGCTGATGGGCAGACTCTTCCGCCGCGCCTTCCTTATCCTTCTATCGGCTTCGCGAGGTAGAGGAGTTGGCGACAGACCTACAAAGGATCGTGAGCGATGGAATCCGGACGTACGTGAGATCGATCGAACCACTCAGAGCCCTAGGATATTGCCTGGATAGCCACTAAGAGCGTGGGGATCCTTCTCTATCTCCGGCATCCATAGCTCATGACCTTTTGTAAGTACGGGCGAGGATATAGACTGCTTTGGTGCTCGCGAGTTCATCGCGCAGGGCGGCCGGAACAGGAACGACTGTACGCCTACGATAGTAACGCATAACGGGTTTCCGGCTCCAAATTACCGAGTTGCCGAAGTTAAAATAAACGCATTGCCAGACTTGGCGCGCTCGCGCCATCACGCACCCGAGCTGCACGAGGATGTATGGTGGCCTGAAACGGCTAGCCCACTAAATACCCACGGTTCTCCTCGGACTAGACCAGCAGCTGGGGGTAAGCATTGCTGGTGGCCTAATTGCATATGATGTAAGACTCAGGGCTCTGGGTAGGCATGGTTTTATGTTGCCCAGTGAGGAACGATCACAATGGGAAGAGTGAGCGCGCCCCGCGTTTCAACGTTGCCTCCGCTCTTTTGCCACACATGCTCACGTTTACAGGGTCCATTAGTGTTTATAACTACCGCACTCTGCCACGCATCGAATATGCATAAACTCATCTAACCATATCGTGGGCTTTCGAGGAGCAATTCGTCATCCTATCACTATTCTGATCGAGAGCGTTTCCCATCCACCTCCCATATCAAGAACTCCAAGCCCGTTCCCACACTCCCTATCGCTGATACACGCCAATGGATCCCAAATCGCCCGTAGAGACGGACCTTCTAATCGTCGGCGCCGGACCGGCAGGCGCCTCTCTAGCGTGCTTCCTCGCGCGCTACGGGCTCAAAGGTGCCTCATGACCCATCATCTTCGCCGCTCGCAACGACTGACAGTCCCAGGAATCGTGATCTCCTCGGCCCCTGGAACTGCTAGAACGCCACGCGCCCACATCAACAACCCCGCAGCCATGGAATGCATGCGCGATATCGGCCTCTGGGACGAATGCCGCAAACTCGGACACGGCGGCGTCTTCCTCAGGCACTTCCGCTGGTGCGAGACCATGGCCGGCGAAGAATACGCGCGCGTATACTCTTTCGGCGAAGGCGTCCGGCAGGGGGACGTTGCAGCGACGAGCCCGTGTTGGTATCTCGATCTGCCGCAGAACTTGCTCGAGCCGGTTCTCGTAAAGTTCGCTACTACGAATGGGTTCAAGGTGCGCTTCGATACGCAGTTGATAGGGTTCGAGGAGAAGGGAGGCGGCAAAGTGCTGTGCGATGTACGGGACCGCGTTTCTGGCGCCACGTACCAAATCTCGACAAAGTACCTCTTCGGCGCAGACGGCGCCCGCTCGCTCGTTGCGCAGAAACTCGATCTCCCGATGACGGAGCACCCCGGCGGCGGCATGGCCTTCAACGTCCTCGTGCGCGCTGACCTGTCGCACCTGATGCGGTTCCGCGAAGGCAACCTGAACTGGTGTGTGCGGCTTGAACGGGACTATCCGTTTACGTGCGTAGGACGCATGGTGAAGCCATGGTATGAGTGGATATTCGTCTTCTTCCCCAAGGGACCGGGGGTGGCCGCCCCGGAGAGGAGCGAGAAGGAGTGGAAAGAGGTGGTCGAGGATTACATTGGGGACCCCAAAGTGCAGGTGGAGGTGTTGGATGTTAGTAAGTGGCTGGTCAATGAGACAAGCGCGAATGTGATCTCGAAAGGGAACGTGTAAGTCTCCTCCTTAACCTCCCTAATGGCAGTTCCTCGTCCACTCATCTCGCACAGAGACTAAATGCTAACGAGCAGCAGTTTCTGCCTCGGCGACGCCATCCACCGCCATCCACCGACGCTCGGCCTCGGCTCAAACACCTGCATCCAAGACGCCTTCAACCTGTCCTGGAAAATCCACCTCGTCCTCAAAGGCCTCGCATCGCCCTCCCTCCTCTCAACCTACAACACCGAACGGCAGCCCGTCGCCGCCCAGCTCGTCAAAGAATCCAACGACATCCTGCGCAAGCACGCCGAAGTCTGGCAAGCGCTCGGCGCCAAGGGCCCGGGCTCCTCAGAAGAAGAGCGCATGCAAGGCATCCGCGAACTGCGGCAAAACACCCCGGGCGGCCGCCAAAGACGCAAGCTGCTGAAGGAGCGCATAGACTACATGCAGCACGAGACCAACACTATGGGCATCCAAATGGGCCAGCTCTACACCAGCACCGCCATTGACGCGTCCTCTGAGCCTCGCCCATTCGCCCCGGGCCCCCGCGAAGCTAGCGAACCGGCCCTCTACTACGACCCGTCCACCTACCCCGGCCGCCGGCTCCCGCACGTCTGGCTCAACACCCCGGTGCCCGGCCCGCTCGTGTCGACGCTCGATATCGCTGGGAAGGGCCGCTTTGCGCTTTTCACGGGCATTGGCGGGGAGCTGTGGAAGGAGGCTGCGCAGGCGGTGGGAGAGGAGCTCGGCGTTGAGATTAAGGCGGTGGCGATCGGTATAGGAGCGGAGTGGGAGGATCCGTATTTCGAGTGGATGGGGGTGAGGGGCGTGGAGGACGACGGGTGTGTGCTTGTGAGACCGGATCTGTTTGTTGCGTGGAGGGCGGAGAGTGGCGGAGAGGAGCTGCAGCGGTTGGGGATGGTTTTGAGAGGAATCTTAGGGGTGAAAGATAGCGCTTCTGGATAGCGCGGACTTCAGCTTAAGATTAGTGAACTCAAAGAATTAAGGTGTGTTGAATGGCTCTCTATACTGAGGGCTTTGCAAAGCGCTCTGCAGGCGGTGGCGTCCGAGGTGTTGGTGGACACTGTATACGCATGCGTTCTCAGATATACGGGTCTCCACAAGGTGCATGCATAGACTCTATACTCTGCAAAGTAATACAAAGATCAAAGTTCGTTCTATATGATGGGAGGCGATATAGTGTAAGGAGCATTACAGGTCACATACCTTACAGTAGCTCGACGGCAGACTGAGCAGGCGCCTTCGGGCACGACCCCGAGCTACAGCCGACAGCTTCCACATAGAAAATGCTTAGCACGAGAGAACAGCGAAAGAGAGTATAAAGAATTAGATTCAGGATGCCGGATGAGAAGACAAGCATGGCGCGATAACGCAAGCTATGCAACGATGCCGCAGAACTCTTGAGAGAGCATCTTTGACCCAACATTCACCCTCCCCGTCGCGTAATCCGAACCCAGAAGTCTTCTATGATCCAGATTCCCTATAGCGCACTGTTAGCCAATAGCTCGAGGAAAATTACCGGGGCCAAAGCAAGATTAGTCTACTTACCGCGTTGGCGATATGTGCCGGATGCTCAGGATTCGCAAGCGCAAAGTCGAACCTCCTCAAAAGCTAGTGCGGTGAAATCAGCTTTCCAATCTCGCCATCGCACACGCGTGAGTGATCCTTACCTCCACAAAAATCTTATTAAACTCCATCAACGCCACCGTCTTGCCCAGACACTGGTACTTGCCATAGTGAAAGACGAGATCCACGGTATTCGTCATCTGCGCAAGGTGCTCTGGATCCGCTTGCAGCCACCGCTCAGGCCTGTACAGCTCTGAATCTGGACCGAATATCTTCTTCGAGTGATGGATTCCCAGCGGCGAGGATCCGATTTGCGTTCCAGCAGGGATGAACTTCCCGTCAATCGTGTCGCCTCCGGGCGGGACCTCCTTGAAGAAAGTGCCGCCCGCCGGGGGTAGGATTCTCAACCCCTCTTTAATGACGGCTTGGAGGTAGGGCATTTGACGTGCTTCGGAGTCTTTGATGGGCGAGGAGATTTCTCCAGAGGAGATGAAGGTGTCGATTTCTTGCTGGAGCTTTCTGTACGCCACTGGGTTTGCGAGGAGATGGAGCATGACAGCTCGGATGGTAGAAGCTGAGGTATCACTGCCAGCGATGACCTGAAGCAGCGCCTCGCCGGACGCTTCCTCCTGATTGAGCCCATGGCGGATGAAGGAGCCGAGCATGTCGGGTTGAGATTTCGCGGATGGTCCAAAGCGATCTGCTACGACCTTCTTGGCGACGCTTCGCAATGTTGTCAGTGCGGCTCTTGTAGCGATTGTGCTGGGCCACCACTCACCCAATGAAAGCCCCAAAACCGAGCTTATCACTTTCTTTAGGAAGTAGTCCCCTCAGAGGTCGCGAATGCAGCACGTTCGCCAGAGACGGTATGTTAGCTACAATCATCATGATGGGAATGTACGAATTCGTGATCTTGATGTAATCATAGACGTCGCCGTCTTCGACGAGATAGCCAAAGGCATGTCCGAATGCAAGATGGCTGATGACGTCGAGGGTGAAGTATTGCGCCTTTTGGGCGAAGTCCATGGGGCGGTACGAGTCAGATGAAGAGAGGTACTTGGACTCGATGAGCGAAACGAGCTGCGAGATTTGGAAGTCGATGGTGCCTTCCATCGACTCGTTTTCCTTGCCGGAATACTAAAGTGGGCGGTTAATTCCTGTCTGCAATGAGGAGAAATGCGGCTTACCCCGGCCGCCATCTTGTTGCGTAGCTTGGTGTGGGCAGCTTCGTCGCGCATAGCGAAGAGATTAGTCTTTCCAGGCTCGAAGCGCATTGCGTCGTACCCTGTGTCTCTGTTAGCGTATACTGAGTCTCGTACGCGCATTCATAGGCACAGCTTACATGGGCCTCTCGTGTACGCAGAGCGGACAGCCATCATCCTGCGCAAGACCTCTGGATCATCTGTGACCAGCTCATTTGGCCCAATCCGCGCGAGCGAACCTGGCGTGTCGTCAGTACCTAGGGAGACTTTCGCACTTCAGCGACGACAAACTTACCATACTTATCGGTGACTTGCTTGATAGCGAGCGGCTGTCTGCCCTTGAGCGATTCCTTCACCATCCACGCCGAAGAGAAGGCTGCCCAGAAGGGCCCGGGAACGTGCGACAAGCGGAACCACCTTAGCGCGACGCGAACGAGATACGCAATAACCAGGGCGCCCAACACACCGATCGCAACCGTGGCTCTGGGTAGCTGCTCGAGAGCCGCCAATGGGGAGGTTCCCGGTACCGTGGGTGCGGCCATGATTTGTACGACCGTGGGTCAGCCTGCGGGTGGATGCGACGACGCGGCTGAGACACAGGAGAGTTGGAAGAGCGGTCAGGGGCCCTGCACATCTTGCGCTGAGGTGATTGGCCCTAGCTGCCTTAGGTCACTGCCTCCACGTGACAGCGTCTAAGCGACATCTCGGCAATGTGGGGCGATCCCCAGTCCCCAGATCGCGGAAAACCTCCTGACAGCCTCTGCCTGCCAATGCAAACTATTGCTACGCCGCATTTTTAACCAACAATGGCCTCTCACGGCCCCGACGATCATGGCAGTCCGGCGGCCGCGGGCTCTAGCCTGGTGCCCGATACCGGCCCGGCTCACCACCCCACCGCCGACACGGAAGCGCTTGAGCCCGACGCGGCAAGTCATGCCACATCGAGATCGCACCACGGGACCAAACTCGCTGACAGTTCTCTAGAATGCCGAAGAGGAGGCGCTGTTCGATGATGGTGACTCGGCATACAGCGATGTGAGTGAGGCCGTGCTCGCGCCATTACTACGATGCGCTGACCGCAGAAGGTCGCTTCATCTACTACCTCTCTCAGAGACGAATTGATCTTGCAAGTGCGAGAGCATGGCCGACAGTACCAGGGGTACATGGAAGCGAGTATGTTCCCCCCTATCAATTGCGAGTTCACTCCTTGCTAATCCCGGTGTCTAGAATACGTCCTTCCCATGGACGAGGTACTCATCACTGATTCCCACGTGCCAAGACCCAACGCTAACACCTGCCCTTGTTAGCAAGAGATAGAGCGCTTAGGTGGGTTCTGTGCTATAGATGTATAGGTGAGAAGGCTGACCACTTGCAGATTTCCAACACCATCTCGTGTGGCTCACGCTGGATAAAGAACTCGGATTCGCACCGATCAAAAATGTGCATCGCGCTCTCGACGTAGGCTGCGGGACGGGCATATGGGCAATAGACTTTGGTAACCGCCTCACTCGTTAGTAGCCCGTCTCGCCAATCCAGCTAACCCCGGAGCCTAGCCGACGCCCACCCTGAGACGGAGGTCTTCGGAGTCGATCTCGCGCCCGTTCAGCCAGCAAAGTAAGCCTCAGTCCCCTGTAAAAGAGGGAAGCAGAGCTTGCATTAACGGTGCACTACAGTGTTCCTCCCAACCTGACATTCGAAGTCGACGATCTAGAAAAACCCTGGACATTTTCGCGCAAGTTCAATTATATCCACTGCCAACTCATGATCGGCGCATTTCAGGACTGGCCAAGATTTTTCAGACAGAGCTATGAGTACTTCACCCTTCGCCACATGTACAAGGAATCCGTTATGACTGACATTTCGGTTAGATTCCTGGAAGAAGACGGTTACCTAGAGGTCCACGACATCGACTTCGTAATAAAATGCGACGACGGCACTCTCCCCACCAACTCCGCGCTCGTCCGCTGGCACAACTACATGCACGACGCAGCCTCCAAAGCCGGATTCCCGCTCGACGCAATTTCTCACGTGCCCGACATGATGAAGACCGCCGGCTTTGTCGACGTAGTAGCGACGCCGATTAAATGGCCCATCAACACCTGGCCCAAGGACTCCAAGCATAAAGAGCTAGGAAGATGGGCGATGGAGAATTTCACGTGGGGATGCGATAGTATGAGTTTGGCGCTGTTTACCAGAGCGCTCGGATGGTCGGCAGAGGAGGTGCATGTTTTTATGGCGCTGGTGAGGAAGGATCTGAGGGATAGGAAGATGCATGCTTATTGGAACTTCTGGGTGGTGTATGGCAGGAAGGAGAAATCTAGTAGTTGAGCTGCTGGCCGAATCGGAATCTGTAAAACAAAAAGTGAGAGGGAGACGTGGGCAAGAGCCCCACCCTAGCATCATTCCCCAGAAGTGAGCAGTCACATTCACCAAGATGGAACAGGACTAGTTCGCAATTACGTATGTCTTACATAACTTCTTACTCTCCTTCGGTCCGCACACAACTCCAACGCTCAACCCTGCCAGACGGCCTCGCACCAAATCCAGCCAGACTACGTGCAACACCAGCCATGGCAACAAAGCGCAACCTCGACGCCACGGGGCAGAAATCCCCAGCAGAAACAGCATCCACCCCTCGGGCCAAAATGCCAGCCAGGAAACGCCCGCGCCTCCACCAGCGCCCGACGGTCTCTCTCTCGCAACTAGACCCCAGCCCAGCTTCCTCCTCCCTCTTCTTCCAGCTCCCCCGCGAGCTGCGCGACCAAGTGTACCACGAAGTCTGGACCACGACGCCGCATCTGCGCCAGCGCTACCTGCGCAAGTTCTACTCCGTCACGTACGGCCACCGCAAGCCCAGCGCGCAGCCCGTCAACACGGCGGCGTGGCTTCTCGCGAGCAAGCAGATCCTGCTAGAGGGGCTTGCGCAGTTCCATCGCCAGTCGGTGTGGCACTTCGTGGACACGGATGCAGAGAACCGACCGTCGGAGTACGTGTTCCCGCTGCTCACCCCGGGATTGGTGTATGCGCAGCACCTGCACCTCGAGCACTGGACGCCGCTCGACCGCAAAGACGGCACATTCACTCTGCGCAAGGAGTCCGTGGCGCTGGTGAACCGCATGGTGAGCTCGATGCACGAGGACGACGCGCTCAAGGAGATCCGCGTCTCGATTCTGTGGGGCGCTGTGGACCCCGCCATCCTGGCGTCGGCTTGCCAGTTCGATCTGTCCAAGCTGGAGCGCTTGGGCGTCCAGAGAGGCGTGGAGGAGTTCGGGTTTCACGTCGCCGTTGAGGGACTTGCCTGGGGGGGTGTGCCGGCTGCGAGACGACGAGTGCAGCTGGCGGAGACGCAGTTCGGTGACGCACTGAAGAGTGAAGCTGAGCGAGTTGGCAGAGCGCTTGTTCCGGACGGCGTGGAGAGTCAGGCGCTGGATACGCACAGGGAAGTGGGGAGCGGGAATAGTGGCCTTTTGTGGTCTTGGGCATACGAGGTTAAGAAGGGATGATGGACGCAAGTGCTTGCTTCGTCGCTGCGAGCAAGCATATCATCTCCCGTCGTGTCTTTTCTACAGTCGTAGATTGGGTTTAGGGCCCTAGGCACTCAGGAGTGGCTGTGGGCGATCGATGAAAAGGGAACGGCTCTTTAATCCCCGTCAGGGAGCGATCGGCTGCGTGGGTTAAGAGAGGCATGCATTTTCCTTACATAGACGATTTCTGGACATATCCCCCTCCAGATAGATTGGTAATGCACAGTGTTTTTCGAATGCTTCCGTATCCTCTCAATAACCCCGATTCGTGCCTCTAGAGTTAAGAAGTAATTCTAGCATACCTAAGGCATAAATGCTTGACGAATAGAGAAATGAGCTTTTCCATCTAAGACGCGGGAAGGTAGTTATTAGGCTCTGCTTCCAGAACACTCGCTATGCTGAATGAAAGAGACTCGAGAAGCTTATCTAACAAGATATACACGCTAAGGGGATAAACCAACTGAAGAGAATGAAAGACGAGCCAAAGAAACCTTGCTGCTGAAAGCATTCCGGGCAGCCCAACCTCATGAGGTATAGATATTGTGGAACCACTCCTGGGCGTCAAAATCGGCGAATAGCTCCTTCTCTGCAACATTAGACCAAAAAAGCGTATTGTCAGGTAGTTTCGGAGACGTGGAGGTCGGGTTCAAGGTCCATGGTGTAGCACTGATCATGGGATCGTTCCAAGAGCTCGTACGGATTGGTACCGTCGCTTCTTCCTGCGGATGATGGTGATATGATTCCTGATTGCCTGCTCGCTGACTGTGACATACTGGGTGACATATACTCGAGGTTTTGTTGTCGGGGTCGTTGACATCGGATAGTGTGACCGTATCTGCTCGACTTCTTGAAGAGAATAGATTCTCGAGGAGTGCTTGCTGCTTTTCTTTCCCCTTCTCACGAAGCGATTGCGAGCTGGAAGCATGGGTTTCGAATGACTTCGAAGAATACCATTGTTCATTTTGCTCATTTCCGGTGATTCGGTCAACCTCATCGATCTCGTGGGGCTCTGTGACGGCCGATTTGGTATAACGGTTGCTCTCTGAATCTCCCGCCTCGTTGGAAAGTTGGCCGCTGTTCCCCGTGCCATAAGCAGAGAGAGTGGACACTGAGCTTGCCGCAGCTTGTAAAGAAAAGCTCGCAGATGTCGACAATAAGGTATCATTATCCGGGTGGGAGGCGCTTGTGTGCGGATTAGCCCGGGCCACGGACTGGAAAGGCCTTGCGCGCTGAGTTAGGCTGGACTGCAGGAGTGGACCGTTCGGTGAGGTTTCCGTAGAGCCACACATCCTAGATTTGCATTGTTGAATGATTGCTGGAACCATATCTTCAATCTCTGCTATGGCGACTTTGAGCGGACAATCTAGTCTCTTGGACAATTCGTCTTTGAATGCCTCGATGAGAAAGGGCTCCAGCCGGTGAAACATCACTGGCTTGTCATCTTGCCAAAGTTAGCCATATCGCTCGCTGCTGGCATGGGGCACCTACAAGGGGAGGGTGCGCGCTCATCATCAGGGAATAGTGCCCGATATAAGAGAGTCCACTTTTCTTCGACGGTCTTCAAATGGTAATCAGAGGGTCTCTTTGTGGTGATCTCTTCCCATCGCTCCTGGGTAAGGCGATCGTCTTTCGGTGCCGGGCGTAGTTCACAGCGGGCGGCGTTGCGAAGATGTGCAGCGAGATCTCTCTGTGTCTTCGTCTCCAACTGGCATCGAGGACAACGCCGTGGCTGCAGATGAGTGCGTTTCAGGTGCTGCCTGGCAATCGAATCAGAGGCAAGCACCAAACGACAAGGAGCTTTACTTACATCAGTTTTGCCATATCAGGAAAGCCGAGCCCACTGCTGCAGGCCTGATTCAACTCATGTTTCTGCGGGTCACTAGAATAGAAAGGGCATCTCAAACGTTGCGGTACTGACTGGCCGCCACTAGCTTTCGGTCTTTTCGGCTTTCGTTGGTCCTCCTCGTCCCGCTTCTTTTGACCCCTTTCAGAGGTATCACCCTTGCTCTTGTCCACGGTGTCTGCGCTTGTGGTGCCGAATCCTGTTCCAGTATTGGTGGAATGTGCCTCGTCTCTTGGAGTTTCATCAGGGGAGGAGGCTCCTGTTGGAACTAAAAGGCTAAGCGAAGCGTTTAATCTAGAGGATGTCGTGTCACAAGTGGCCGCTAAGGGGCTCACTAGCCGCATCGGCTCCAGCATACGGGCATCGATCGAGGTTTCTTCTTTAATTGGCGAAAGACACCTTGAAGCAGGAGGGGGGCCAACCGAAAAAACGCGTCGATTAAACGAGCGACTGACAGGAAAGCCAGGAGCCCGGGGAATTGGTGTACTGGTTCGCTCGGGATCTGGATCGATACTTCTCGCAGCGCTTCGTTGGTCCGCATCTTCGGGATCAGACTTTTGATTTCCGTTGCTTGCGGGGAATGCGTTTTGAGAGGGAACTGTGCTATTCTGTGGCGAGGGGCTCGGTGTATCTGTTCCCAAAGCGTTCCGATCTCTGGGAGTTTCGGCCTTGGCCGTCACGTCGCTTTCGTTCGTGCCTGAGCGTGATGAGGTGAGGGAGGGTGTAGACTTAGCGGGTGGGACTGGGATTTGCGCTATCCTTTTTTGCTCATTCCGCAGTGCGCTGACAGGTTCTTCCCGAGAGTAAAATGTTTCTGAAGACCAAGGATCATCCCACGCCCTCATGTGCAGCCATCTCTCAAGAGGGGTTGATGGTGGATGAATGCTACAACTCGAACCGGAATCGGATGCACTGTGCTCTCCATCCTCCAAGCCCTCTCTCAGCTGAAGTGCAAGCTCTTGCTCTTGATCATGGCAACGGTTCCTGTTCGTCATCTTCTCTGAATTGAAGGCGCTAAGCTCATGGCGTGCTCTCCTAGCTGAATGGACGTGCCACAGAAATGGCGGAAAAATGAGCTGAAGAAGATCCCGGAAGATGCCAAAAGAATTGTGACAGTTGTTGGGACCTAGTGAGGAGCGTCAGTGATGGAAGGCCGAAGTCTGCTTGTCGAGGTTGATATGCGCACAGACATCACAACTGTGATGGTGTGGCTAACACTGCGCATAGCCACACCACGGACCAATCACAGAGGTCCATCACAAGTGTGATCCTCTCTAGCGTGAGATTTCAAAATTAACTTCAACGGGAACGTGATTTGGACTGCCTGCGAACATCAGCTCTATGTTTTAAGGCAATAGGCGCGGAAGATCGACTCTTGGATGATGGACATAAAGAACGATAGGACTGCAAGGAAACATGCAACGTACAAGTACAAACTTAACTCGACAGGGCATAAAGACCCCTCTACCACGCCATGACAGCCATACAAGGCCGAAATCTCGGACTGTAAGTCGTCAACATCCCAACATCCCTTAGATGTCTATTAAAGAGTACTTAGGCTCGTACTTGCGAGAAGGCCAGAGACGAGAAATCAGCATATGCACAGTTCCAGTGACTCGCAGTCCACGTCCGAATACTCCTTCGCTATGCGACGCTACCTCGCGGACGAAGACGACATGCGCTGGCTCCTGGGTTCTCAAGACGGAAAGACTCCTGACGAGCGCCCGAAACGCATTGTGAAGCTTTTCGAAGACGCAGAGAAGGTCCCGGGCTTGAATGCGAAGGGCGACAGGCACAAGTTATGAAAGAAGCAGCTTGGCCGATGAGGTCTAGACCAATGCGGTTAATGGAAACGCCACGTATTTTCCCTACCGAAGAACAACTATATTCTGTAGATGATCCGGGCCATGACGACAATGAGAAAGGAAGCTACGTACCACCTCCTAGAATCACATCACAGTCCATCCAACGACGTATTGCCACCCGGAAAGTGATCAAGGCTTCGCGATTTCATACTTCCACCACAGATACGTATGCTCAAGTATGATCTCGCTTCCGCTCAACGCGCAAGGAACCGTCTCGGTATAGATATCTTCCTTGTCGGTTCCTCCCTTGACTAGCGCGTTTCCGACGCGTAAGATCTCTTCTTTGAACTGATCAGCCGAAGGACTACCCAGCACGTTCTTACTCTTCAAATTAATACTGATTTCCACACGCCTGAGTTTGGTATGCGCAGTCAAGCGCTCGAAGTCCGACAAATCTGGTGTAGCATACTGCCAGTTGAGGTACCTATGAACGAGATAGCTCCACTCGGTCCAAATTGTGATGTTGATTTGCTGGATATTCGAGTCCTCGGACATTGAGTCCACCATGCGATTGACGACTGCCATTGTTCTCGAGTCCAGAGCGGTCCGCTCGCCCCAATCCTTGACGACGAGCCACGGGAAGAGTCGAATGTCCAAGTGAAGGCCGCGGACCTGGGATGGGGTGATGAGAGGGAATCTGTACTCGGACTTCAGGGTCTGACTCGTGTCGTCGAAGTACCATGTTGAGTGCTGGTGTAGTTGCTGGACGCCTTCGTGCAGGATTTGCTTGTTTGTAAGCAACCATGGGTGCGTCGCATTAGGAGGGAGTTGTGTAGAGAGCAGTGAGTCCCGCTGGTACGACACGGCATAATACCTGCCATCGTAGCGCTGCGTGATCCTAGGACCAGCACTCCAGAGTTGGTGATAAATTTCGTCTCGCAGCTCGCGTGGAAGTTTGAGGAACCGCGACTCGGAGAACTCATCCACCGACTGCAGCCTCTCCGACGTAGGCTTAGTGCGCTTCTCGGGCGGAGTCCTCGGCTTCGGCGGCATGACACGTCGAGGGACCATCTCGTCGGACGTCTGGGTCTGCTCAGGGTTAGTGAATGCCTCGTATCAAACGGGACGAGGGCTAACCTGTTTGCGAGTGCTTTGGCGCATGCTGCGTCCGCTGTCTCCATTCGACTCGGAAATAGCACCGGTCTTCCGCTTCGGCGCCATTGTGAATGCTGCAGTGGGTAGAAGCGACGAGATGGTATGGTTGGGTGTCGTGGGGGAAGGGCGGCGGGTCTGTGAAATGGAGCTTGGTGATGTTGGGCTTTACGAGTTGCAGTTCCCAAAAGATCACCGGATGGTGCTACGCATCCGAACACTTCTTTTGGGTTGAGTTCCAGTGTCGAGGCGTTTGGCATGGGCTACGGGGTTGATATAGCTCTCGGGGTTAGAGGATTAGCGCACTGAGGGACCCTATGGTCCTAGCCGCGCCGACCTTTCACCGCGCTGCGACCTGTGCCAACTGATCAGTCAGAGGCATCACCCGTCAAATCCACGATATCCGCTTTGCGCTTTTCCACAGCCCCCGAAGCCGGCTGCCCGAAATTCTGCATTGAGGCCGATGTAGGTTGGAGTGGTTGGAGTGGTTGGACGGGCTGCGCTCCCCGGATCAGAATCAGACTCTCAATATCCACCAATCTCGCCATCTCTTCACCGAGCACATTCCGGTTGCCAGAGTTGCCCCTCAAGCGCTGCAAGTGCGATCGCATCTCCGCAACATCAGACTTCCATCGGGCATCGAGCCTTAAAAACTCGTTCTTGGTCTTGTAGACGACCAACGTGTACGGGATCCTGGTTCGTTCCGTATCGAATTTGTAGTCATTATACTCGAGCGAGTTCTGTAGATGCTTGCGAGTCCTATCGGCATATGAGAATCGTGCCACGGACTGAGATGGATTCTTCAGGAACCGAAGGAGCTCCTGGCATGGACTGCAGTTGCAGGAGTCTTTCCGCTTGCGCGTCCAGTTTTTTGGTTCGACTGGACGGCGCCTCGCCAGCCAAAGAGCAGCCTGTTGAAGAGTGGGAATGATCCAGGTTCTTGCTGCTTCTTGGACGGAGGGGTCGGTGCAGTCCTTGAGCACTATAATAAGTCTGCCAACGAAGTCGAATATTTCCTTCCAACCATCCCAAATTATTGACGCGGGATCTGGTGTGTCCGGTAATCCCCGGGCAAGAAGCTGCACGGCTACCTCATTAAGTTCAAGAATAAGGCTGTGCTTGAGTATCATGAGAAAGTCTTCAGGAAGGACATCAGACATGTCGGTAGGCGCAGGGATACCATACCCCAGATAGATGCCGTTACGGTAGGGTGACGTCTTTCTAACGATATCCGAAATAGTCAGTCTGAGAAGAGGCGGGTCGATGGATATTAGAGCTTGAAACGTTGGCTTTACGATGTCTTTCTTGGCCGTGGTATCTTCTTCAAAGGATTTGGCGAGCTGCTGCAAGAATGCGATGACGCCAGCCCGGTGAGGATGTGAGATCAGTTTTGGAAGGATTCTGTTGCAATCAGCGAGGTCGAACGACTCTTCATTTCTACACTCACTCTGTGAAATACTTCGCTTGACCCATGGTTGCTATAAGCTCCAGCAATGCCGCATTATCCGCCTTCGAGTAGTCACTGATGGAACGAACTATCTCGCCCACGCGATCATTTGTCCACTCATTGAATGAGAGGACGTGCGAACCAGGCACATGCGACCTAATTGTCTCGAATGTTATTCGCATGTCGTTCGCGTATTTGAAAGTGGGGACTCGCGGCGGGGGAAGAGAAAGCCTAGATTCAGTCAGTTCCATTACGGTCCGAGGGTCTCTCTAGATTTGTGTACCACTTGGACCAAGTGTCTGCACCGCCGATTGCTGCTTCGCGCCCTATGCAGTCCGCGGCAATGCGAACGAGCTCGCTTGATGAAGACCAGGACGGGTCTTGCATAACCCTCTGCAGGGCTTCGCGGACAAGATCCTGTTGGCCGATGATATAGCAGTGGCTGGCAACCAAAGAGAATATCCGACTAAGGTCTGCGCGGATACGTTCGCGTTCTGCTCCGTAACCCAGGTAGCCATAACTATAATAACTATTGTCATAGTTATTCGCCTTAGACGCGAGGCCTGTGACGATTTTGGTCAGTAGTATTCTCATTGCGTCCACAACAAGTTTGGTGGTTTCGTTGTTGGGTGTATGATCGTCTCGGAGAAGTTCGAAAAATGCTCGGAGCGAGTGGACGTTGTGGGTCTCGCAGGATCGGAACCGACGTAGCACGCTCTCTTTTCGCATAAGAATAAAAACCTGATTATGGGTCAGTTGCCACTCGGAGATTGTTAAGCATGGGTGCCATACCGTGTCGTGATACCGATATGCCGCAGGCATAGACTCATTTCCCATATATTCGCCCTCATCCTCGCTATCGACGTCCCGGTTTCCGTATAGATCCTCCACGTCTGCAAGGATCTCCACGTCTTCAACGGTCAAGAGGCCCAAGTTGAGGTCCATCCCGGTCGGGGTGACAGTGTAGTCTAGGTCCAACGAATCAGACTCTTCCCCATAGTCCTCGTCCTCAGACTGCTTGGTCATCCTTCCGAGAAGCCAATAGAACCCGTTCTTGGCGCAAAGACGTTGAAGAAACCGCCCTTTGGCGGCATCATGCCCCTTCAAGCTCGCGAGGGAGAGGTTGGCTTTGGTGTATTGATGTTCGAGCGGGTAGATGAATTTCTCGAATTGACGATAATCCCTGTTCCAGGTCTTGAGTAGCCGCTCTAAACGGGCGTGGTATTCATCCAGAGCCCCGGCAGACTGCTTCGGCATCCCCTGGTCCTGCACCAGATTGTACGTCAGAACCAAGCGGTAGCCGGAGCTGATAGGTCGAACTTCGTGCGAGACGTCGGAGTACCAGGCCAGCATGGAAATATCGAAAGCGGAGCTCGGCGCTGTCTCTAAAGTGCGTTTCTTCTTGTCATGAACAAGATAGACCTCGCCTCCGGTATGCTCCGAAGGTAGGCAGATGACGAGAGTGCCGAACATTCCTGGAACCTTCTCGCTGTCCTTATGAGCTTTGAAGAAAGCGCCTTCTTCGTAGAGCAGCAACTTGTACAGCTGCGCTCGGGTTTCGACCTGCACACCAAGGTCCTTTACCGCCTGCCCCACGAGCGAATCGAGGTACGCTGTCCAAGCTGGATTCCGACATTGAAATTCGGCAGCGTCCAGTTCCCAAGTCTTCCTGACGGACGTGTCGATGATTGTTTGGTCGCCCTTGCCAAACGGCGATTGCTTGCAGATGCGTGTGATGGCCTCTGCATCGCGAACGGCGAGCGGCAGGCCCACGGAGCCGTACCCGTTGAGATGAAGAGCGGGATTAGTGTAGGCTTTGAGGGTATGGAATGTGGAGAATGTTCCTTCATGTTGGACATTATCAAGGCACTGCTGCAGCCGCATGTTGAAATCGAACCCTTCCTCATAGCTGTCGGAAGCATCCGATAGGTCCTGATCGGATTCGTCGCTCGGTGAGGTGTAATTGGTGTTATAGTGGTAGTCCATTTCGGTGGCCTGATGCCGAAGCTCAAAGTCAACGGTGATGATGAGTCGGTGGATGGGTGAAAGCTTCCCGAGGTCGTTGTTAGAAGAGAGATGACGTTTTGGTGAAGAGCTCGGAAGGTGCGAGGGAGCTTGACGCGCTAAGTCGCGAACCCCTGAACGCGAAACGACCGCGTTTCCACCACGTATTCCAAAATCTATGACAAACTTGCAAAATGCGGATACATCAGTTCTCCGCGTAACACTCTCTCTGATGCGCGAATGTGAATATCAGCCATCAACCTGCAAGTTGGATCTCAAAGTCACGTGATCGAGCCCAAAGTGGAAATGCCACTTGTGCCCATGCGCCGGCATGTGTAGCAATTACCTAGGTAGGATTGCATATGGGGATTTCGTAGAAGAACAATCCCGCAGGACTTTCTATCCAGATTTGTTCAACCCAGCATAATTGATTAGGAAGCGATGAGCATCGGAGGGGGGAAGCTCATTGGCCAAGAGCCCTTACTGCTTACTGCGATCTTACTCTTGCGCTGTGCGCTACACCGTTCTTCATCAATGCACTGCTTCGCCGCAGGATAATTCGTCTTCATATATCCAGTTGCGGGGCTTACAGGGATCTGGTGCTGTGCCTCGAGACGATCCTGCGCGGAGAATATAAAAGCTTACCATCCTCGCCAGACTCCGCAAAAGCTTGAAGACAATACACCAGCTTTACCCTTATCGCGCTAGCCTGCATCGACGCCCGTCCTAGACTTCAAAGATGACGGTCCTCAAACCTTCCGAAGGGAAAATACCCCTCAACGTCCCCGGCGCTGGCAAACCCTGCGAGACTTGGTACAATGTCTTTGGCGATCTCAGGCACGGCATTCCGTTGATAACGCTGCACGGCGGTCCGGGGGCAGCGCATGAATACCTGCTTCCCTTTACAGACCTACACCACAAACACGGCACCACCATCGTCTTCTACGACCAAATCGGATGCGGCCGCTCGACCCGTCTGCGCGAAAAAGACGGCAACGAGGAGTTCTGGACGGTGGACCTGTTTATGCGCGAGCTGGATGCCGTTGTGGATTACCTAGGTCTTCGCTCGCGAGGTTTTGATCTCCTAGGGCAGAGCTGGGGCGGCATGTTGGGCGGCGTGTATGCGGCGCGGAAGCCCGTCGGACTGCGAAAATTGATTCTGGCGGATGCGCCCGCTAGCATTCCGCTCATGATGAAGGGTGTGGATGATCTGATGAAGTTGTTGCCAAAGGATGTCCAGAAAGATCTGGAAGAGTGCCATCGTGATGGAGACTTTGACAGCGATAAGTACAAGAATGCGTGTCTTGTGTTTTACAAGCGGCATCTGTGTCGTTTGGATCCATGGCCAAAAGGGGTAGAGAAAGCGCTGGGCCATTTGGAGGAGGACCCCACCGTGTATAGGACTATGTAAGTGTTCCCGCCCTGCGCAAAACAAGTGTGCGTACTGAGTCTGGACGAAGGTACGGGCCTTCCGAACTCTTCCCCACCGGCCTGCTCAAAGACTGGGAAGGGTTTTCAACCGCGCAGAAGATCGACTGCGAGACGCTGCTCATTAACGGCCATTATGATGAGATCCAGGACGTGGCGATTCTGCCCTGGTTCCAGCGCATTCCAAAAGTGAAGTGGGTCCAGCTCGCCGAGTCTAGCCACATGGGGCACTTCGAGGAGCGGGAGCGGTATATGCAGGTCGTGGGCGCTTTTCTGGGGAATTAGCAAGAGCTGAATTGCTGGAGAGCGGGGATCGACGATGTGGAGAATGAGTGGAGATAAGCGGTGAGAGGACTGGTGCGGAGAATTTATCTAATACTTTAGCCTACTCCTGTTCCTTGGCTCTCTGCATTATTTCCTATATCGCGATGATGCATGTCCTCGCATCGTAAGTCTAGGTAGGTCTGCCAGGTGGCCCACTGAAACTTGGTTTACAGCACGGCCAAGGTTGCGAGAATTGGAGGCTTCCTACATGCGCGGTGCAAGTGTGGAAAGGAGCGTCAGCTTTTTGCTCAGTCCGTTTCTTGCTGCAGCGCTCAACTTTCCACGACTCTTCGTTCGACCAGAGAGCCCCCTGGCTAGCACACTTCAACTCGCCCTAGATATGGCTTGGGGCGACCTGTTATGAATCTTCCTCACTCACCTGACTCGGGTATGTAGTTCTACGTGTAGCAATTGGCGAGCAGTACCAAAGAGGCGTAGCCCGGGAATAATGCGTATGTGCAATGCCATATATGCATGCTTCACCGCAGCGCCAAAAATTCGGGCCTTCATTTGCTTGCTGCATCTATTCCTTATCTAGGACACTGTTGACAGAAGGCCGACCTCGGGCCGGAGGGACCTTCGTAGCAAAAAAGGGTTTCTGTGGACCCCATCTTTCTCTTCCAGCACCGCTGCAGTCACTCCTCCCACCCTGTCTTCTCATCTTTGCTCGCCCTTGAAGCTCGCGCACTCTTCATTCTGAATTTTCTCCTCACAATGGCAACGACAAGCCTTCCTACACTCGATATTGAACTTCAAGCTCGACATCGCGTAGGACACGCCAAAGGCGAAACCTCAGTCCAATATGACAATCACCAGCCGATGCGTCTCGGAAAGAAGCCACTCCTCAAACGCAGCTTTGGCTTCATGTCCTTGCTCGGTTTTTCTTGCGCGGTCCTGATAACCTGGGAGGGCATTCTCGTTACATCCATCGGAGCGCTTCTTAATGGCGGCCCGGCTGGAGTGGTGTGGGGATTCCTGATCGTCCTTCTAGGGACAATGTCTACTTTTGCAACCATTGGCGAGCTTGCGAGTATGGCGCCTGTCTCTGGTGGCCAATGTAAGTGAGATCGCGCCCTAGGATAGGATACCCTTGCTGACCTGATCTTACGAGACCATTGGGTTGCAATCATGGCCTCGGCCTCGTGCAGGAACTTCCTCTCGTACATCACAGGTGCGAAAACACTGCGGTATATCCTAGTGCGTTAGCTGATGAAGTACCCAAGCTTGGGTCACAGTATTTGGATGGCAGTCCGTTGCGGCGTCATCAGGATACCTGCTAGCTGTTCTCATTCAAGGGATCTGCGTCCTGACCCGTCCCGAATACGTACCGAAGGCGTGGCATACTGTACTCCTCTTCTGGGCTCTCGCCGCATTTGCGGTCCTGATCAATTAAACCACTAGCCGTTTCCTGGCTCGCTTCGAAGGAGCTGTCCTAGTCCTCCATCTTGTGGGATTCTTTTGCGTGCTGATCCTGATGGTATATCTTGGGCCGCATGCCAGTGCGAAGGAAGTGTTCACCGTTTTCGCGAACACGTGAGGCTGGTCAAGCCAAGGTCTGTCGTTCTTGGTCGGAATGCCTTCCTCGGTTTTCTGCTTGATGGGTGCCGACAGTGCAGTGCATGTAAGTGCCCGTCAAGACTGAATGCTTGTCTTCGAATTGACCTATCGTAGATGTCAGAAGAGATTATTTCAGCAGCCACCGTTGTTCCCAAAGCCCTTATGTACAGCATCATCATCAATGGGGCACTCGCTTGGGCCATGGTGATCGCCATGATATTCTGTATAGGCGATCTCGAAGCGGCGCTGGGCGCAACGAAGACCGTGTTCTATCCGTTCGTCGAAATCTTTTACCAGGCCGTAAATTCTCGAGCGGGAGCAGCTATCATGGCGTCCATCATTCTTGTAATGAGTATCGCAAGCATAGTTGGGGTTTACGCAGCGTCTTCACGCATGCTTTGGTCGTTCGCTCGCGATCGAGGGGTGCCGTTTCATGAATGCTTGGTTAAGGTGAGTCGTTCTCGGACATGTACATTCCGTCCTTCGCATTCCGACAAGAAAACATGACTGACGCATGTTGCAGCTCACAAAACGGATCTCTCTTCCAATCTACACGGTGCTAGTTACGCTCCTGTTCTCGATGCTACTGGCTCTAATTCCGCTCGGATCATCTGTCGCCTTCAACAACATCATCTCGCTTTCCGTGGCTGGGCTTTACGCTTCTTACCTCATCGTGGCGGCACTACTCCTTTGGCGCCGAGTGCGAGGGGAAATGCAGCCGTTCTCGACATCGTCTACACCCATCAGCAGTCCCGACAACCTCTGCTGGGGTCCTTGGAAGATACCTGAGCCACTGGGCACAATCAATAACGCGTTTGCATGCGTCTATCTTCTGTTTATTTGGTTTTGGTCTTTCTGGCTGCCGAGCACCCCGACCACGCCAGAAACGATGAACTTCAGTGTGTTGGTCTTTGGGGCAACGGTTTTGTTTAGTATTGTGTATTATTATGTCTTCAAAGGACGCATGGCCTTTACTGGACCGGTCCAGGAAGTCGAAGTGGGGACAATGGAAGACTTGCAAGTCTGTAAGGATGCGGAGGAAAGGTAACGGTCTCTGCAGGTTATACTTTTGCGCAACATGAGTGATCGAGGGAAGATGAAGCGCGATATGAGCGAGAGGAAGTGTCGGCGGTGAGCTAGACCTCCGTTTCTGCGGCAGGGATTCTGGACATTAGGTGATTAGACGTAATGACTAGTATCATTTTCAAGGTCCCCGTACTCACTGTGTGGCCTCTCTTGGTCGTGAACCCTAAAGGTTCGCTTGCCTCGGCCAATGATATTGCTATGCTACAGTGTTTGGGGGTTAAGGTGGGTCGAAGTAAGAAAAACCGGTATACTAGTAGCCGTCAACTCTGCTTCACCTTGCCTTCTGGGCTGGCGGCCACAGTATTAAAGGGACGTTCCCTACCATTCTACCCCGTACCTCCGTCTCGCACCAGCAACTGAGCGCAAAGCCGGCGTAGCATATCAATTCAATACCTGGCCTGGTCCCGCTCCATCTAATCGACTATATCTGTTCATCAGCACCGCAACCTACAACGGCAAAATGCCCTCCCTGTGCGACCTAATGGGCAACCTCTCCCTCGGTGATGGCGACATCGCTACTAAGAAACCCGATCCGCTCTCGCACATCACCCAAGAGCAGTTCAACGATGGCCGCGACCGGCGCTTCGGTACGACAAATCCGGAGCGAATCGACATTCCATTCTAGAATGCCATGGTGGAGTCGGGGCACTGGGCAGATACCGCGCGTAGGAGGTTCGTCGAAGGTGAGAAGGCGACGGAAGATGAGGAGGGCGACGACGGAGAAGACAGCGATGAAGATGAGGGGAGCGACTCTGAAGCGGCGGGCACGATTACCCTCCGCGACCCATTGATGAACATGCTGGAGAGTCTGGAAAAGAGTGGATTCTCTGCGTCGAAAGTCTTCTGGGGCAACCCCATCTGGTGCAATGCCCGCATGGGCGAGACCGTGACCAAGCTACCGGACGGTACTCTCGTACAGATTGGCGGCGAGCACGAAGACTTCTACGATCCTGACTTCCTTGTCTACAACGACGTCATCGTGTTTGCTCCTACTCCGGATGGCAAATCCTGTCGTACTGGCGCTCCCAACTTCGAGATATACGGTTACCCCGAGGAGGTCTTCCCGGAGACGGATTTCCATACTGCTACCCACGTTCCGTCACTGAACGCCATCCTGATTCTCGGCAATGCATCTCGCGAGGTTGAAGAGGGCGAAGGCCTCCAAGCTCCTCTCGCGACTCCGATATACCTGCTAAAAGTGGGCACTTGGGGGATGGAGAAGGTGGAGACGGCGGGCGATGGTCCTGGGATAATATGGAACCACAAAGCGGAGCTCAAGGATGGTCAAGACGTGCTGAGGGTTGCCGGGGTCGACGGCGAGTGGGAGGGCGATAGAACACAGCGAACGGTGGTCATCAAGGAAGGCGAGACCAGGACTGTCGGGGTCGAGTTCGAAGAGGCATGGGAGCTGGACTTGGCCAATATGAGGTGGACGAAGGAGGCGAGCAGCTGGGTGACGGTCCCGAAGAAGAAGCGGGGCGGAAAGGGGGCTCCCTTCTAGGCAAGGCGCACATCTGGAAGACTGCTCCCACTCTTGCGCCAAGTGGTACCTAGGTGGCTTCGTTTAGCTACTGCGGCGCCGGCACCAATGGATGGAATAGCTTTGGCTACTATGAGCATCGACGAAAGTAAATTGAGACTATAGGAAATGTATATCTGATGTGCTATGACGATCGCACAATGCGCAATGTGAAGGGTGATGAAACACCGAAGACGGCAGGTGGCGATAGATTTCTGGTGTTGTGGCTGACGTAATCACCCGAGTGGTAGCACTAAGTGGCCTGAGCGTCGACTGGGGTGCGGCGGTTCCTTCCAACATGGGAAATGCGAACTCTGACGTGCATCCTGCTCGGAGCCACAAAGACCCCACGACGCAGCCACGGCCAGTCGCTGGCCGCACATTCACTCTCACCTCTTGATGCCCTTCCGGCACCCCTAAGCTCGCGCCCGAGTTATTGCTCCCCCAAGCGATAGCTCTTCGGCCGCTCCGCAATTTCGCCGCATTCGTCGAAAGTGGCCGATATCTCCCCACGCATCCACAGGCCTCATGCTGAACATCCTCTAGCCGCACCCCGATTATGTCCAGACGGCCGCACTTCGACATCTATAGGCACGCCGCGTGCTCGCGCGCGATTCTCATACCGTAACGCTGCCCCGAGTCAATGGACGGTGGATGAGGCAGCATGGTGCTTCCAACGCTGCAGTTCGCGGCGGGGCTGCTGCTGCTGATGTACCTGCTATCCTTCGTGCTCTTCGCCTTCATCCGCGTGGTGACAGGAGTGTCCATCCAGCGCCTGGGCGTCTCCGGATTGCGCCGCATCGCCTTCACGCCCAAGGACGGCCTCCGCATCGAGCTGCGCGGGCTCGGCTTCACGCTCCATCGTCCAACCTTCGCCCAGCCGACATGGGTCAGCGTCGTCCTCACCGAGCTCACCGTCACCGTCGACCTCAAAACACTCAGTAACAAACCGCGTAGGAAAACCGCGTGGGCGAAGTGGGCAAATGGACACACGGTCAAGGTCACAAGCGAGAAGAGCTCGCCAGAGTTGTCGGCCGAAGACGAGGGCACTGAGGATACAGAGAGCGAGGAGAATCAAAGAAGCCGCACATGGGAGAGGTTGACCAACGCAAAGGAGCGGATTAAGCGTCTGCACCGGAAAATCAAGTGGATCCGGCTGGTGGACCTGGTCGCGTCAACCACGACCCTCGTCATCGTCGATGTTGGCTCCCTGCAGGTCGGCAGCTTCTCCATGGCAGTGGATACGCGGCGCAAGACGGTCGACCGCAGCCGGCTGTTCAACCACCACAAGCCGAACCCGAACAAGGAGCACCGGCCGGCCGAGTGGGTCTTCACCGTCCGGAGCATTTTGTTCACTCCCGAGGGCAAGGAGTCGACCGAAGTGCTCGACCACTGCACTCTCAATGTCCACGGCATGCTATACAAGGAGCTGGACGGGCTGCGCGACGCTTCCATCGGACTGAAGCTGGGACGACTGAGCATTCCCTACGACGACGTCAAGGTATGCATAGACCGGGCCAAGAAGTGTCGTGCGGCCTCGGCAAGGAAGGACGCAAATCTCAGTCAGTCGGATGTCTCGCTTCGAGACGTGATACAAGAGTTGGACCAGCCCGGAAGCCGCGAAGAGAACATCGTGCGCACCGTGTCCGACTCCAGGGAGTTCGCCAGCTCCATCCTCCGCGGTATCCAGGAATTCCAATTCGCCGTGAGCTTCTTCGGGCTAACTAAGCACATTGAAACCGGCCACGAACCCGACCCTCCCGTGTACCTCAACATGTCTATGAAGGAGGTGGGCATGGATCTCTTGCGGCTTGATCCGCGCAGTCCCGCCCATCTCATGTACTTTTCGCCCAACGACATCGCCCACCAGGCTCTCCTTGCTGCCATTTCGGTTTCCGTTGGTATTGACGACGGGCATGGCCATCCTGAGCGCCTGCTGTATATCCCTATGGCCACTATGACCTTAAACACAACGCTCCCTTCCAAGACCATTCAGTTCTCCAAAGAGAAGAATGTTATGGAGCGCAACACTAATATTCTTTTCGCTAATCTCGTCATTACTTCCCCTTCTCTGGACCTCGATCCGAAGCATCTCCCTCTTCTTCTCGCCATGTTCCGCAACTACGAGTCGCAGCGGAAACCTCCGAAGATGCGCGATCGCAGCCGACGATACTTGATACGAAGACTCCTTCCCAAAGCGAGCATCAAGATATCCATACACGAACCTGTCATTCGTGTAACATTGCCTCCCATGGAACCTGAAAAGCGAGGTACGGAGGAATTTGACTTGCTCATCTCGGCTTCCTCATCTGTCTCTCTTGACCTGGAATCGTCCCATGCGGCCGATGCCGAGCTCCATTACGCACTTGTATCGACCTTCCGGATGAACTCCCAGCAGCTTTACTACCAAACAGCATCCAGCGAAAAACACAACCTGCTCTTGACCGACTATTTAGAGTTTAAAGTACAGTTGACCGCGTCGCCTAATGTGGTAGTCATAGTGAATGGCATTGCGCAGACCTTCTCCGTGTATCTTGTCCGTCCAGAGATCAGCGAGGGACTGCGCCAAATCGTTGCCCAGATTCAAAAAGACGTGCGACGGAGGCGCGGGCTACCAACGAGGAGTGGCATCAACTTTCTGCGAAGGCTGCCTCAGTGGCTTGCGCAGGTAACCCTTCACGGCTCTGACTTCAACATCGAGGTTGCGGGTGTTGACCCTGAGGTCTCCAAGCATGCGCGCGGGGTCGGCTTACATTTAGAATCTTGGACCGCTGAATACCGGCAGAGCAAAGGCGAGGAGAGTGAGCCGCGTCACTCGCGGAGGCGCGCCCCGAGCAGGACCATTAATCGGGACGAATACTTACTCCGCCCCTCATCTCCCTCGTCCCCGAAGTCCCCGCGGAAACAGGCCGGCGACCCCACTGACGGACGGAGGCTTGCTGTACATTGGCAGGGCCTCGAGGGATTTGTGCTTGAAGCTGCTGATCAGTGGGAACAAGATCCGTTCTTATCCCTGCCGCGTATGGAAGTGGCCTTTACCACGTCGACCGACAAACAGGGCCCACTCTTCCACATCCATTCCTTCTGCCAAAGCCTATTCTTTCATTATTCCCTATACCGTCACTTTGCTCTCGGGGTTGCGACTCTTGTCCTTAAGCGGTCGTCTAATTGGCGCTCTGCTTCGGAAAAGGAGTCGGTGCCTCTTTCTCCCCGAACCTCCCGCCATCTCACTGTGCCGTCCCTGGGTGGCGAGGACCTCGACCCCGAGACGGGCTTGAAGCGTGAAGCGATCACCTTCGATTTAAAAGCACATTTCATACAGATCAAAGCTGACATGCCATCGGATCCGCCTCTCATGCTTCACGTATACGGCCTGGAAGCCGGAAGGCATCGATGGGCCAGCCCATTTCTCCGCTCACGACTCGTACGATTATACGCCGAAAATCCCCACGTAAAGCGTGTTTGGAGCCGAATTGTTACCCTGAAGTCCTTACGCATGGATTACAGGCAATCCAAACGGAGGTACGGCCATCTCGTCACAGATGACAAGTCATTTGACATTGCCACGGATGCAATCCGTTTCGCCGTTCCCCACCAGCTGGTCATGCACAAGATATTCGACAATCTCACAAACGTGACCAAAACCATCAGGCAGCTGCATCATCGATTCCAGACTGGCAAGAACGATTACATTCTCGATAAGGAACCGGAAGGTCCAAAACATGTGCCAAAAATCTCCCTTCGTAGCCGGGCGGTCTTGTTCGAGATTGAGGACGGTTCTTTCGAGTGGAAGCTGGGTGTCATCTACCGGTATGGGCTTATGGAGCAAAAGCAGAGGCTCGCGCGGGAGCAAGCTTTTGAGTTGAAGGTCAAGAAGCTCCGCCAAGAAGACGAATGGCGCGGCAATTCGCGCCAGCGCGCTCGGTCTGCCCATGCACACCGTGGACGGAGCAAATCTAGGAAGGCTAAAGAGCTTAAATTTCGTAGCAAGAGCGAAGATCGGATCGATTGTGGATCTCCGGATAGGCGTAAATCTGATCATCCCATGCGCTACGACAAGGACGGCTATACTGGCATGAGCGGAACATGTCGAACATCTGTCGACGAAGCGCGCGACAAGCTGAATCACCTTAATGCCCAGACGTGGAGGAAGCGAATCGACCACGCATTGACCTGCCAGAACCGCTCAATGGACGACATCCGATCGATATTCTGGGGTCTGGATGATGCTGCGGACGAAGTTGACCACAAGGAGACCATCATGGCTATTCCGATGCGGCCCGCTCTGGTGTCAATTATCATTAGCGATCTTGATATCACTCTCGATAAGCCTTCATTCCCCCTCTCTGAGTACCCAGAGTTCCTTCATCGCGTCGGCAAAGGGATGCCTTTCGACATGCAGTACTCACTGCTGATCCCGATGCATGTCCAGATCCAAATGGGGGAAGCGAAGATTCAACTTCGTGACTATCCGCTGCCGCTCCTTCATGTACCCGCGTTACGGTCAACACAATCATCCCGGCAGCCTAGCCTATTCTTGACGACGGACTTCGTCATAGCTGAGGAGTTTAGAAGCCTTGAATCTTCCCGAGTCAGCAGAGTCGTTGTTGTACCACAAGAGCAGACATCATCGGGTGAGCCCACGGGCGGCTTCGCAGTGGATGTCCGGCGCACGGTCGCCCCTGTCAAGACGTATTCCGACATGAAGTTCGATATCAACTCCGCTTATCCGACGCGAATCACATGGGGCACGTCGTACCAACCAGCGATCCAAGATATGATGCAAGTCATCGAAAATTTCACCAAGCCTGCTGTTGATCCTTCTGAGAGGGTCGGCTTCTGGGACAAGATTCGACTCACTTTCCACTCTCGCATCAATGTGTCCTGGAAGGGTGACGGCGATGTTCACTTGATTTTGAAAGGTAATCTTCTTAACATTCTGTTCTTTGAAATCTGCTAATGTCCTCAGGCTCTCGCGATCCATACATGGTCACTGGCACCGGCGCGGGCTTCGTCATGTGCTGGCAGAATGACGTTCAATTGAGCATCGCCGAAGATAAGGACCCACGAAACTTTATGATTGTGAACAGTGGAAGTTACGTGCTTGCGATTCCGGATCTTGGGCACTATGCACGGCAGGAGGCTGAGGTTGAAGCCACCGGTCACGCTGAGGGTTCCTTAAGCATCGCAAGCTACAAGCAGCTGGCTATCTTTAAGAAGACGATAATGAAGCTCAATGGCAATGTTCGTTGGGTTGCCGGGCTGGTGTTTGAGCGAAACGTCGACGAAGGCGGGCGCTCGTTCAGCTTCATTCCTCACTATGATGTTGTACTGAAGAACCCGAAATACGCCAAGCCGTCGGGCGGAAAGGTATGTTATTTGTACGCAATGACCGGGTTTCTGTTAACCCGCAATAGCAGTATGATGCTTTCAGAGGATTTCGAAGTCACCACATCCACATGTCCGTCGCGGTTGCTGCCCCCCATGATCGAGAATGGACGGTTGCGAACCTTGAGCCGTCCAAGACATACAATAGCGTCCATCTTACTCCACGCTTCTTTACACACTTCTTTAACTGGTGGTCCATGTTCTCAGGCGCCATGTCTCTTCCAATCCGACAGGGCGCGCTATGGCCGGGCATTGAGAAATCCAGCAAGAAGTTTGGACGACATTTGGCTACGATCAAGTACAATCTCCTTCTCTCCCCGCTGTACATGAGTCACGTGTACAAACACAAGGACGCGGAAGATTACGGACAAGGTATCGTGTCTGCAACTGGGCTCAAGGCACGCCTCGACAGCTTTATGCTTGATCTCCACCAAAGGCGCGAGGAGTTCAGAACCGTCGTGCAAGCGCCGAAGAGTCAAGAAGACAGCAAGCAAAATCAGACTACGGGAATGCGGATTAACCAAGTGCAGCTCGATCTCATCAGGACAGACATTCGAGCCGTTTCAGCAAGCATAGGAGGAACGGACCCTGACGACGTTAACGATGCATCGGGCGAGACAATGGCAGGCTACAACCAGGAGCATGTTGCGGCCGATTTATCGAAGTTCACAATACCTGACAACGACTGGGGGTGGGTAGACATGGACGACTTTGTGGAACTGGGTTGGATGCTGCCGTCGGATCGCAATCCTGACACGCAAATCCTGCCCCTCGCATTCGCGCCACGCTTCACATACTTCCGCCAAACTGACCACACAGATAACATATCTGGAGATCCACACCGTACGAGCCCCTTTGGAAACGAGGAAACTCATCACTGCGTAATGTCTGCTCGCAATGATCCGCGTCGAGTTCAATGCCACTTAATTGAGCAGAGACTCAAGCGAGTAAAGGAACAGCTGTCGCAGAATCAACGCGCGATTGGTGAACAAGAGCTGAGAATTGTCCGGGAGCCGGAAAGCGAGGGAGAACTGCGGCGCCGGCTAGACCTACTACGAAATCATGCCAGCCTCCTCCAACGAAAGCAAGACTTCTTGCTCTCAATGCACCAGAGTCTCATCGAGAGGTTAGAGACCAACGATCGCAGCGCGGTGCCTGATGGCGAGACGGAAGAGGAGGATGAGTACTTTGAGGCCCGCGAGGAGTACGACCAGAGCGATTCTGACACTAAAGGTATGGAGGCCGCACCCATTGCCGACTCCATCAGTGACTTCAACAATCGTTTCATCATCCACAACGTGCACTTGAAATGGAGCAACTCGCTGCGGAACATTATCCTCCGCTATATCCACCAGGTCAGCCAGCGTCGTGGATTCGTATACTACATGTCGCGAAGAGCGGTCAAATTCATCCTTGACATTGTGGAAGAGCAGAACAAGTCACGCCAAACATCCACCACTGGCCCGGAGAATGACCCCGCTTCACCAATGTCGCCACAGGAAGATGATGAAGTCAGCATCCAAAGCCGTGTCCAGCAGCTTCTAGACGACGGCAAGAAGTTTGTCAAGGCCGACGATCCTGATCACGCTGAGGGTTCCAAACCGTCTCAGAGCAAGGCCGGAGATGATATTGCGGTTGACTTTCTTCCGCAGAATACGTACATCGTCCGCCTGATTGCTCCTCAGATCCAGTTGCAGAGCGAGAAGAACACCAAAGCCGCGGTACTAGTGACCGCAAAAAGCATGCAGTTGAAGGTCATCCAGATCATGGACAGAGACAGGATCATGGACGAAGTGTCAGGTCTAGTCCAGCGACGTTTCACTGCTGCCATGGACAGTCTGCAAATCTTCGTCACCAACTCCAAGACGTTCAGCCCGGAAGATATCCACATGTACTCCGGCAGCACCTACGGAGCACCAGCCGGATCTTCCTGGCCACCATGGGTACCTTTTGAGGTTATGTTCGATTTCCACACGAATCCATACGGCTTTCAGCGAGTAGTGCAGCGGACCTCTGCCAGTATGCGATACGATAAATACAACACACTTCGTCTGAAATACAATGACGATGTTTCCGGTGGCGACTCGGGTGCAACACATGCGGAGAATATGGAAAGCAGGATCGATCATCTATGGGTCGACTTTCCGCACATCCGCGCACTCTGCAACTCCCGGCAATACTACGCCATGTATGTTATCGTCCTAGATCTGCTTCTCTACAGCGAGCCATTAGAGAAGACACGCACCGAGCGACTTGAGAAGATTATGCTTGCTTCTGATTTCAGCGATCTCACCGGTGCACCGGACTTAGTGATCGGCCTTCAAGAGCGCATCCGTCAGCTGGAAGAGATTAAGACAGTCTTTCAGGTCAACGAAAAGTACCTCGACAAGCAAGGTTGGAACGACCGCATTGAAGTGGAGAAGGACTTGGCCGTGTATGAGGATGAGCTCTTTTTCGTCATGAAAGCCATTACTACAGCGCAGCGTAAGAACGATGACCGTGCTCAAACGAGAGAATCGACCGGTCTGCTGCGCTGGTATATCAGTGCCTCGGAGATTGTCTGGCACTTGCTGCGTGAGGGACAAGAGTCCCTGGCCGAGTTCCAGCTCAAGAACACGCTTTACGACCGCACCGACAACAACGATGGATCGAACCTCAACTCTATGGAGATCGAACAAATTACCGGCCTCAACCTCCTCCCCAATGCGATCTATCCCAAGATGATCTCACCGTACTTTGAGGCTAATCGCCCGATGTCGCAAGGGCAGGATACGAAGATGCTCAAAGTCCACTGGGTCATGCTCGAAGCGATCGCTGGTATCCCGGTCATGGATCACTTTGAGGTGAATCTGTTCCCCCTCAAGGTGCAGCTGGAGTATGAAATAGGGAAGAAGCTCTTTGAATACATCTTCCCAGGCATCAAGGACAGCTCGGCAGAGAACGGCGGCTTCTCGCCTTTCTTAGTCAAGCATATACTCCCTGCGCAAGATGACGATGACGCAGACGACGCTGCCAGTGCCGCATCGGGTAGCAACTCCAACATGAGTGCGTCGCTACCCTCACTACCGGAGGACGGAGAAGCCGAGGCGCTCAGGCTTCGTCTCACACCTACGTTGCATTTGCCCGACCCGCAGAACAAGCCGGAGCGGCAGCACAGAAGCCGATCCGAGAGGCGACCAAATGTGCATCACTTCCGCCTGTTCCGCGACAACCCCTCGCGCACTGGCAGCGAGTTCCGGCGATCACTTCATCCCAGCTCAGCCTCGGCAACGCCAGAAGCCTCGACCCCGAACCCGTCGCGCCCAAGCTCGTTCCGGTCGGGCTCCAACATGTCTATCTCTACCGTCGAATCGGACCGAACCACTAAACGCTTTGCCCTCTACAGAACCGGCACCAATGACAAGAAAGCCTCCGCCAACAAGAAAGCTCGCAGCGACGACCTCACTCAGATGATGACGCGTGCCTCAAACTACATGACGCTCGCCTATGTCCGCATCCCCAGCATGATTCTCTGCCTCTCTTACAAGGGGCGGGGCCAGCGCAACTTCGAAGACGTGCATGATCTCGTGTTTAAAATGCCTACACTCGAGTACCGCAACAAGACGTGGTCGAACCTGGACCTTGCCCTCCAATTGAAGAAGGATGTCATCCGCGCGCTCATCTCACACGCTGGCGCTATCGTCGGCAACAAGTTCAGCCACCATCGCCCGAGCAAGCATACTCAATCTCGCCTCCGCCAGATTGCAAATTCGAGTTCGATACTGACCACCTCTCCCGACCTCTCCGGCACTGACTCAAACTCCGCCCGCGATCACTCACCACACTCGTCCGACGCCTCTGGCGAAATGGTACCACGCCGCTCCTTCGCCTCGGGCCGCGCAGGCAGCACTTTCTCCACGCTCAGCGAGGAGTCTAGCCTGCACTCCAACCGCACGGGCCGGCCTGCCACCGAGTCCGGCAGCGGGAGTATCATGACCGGCAGCTGGAGAGACACAGGGCTAGGCATTGAGATCGAGGATGGGCGCGCGTTTGCCGATGAGCTTTCGAGAGTTGACCAGACGGAGCCGGAGCATGCGAGTATGCTGGGGAACCTGAGTAGGCACCTCACGCAGGTTACGCCGTTTGTATCGCATCGGATGAGGGAGCGCGCGGCTAGTGGCAGCGGTAGTGCAACGGGGAGTGTGGTGGGCGAGGATAGCGAGGATACGTGAGTACTTCCTATGAGTTCCACCCTTGGGGCGAGAAAACTGACTTGTTGCAGGACGAAAAGAAAGTCGAAGTTACTCCTCGGCAAATTCCGTAGCCGAGGATGAGTGCGCTTTTGTGATGCTTTGCGAGAGGGCAATTTCCTTGTGTTGGCGTGCTGCATTGATGCATTTGTCGGCGTTAATACCTATATCGCTCTGGGTTGAGTTTGTACTGTAGTTGGATCCATGCGGCGTTCTGTGGGTGGTTGCGCTGGGGATAGACGCGGCTCACATCAGCCAGCCGTGGCATTGAAGGCTTTCATTGCTAGTAGAATAATGCTTGTATAATCCCACCCTGATATGGCCTTGTTGGGTGACCTTATTGCAGGACGCAGACTATGGCCTATACGCTTAGTATGTGACGTACATTGCGCACTATTGGCTTTCTCATCTCCCAATCTCGCTAGGGTGACTTGCGAAGAATGGAAATAGCATGTCGCTCAATCGATCAAATAGCTGACGCTCTTCGCAAAGCAGAAGTCAAATGGAATGACTCACCCCGTTCTCGCACTCGCACTTGACATCCCCCGCTTATCTCCTACATCCCCTTCACCTCACGAATTATCCCGACCTTTCTCACACAGCTTAGAAATGCATCCGCCCTTCCTCTCCCCGTAGATCAACTTTTCTTGGTGTTAACGCGTGAGTCAACCCGCGTCTGCGCGTTCGCAATATCGTGATGGCGGGTAGGTTTCCGGATCGGGACGACGGAGCTGTATTGTAGTGGAGGCTTAGTGAGGCGATTTGGCTTCAACACGCATAGATAGCTCTTGGCTGCTTCTATGCGGAAATACACGCGTGTTCGATACTTCATTGGGTAATGGCGAGGAATGTGCTGATTACCTATGTAAAGACAAGACATACTCGTGCACGTCTTCTATCCGAGAGAGACTCCTCGCGAGATCGTTAAGGTTATAAGTATCCATTCCCCTGCCTCTACATACTCGGCTCCAACACTCCGGTCTCCTGTCCGACGTCCCTCAATCCCCTGCGCACGAGCACAGTCCTCCTAAGCACCATCCAAATTCCCCGCGAAGCTTATCCCAAACAAGCCTCCGCCCGCGCACAGACCCATCCCGCACCGCCGATCACTCGAGCTGCATTCCCGCCATCCCTCTCGTGTGACACACGACATAAAGGACGCCGCCCGGTTCTCCTCTCATCCCACCACAGCCATTCCATCCACACCACCTTCGTTTTCTCCCTAGCACCCACCCTCCACACCGGGCCGACTGACTGACCAAGTCAATGCGCACGCGAGCGAGCTCCGCATAGCCAGTTAATCAAGACTAAATGCCGCCCCCCCTTCCGCCATGAAGGGAAAGCTGCTCGGCCTCCTCCCCAGCATCCGCTGGATCCCGCACGACCTGCCCTCGGCGCAGGAATCCCACAAGGCGAAGCACCACCGGACGATCTTCTCGCGCCGCGCCACCACCGCAGAGCCCGACCACGGCGCGCCGCCGCGCCGCAAGTCGACGCTATCGCTGAACGAGATGCCGGACGCGGAAGTAGACGCGCGCACGCACGCGCAGGGCCAGAGCGCGTTCTTCGCGCGCCTGCCGCTCGAGGTGCGCAAGATGGTGTATGAGTTCGTCATGGGCGCGGAGACGGTGCATTTGACGCTGGGCGCGAAGCGGCGGTTTGGGCATTTTGTGTGCGAGACGGGCGGGGGGGAAGAGGAGGGGGAGTGTACGTGTAGGGTGCTGGTGGGCGGGGGGCATAGGCATGGGGGACGGTTGAGCGGGGCGTGTGTGAGGGTGCTGAGGGTTTGTCGGAGGATGTGAGATTCCCTTTCTTTTTGTTTCTTTCAATTGGGGTAGGGCCGTGGGATGGATAAGGAGACTGGTCTGACAGGAAATCAGGTACACCGAAGCAGTGCCGCACCTATACAACCCGCACACCTTCTCCCTCCTCCACATAACGCACCTGCTCTACCTGCCCAGCCGCCTCCCGCAGCCGCGCCTCAACGCCATGCGCACTCTGCGCCTCCGCTGGACCGTCCGCGCACTGCCCTACTTCCGCCGCACCAGCAACGCCAAACACTACGCCTACCCCGAGGACACGGCGAACTGGGAGAAGGCATGGGAGATACTGGCGGGGATGGAGGGACTGAAGGATCTGCGCGTGGTGCTGCTGGATCCGAGTAGAGACGGCATCTGGGAAGGGCATTGGCTAGAATTAGAACACCTGTTGTTGGAGCCGGTGAAGAAGGTGGTGAGGCCGAGGTGCTTTGAGATTATGCTGCCGTATGCGACGTGTGGGCTGGACTGGGATATGGGGGAGAGCAGGTGCGTGTTGCGGAGGCCGGAAGGGGAGGAAGATGGGGAGGATTGAGAAGGACATAGCGGACGGAGGCGTGATTGTAATCTACAATGGTGATTCATTCAGCATGAAAAGCTGTTCATAGTGATACCCTCGAACAAGGCCGTTGACTTGCGCTATATCTTCCCGAAAGGCTTCAGAGCCCTACCGCTGGTCAGCTAGCAACGACACCACTTTGACTGAATAGTCCCTGCGGAGCCTACCTCTCCTACCCCGCTAACCCCTCCTCCTCACACTCAACCGCCTTGGCCGATAATCCAACAAGAACCCCCTAATAACCTCCGCAATCTCTCTCCTCTCGTTCACGGGGTCTCTAAGCGCCGGGGTCATATGAAACCGGCCCGGTGCATAATACGTCGACCCCTCGTCCCAAAGCCTCGCCACAAACACGGTCGTCTCGCGCTCTTTCAAAGGCAGCTGGCGAAACTGGCGTATCAAATTCGGCAGATAATTGAAATGAGAAGGCGGGTCCTTCATCAAATCGCTGAACTTGGGTGGTCCTCTTCCGCTGACAGAATCATACCACCGCTCCGTCCGGATAACAAGGTGCAGGCTACGCAATGCGGGAAAAGAAGCCACCCGCGCCGGGGTAATAGCGCTTTTCCAGCCACGGTCGCCGTCCCACTCGGCCAGCAAAATGGAAATCTCCTCAATAAGGTGCAGATGCTTGCGCGAGGCAGGTCTGCGCACGAAGTCCTCAAAGGCGGCCGATTGCCTGAAACAAAACGTCGTTGCTTTCCACATGATAGGCGTCGTCTCACGGTACATCTGCTTGCACACGAGCGGCACGCTAAAGGAAAACGCGGTATCGGGGCCGTTCCGTGCGCATTGGTGGTGCACGCAGGCATATCCACGGGTACGGGGTTGGAAGAGTTCTTCGGCCTTCCACTCGTACCGGTCCTTGTCCGCTGCGCCTTGGAGGCTCAGCTCGTAGACCGCTTGATCAGAGAGGCATTGGCGGCACTCGCGGTATGTGATGTGTCCTACGCCCCTGACCCCGTAGTAGCGAGTGCTCTCCACATGGGCTGTGCGGCGCTCGAAAACGTAGGCCCATATCTCGTCCCTGAGCTCGGCGGGAAGGCGCAAGAGCGGCGATTGCTGCTGATTGCGCAGCGTGCTAGCAGCATGTCAGCAGCCAAATCATCGAGCAGTTGGTGAGCTCACATTTCGTCGCTTCTGATGGGCTCGAGCGTGCCCTCTCCTTCCGGCTGAGTCAAAGCGGTTTTTTTGTTGGGGGCAGTGCGGGTCTTCTTTCGCGCAATTTGCGTCGTGGACTCTACGTGCGCCCGCTTCTTAGTCGTTGCTCGGAGCATGGCTAGAAGGAAGGTCCGCAAAAGCCTTCGGGCTGTGGGAAGCAAATGCGAAATGCTTTCAACGGCGTCTCGTCCCGGGATATAGCGATACAGTGTCGTCGGAGGGTTGGGGAATTGATGGTCGGCAGGGCTACAACACGTACGACTCGTAATGCTGATCGTTGAGTATTTGAGGAGTAGAAACGTCGAAAGTGTGATGGAACACACCTGGACAAGTTTGTGTGGTTTTATGTGCCGTGGTTTGATGGTGTCGGAGCGAACGCGGGGGGCAGCACGAGGCCACAGCCAAGCGCAAGCCGCTAATGCATTAGCTCGCTGGTAAAAGAGCACGTGAGGTCGCGTTGCCGCGCTTCGTTTCCTGACTACAGGATAAAAGCGTGCCCGTCATCGGCATTGTTGCATTTCAAATACCATCACTGGCGCTATGTACCGTTGTTCCACTACTGTGACCCCATTCACGTTCCTTCAGCTCCCGCCCCCTCCTGAGCCTCTTTCTGTGCCTCTGGATTTAGCGGATGCTTCGGATCATAGCCGACCCTTTTCACGATCCCCAGTCCTTTCGTCCTACCCTCACGGAACAATATCCGATCACCAACAGTCAGATATTCAGGCCGCTGCACAAACCGGAAAGCAACCTGCGCCCTATCTCCTGTTCGAATGTATTGGCGATCAATGTCGATGATTGCGCAAGTCTGAGACACCGGCCCGACGTGCAGCATCGCCTGATACTTCGTTTTGATAGTGGTTGCATGTGACAGAATCAGAACTTCGGCAACGAACTCGCGGTAGACCTTCGGCTGCCGAATCAGGCCGGTTGCTGGGTCAGGTTTGTCTGGTTTGTGTAGAACCACCATTCCTTTTCGCACGTCTTTCCGCCGGACGTTACGTAGCGCCAAGCTAGCGGACTGACCTGCCGAACAGCCAGGGACCTGAATACGTTTGCGTTCGATGGATCTCACTTTCGTTGTTGTGAACTGGCCAAGACCATCGGGCCCGATGAGAATCGTGTCGCCGGCATGGATCACGCCGGACTTGACCACACCAGAGACTACGGTTCCAACGAACGGGACAGAGAAGGTGTCATTGACATGAAACTCGAGAGGCGCGGAGCTGTTGTAGTTGCCATGGTGTGGGAGGATATTCAGGAAGGTGCGGACGAGGTCAAGATTGTGGCCCGTGACGTTGGAGACCTGGAAGATGGGGCAGATGCGGCGAGAGACAAACTGCGTCTGTTCAATCATCAGTAATTGACCAACGGTGTCATACAAGCTGTGCTTACAGCAGTGTTGATGCATTCCTGCCTATCTTTGATGAAGATGGGGATTTTCCGAGCGCCGGGAGATTTCAGAATTTTGGTCAGTTGCGTAATAGTCTGCTCCAGAATCTGAGGTGGGCAAATATCGATTTTGGTGATGACCACCATAACCGGGACATTGAGAGCGAGGGCAATGCCGAGATGCTCTCTGCGTGCTATCAGCAGATGCAGCGCGACCATGAACTGACTACTCACTTGCTCATGCCGATCAAGCCATTGTTGGCCGCGACCATCAATAGACAGTAATTAGGCTCACTTGACAAGAGACCGAAGACAGTAGTCCGCAGGTATTTCTCGTGGCCTGCGAGATCCGTGAAACCGATGACTTTAGCCTGCGAAAGTCAGTATCGAGAACAGCGTTCTAGAATCCTTGCCACCTCCGTCATGACATTGCCCAGCCTGAAGTATTTTAACTAGCAATGACTGGGGAGTCACTTACGGATCGCCGGCCAATCTCCTCCCATGTCAGCTTGCGCCCAGCAACGTTCGAGACGACGACCTCGCCTTTGCTGTCGAAGCCCATGATCTCCATGCCGACTGAGCTGGTTCGGCCGCTCTCAATCTCGTGCTTGTGCCGGAACAGGTTAACTCGCGCTTTCCCGCGCCCATCGTCAAGCCCGCCTTTCACTAGAACGCCGAGCATAGTGCTCTTCCCCGCATCGACTGCGCAAAAGTTAGCCTAGAGTCCTTCAGCGCCCTTTGCAGACTCACCATTCCCAACGACAGCTATCCTCGTCTCGATGACGTCGTCCACACTCTGCGGCCGGTGCCTCAATAGCAGCTTCCCACTCACCGCCGTCTTATTCCCGTTCAGCGGCCCTACTTCAGCGTCACCTCCCACATTCCGCGTCATCAGCACGTTGTAGTCTGCCTTAATCTGCTCGCACACGGTCCCTATCCTCGCCAGCGCAAAGTCCCAGTCCTCTTTCGAGAAGCCCATGGGGTCGCCGCTGTCCTCCAGACCCAAGTCGAACAGCGCTTCGCCATGGCCCTCTGCCAGGCGAGCGCGGATATGCTCTGCGAGCGCTGCGACATTCTCTTCGGCGGGATCGAGAAGCAGCGTCTTCAGGCGGATGTGCAGCGAGGCGTCATCGGATAGGCCGAGCTCGTCTAGGATGCTGAGCTCGTCGTGCTCCTCGGGGAGGGCGGGTGCCTGGCCGGCCGGTCGGCGCAGTGCTTGCTGCTTCTGGACGTAGTCGGCGAAGTCGCTGAGGGCCTATTGTCCTCCTAGTCAGCACACGTCCTCTTCCAAATTCAGGCTGTGAATCTGCGTACAGACTCCCCTTTCCGCCGCTCAACGGGGTTCGGTTTAACGTGTCGTGAGGTCATGGTTGCGGGTAGCGAGTTGCTCAGGTACAAGTGGTTGTGTGCCGTATCCGCTGCCGTATTAATATCCGGGGCCGCAGTCGAGTGGTGGTCGGATGTGAATGTTCCATGAGATGACTTGCAGCTTGCATTGAGACTTGTACGTGTGTGAATTGCGGTGGAGGGCTCTGGCGGGAGCGGTGGTGGTGGTGGGTGCGGAGGGCTATTTAGCTTGCCATCTATCGATAGCGACAGTCATACATCCCTGCCCCTGTGACGCTTAGACCGTGCACCAGCCACACGTGCGACCGACTTCGTCTTGACTCACCCTCTGCCAAACACTCTTAGTTCGAACAATCAATGCGGTTTGAAACTGATAGTTGGGCCATATGACTGGGACCGCTGTTTCTAGTCGATTCTCGCGAGGAACACCGCCAATATGACCCCCGCACCGCCACAACGTTTCCTCAACACCCTCTCGAAGGGCGGCGCAAACACGAGAAGGGCGGCCAGCATATCAATTCACGCCTGATCGAATGAGTCAATCTCCTTCCGGTCATAATTGGTCCGTCTCACAATGTTGTGATTCACCCTTCATGGTATCACGCGGAGCCCAGCAACTTCAACACAAGCCCCCAATGCGAAAGCAGGGTTAAGCTAATCTGGAAGCCGCTTGCGTATCCGCCCCCCTGAAGTGCTCCAGCAAGCCATCAATGCGCCGAAAGATTCCTGCCTCAGGAAGCAGCGACCTCGCGCTCCCCACAGTACTTCGCCACCTCCTTCTTCAGCGTCTCCCGCTGGTGATTCACCGTGTCCATGATATCGCTCACCCCATGAACTGACTTACAGTAACTATACGTCTCCATCATCTGCGCCATAACGGCTTGCAGTTGGTTCGGCAGCCACTACCATCATCAGCACTATCCATAACCTGGGGACCCTGTCGGCTTACCGTAACAATTGGACTTCCTCCAGTCGCAGTGGGGTGCATAGTCCGCTTCAGTATATACTCCCTCGTAAAGCACCAATGCCGCCAGCGGAAATCACGCACTTGATCCAGCGCCTGCAGATACAACGCCGCGGACACTGAATCCCCGAGTGCGAAGGCTTTTACACCAGAAGATTCAGCGCAATCGCGCACCGATTCGAGAAATTCACGGTGATTTCCAGGCCGGTATTGGCGGAAGTCCTTGAGGATCTCAGTGAGTGGCGTCTCGGGCATTTGGATCTGCAACAGGTTGTCGCAGAGAGGGACCTGCCTTAGTGTTAGCTGCGGAAGGGGTGACGAGTGCGTGCGAGTTAATTTACCATGCTGTCGTTCGCTCCCGATTCACCTCGGAAGGACATCGGCTCTTCGCTTACACCTTCGTAGACCACACCATCGGGGAACATGGATTGCGATGTGATCCCAAAGATGAACGTACGGAAGGTTGTGTAGCTCTGCGGCTTGCTGCGGTTCCACATTGCTGTTGCCACCGATTAGAGCCATCAAGTCTCATCGAAATACTTGCACTCACTGTTCATTACAGCATTGACCTTCCGCAGTCCCTCCACCAATGTTCGTAATCCTCCATCAAACCTCTCGCGATCGCCCGCAGTGCATCCCTTGAGCATCTCGACAGTACCCTTCACGAGCGCACCTGACTCCTTGACCATGGCAATATGCACGAGCACGAAGCCAGCCTCGGACGATGAAGGATCAAGACCGTGCTCGAAGGCGCGGATCAGCCGGAGATTTTCGTACTCAAGGCCCTTCTCCGCATCTTCCAGGCGGTAATTGAAGAGTGCGTAGGAGCCAGCATACTCCATGAAGGGCTTGAAGCCGACACTGATGCAGGGCACATGGTCAGCTCAAGGGGTACAGGAAAGCTTGAATGACTTCACTCACATCTCAGCAATCTTAACAATCGGCAACGCAATACTCTTCGGCAGCCTTTGCCTTCCCAATCCATACGGCTCACCTTTGAGATACCTCTCATGGCACGGCTCCAGAAGATACGCAGAAGCCAAGAAAGAGTAGTCGCGATAAAGGGCGTTCATGACGACGAGGTCGTCACGGTACTGCTCTACCTCAGCTGTGAGGTCAGGCAGCTCCTTGTCGACGGTGTCACCGAAAGTAAAGTTGGCCAGGAGGCCTGGTTCCCCGGACAATGTCTTGACGGGCATGCGTTGGAGCAAGGAGTCGACGGTGGAGAACTCGGGTGGGAGTTGAACGAGAGGCTCTTGACGGGGCAGGAAGCCTCGTGTGGTGGAGACCATGAAGGCAGGGAGAGAGTGGTCATCAGGACGGGTGTCCGTCAGAACGGGAAAGTTGAAGGAAGGAGCAGCCATGTCGACGGTGAGGTCGAAAATGTAAGAGGGCACGTAACAAGATATTAGTGTTCCGGAACGGCTTTGAGGTATAGACACCTGTCGGGGGCGAACTGCTTGGGGACTTACTCGGCTTCCCGAAACGCGCTTATATCTCGAGGCCGGTTCTAATTCCGGCCACGGAATTGATGCTATCCAGTCCAAGATAAAGGTACGTAATAGCGGTATCACTGGACCCTATCTTCATCCCCAAGGCCCGATGGAATCCTGCAATGCCCGAGGCCATCCACAGCATGGCAGCAGGGCCCCCGGGTGCGTGCCATACAACACCTCGTCGCCGCCAAGACCGCGGACAAAGCGTAGGGTGCGAGTGGCTGCGGCTCTTCCCATTGTTGGGCATGGTTTCCCGGTCCACTTATCTGCTATCTCTTGCACGCAACATTGTCGAGCCTGGCGGAGGGGGTTGGGTGGAGCGCAGGTCACTTGATCTTTCTACTGGTGAGCCGGAAAGGCCTGGCTTGGATAGCCGTTGGGAGTGGTGGTATCCCCAAGGTATCACAGGAATATGACTAAAACCTAGCTCTTTCTCTCTTAGGCCGTGGAAGCTTGACTGTGGGCCACCGAACGAGAGTTGGATGCCTCTTCGCTGTGATAGAAGGTGTGTAAATCGTGACCCGGGGCCAAGTGCGCGTAGGCATTGTAGTTCGGCATTATGTTATGACTGAAGCTCGGTCAAGGGTCCAGATGCAGCACTTCCTGACTGAGATAGATGAGACGAACAGATACTATGATGTTGGGGTGGTCTTTTCGAGGTGGCCGTTCGCCCATTTCCTTCCGCGCCACGTGCGCGCTAAACCTGAAAGGATTCCTCGCTCAAGGGCCAATCACCACTTAGCACTTGGAATGACTGCGCGACGCTGTCCTGGAGCCTCGAAGCCTCGCCCTTCTCACATTGACTAGGACACATTCCGCAAAAGGGCTCTTCGCGATGGTTGTAAAGGAGACTATTCCTGACGAGGTCAACGGAGGTCGAAACCAGCCACTGCTGCGCTCAGCTCCCGCCGCTGCGCCACCCTTGCCAGGAGCCTTGGCAGGTAACGCGGGAGTAGGAGTCATATGCTACTCGATTCACACTATATGACCTTCTTTTCTCCGTTTTCATTATACTTCATAGCTTTCTTCGCAACCTTTCTTCGTCTTCTCGCCACCATGGAGACCCCAGTCGACTCAACCCTCTTCCCAAAGATCACCAACCACATCGCAGAAGTAATCAACACTCTGCGATGGCAAGAGAGGGATCTCGATAACCCAGAGAAACAAGTCATTCTGGAACCCATCCCCATCATCGGCACCGTCAAGCTCCACGGCACCCACGCCGACATCCTCGTCTTCGCCAACAACGACATCGTCCTCCAGTCGCGAAACAAAGTCAATCTTCGCAGCACGTCAGACAACCATGGCTTTGCAACGGCCATGGAGAAGAAGCGCGCCACACTGCTCCGTCTCCGAGACCGATTCGTGGCACGGTGGAAGAAGCTGCATCCCGGCGAAGAGCTCGACACAAGTCTTCCCGTCACGATAGCAGGCGAGTGGATAGGCGAGAAGATACAGAAAGGCGTCGCTCTCATGCACCTCTCCAAGCGGCTGGTCATCATCTCGGCCCGCATCAACGGTCAGTGGGTCGCCGACAAGGAGTACGCGGACATTGAAGCACCGGAAGAAGGCATCTACAACATCTCTCGCGGCGGCATCTACCACTCGATACTCTACCCCGAAGATCCGCAGCACACTATCGACGAGCTAGAACCCCTCGCCGAGAGGATAGCGGCGTGCTGTCCCTTTGCAGAAACCTTCGGCGCTATCGGCGACGGCGAAGGTCTAGTTTGGAAACTCGTACCATACATCTCGGACCCACAGCTCTGGTTCAAAACCAAGGGTGGAAAGTTTAAATCCACGTTCGCGCCCGTGCCGAAGAAGCTCGCTGCAGGCTTCGAGGAGAAGCAGGAAGCTGCCGCCGCGGTGGCGAGGATCTGGTGCTCGGAGCAGAGGATGGAGCAAGGGTGGGACTATTTGAGGGAGAAGGGCATCGAGAGGAGTATGAAAGGGATTGGAGTGTTCTTGAAGTGGGTGCAGCGGGATATTTTGGTGGAGGAGCGGGGGTATATTGGCGATAATGGGGTTGATGAAGGGATGCTTAAGGCGGGGATTATTGCCATTGCGAAACCGTGGTATCTGGCGAGGGTAAACAAAGGAGAGAAGTGAAGCTTCTATGCAACGACTTAGGGGTAGATGCAATGAAAGATAGGGATACGAAATACGAGGCTGCAGCTGCAGGGGAGCCTGTAGAGCCTTCGTATTCCGGGGCTAAGGTACGCTCATGCTACTACTCATTTTTCCATTGTCGCCAAACAGCAAGAGTCACAATGTGCTTTAGATCGCTTGCCGCAAGAGTGCATCCAACACGGTCAGCGACCCGCCGGGAGTCAAAGAAAATTAAGGACGCTTTGCCGCCAAAGCTCCAGGCAGCACTTTCAGTCCCAAGCAGAGGATGCAGACCCAACACGCCCGAGCTAAAGGAAAGGTACGTCTTCCGTCGCAAGAGCATCTGTGCGCCATGTTGACCATATCTTCGCACACAAATTGCTAAAGAAAATCCAGCACGCGTCACAACGAGCAGAATTCGCCGCTGTTCCTCTTGCCCGCGGAGCTCCGTGAACACATCTACTCGTGGCTCTATGGCGACCTGGTAATCCACGTTGCAAAACCAGAGCTACCCTACGGCAACCACCCCTGTCGGTACTATCTCTGTCAGTCTCCGCTCACGCCGTCGGAGCGCTATCAGCACACGCTTCTGGGCGCATCGCCGGAGTCGCCTCACCGCTGGGCGTCGCCAATGCTCCAGGCCCAGTATTACCCGTCGGCATGGCACAGAGAATGCAGATGCGGGGATGATGTCGTATGGCTCTACGTGCCGCTTGTGTGTAAGCGCTTCCTGCGAGAGGTTGAAAGCCTCGTTTACCGTACTGCGACATGGTACTTTGTCTGCCCTGATGACCTGGACTGGTTCGCATGGCGAGGGGCAATGGCGCAGCGCGTGCGGCGCCTCGCACTCTTGTTCGATTTCGGGCGGGGGCCCTGCGATTGGAGTGCTAAGCTTGGTTACAGCTGTCTTGATCGGTTCAAGAACTTGCAGGGGCTGGATCTAGTACTGAGACGCAACACTATGAATGCTACCCTGAGGATGGATTTCAGGAGAGGATTGATGGACGAGCGGGACGAGAAGGAGGAGTTTAGCGAGCTGAGAAAGTGCTTGAAGGTGTTTAGAGGGAGGGGCTTGAAGGAGCGATGGACTACGGTTGTAGTGGTTGTGAAGACATGGCCGTTTAATGGGCATCAAGAGTTTGACCTGGATACGAGTAACCCGGTGGAGGATCGACTGGAGCTGGCAAGACGCGTGAGGGAGGTGCTCCTAGAGTGATAGAGTGACGTGAGGATGGCTGTGGGGGAGGAAGCATGTAAGCACCGGCAAAGAAACACATCGAATGCCATATTTGTGCCCCGCTCTTCGTTCTAAATGAAGCGAACAGCGTTCAACCGCAAGGAGTGGGTGGGTGAAGAGGTTAGTGAGCAAGACCATAGAGCACTCAGCCCTACGGAGCGCCAAGACTTGCAAGGCGCTAGTGGCTGAACCGCGGCTTCGAGCGACGTCTGAAGATGAACTTTCCCAACCACACACGTACAACCTCTCACGTCGCCTGCTTTACCTGCTGCTTTTGCCTAGTTTCGCGATGCCGCCACCAAAATCAAAGAAGCTCACAGCGCAGCCGGTGCGCACGCGCCACTTCGTCGGAAAGCCGGCGGCCGCAGAAGTCGAAGAACCCTCCAGCGAAGAGGAATCAGAGTCAGAGAAGGAAGAGCCCAAGCCGAAACCCTTTCTCAAGCCGAAGCCGGCCCCAATAGCATCGTCCTTCCCCAAATCAGCGCTCAAGTCGAATCTCGCCGCGCGGCAGAAGTCGGAAGCAGAGCGAAAACTGCTAGAAGACGAGTTTGAGACGGAGAGCGAAGAGCAATCGGGCGAGGAGGGCAGCGAGAGTGAGGAAGGGAGCGAGAGCGAAGAAGAGTCCTCGGAGGAAGAGGACAGCAGCGAGGAGGAGGCGCCGAAGAAGCTGCTGCGGCCCGTGTTCCTCAAGAAGAACCAGCGGGGCACAGTCGCGGCGCCTGTAAAATCAGCAGACGAGATAGCGGCAGAGGAAGAACAGCGGCGACAAGAACAGACAAGGGCACTGGTGCAGGAACAAATCGAGCAGCGGGCGGCGCAGAAGGCTGCGGGAAAGAAAGACTGGGACGATGATGTCGAGGAAGCCGACATCAACGCCGTCGATGACACAGACGGCCTCGACCCTGAAGCTGAATACGCCGCCTGGAAACTGCGCGAACTAAAACGGATAAATCGCGAGCGTGTAGCTATCGAAGAAGCAGAAGCCGAGCGCGAAGAAATCGAACGCCGGAAAAACCTCACCGCCGAGGAACGCGAAGCCGAAGACCGCGAATACCTCGAGAAGCAGAAGGAGGAGCGGGGCGAGCGTGGCCAGGTGTCGTACATGCAAAAATACTTCCACAAGGGTGCGTTCTTCCAGGAAGACCTCAAAGAGCTGGGCGTCGACAGGCGTAATCTCATGGGCGCACGGTTTGAGGACCAGACAAATAGAGAAGTCCTGCCCGAGTACATGCAGATTAGGGATATGACGAAGCTGGGAAAGAAGGGCCGGACGAAGTATAGGGATATGAAGAGTGAAGATACAGGGAAGTGGGGCGATTTTGGAGATGTGAGAAGGCCAAGGGATAAGGGCGATTATGGCTTGGACGAGCGGTTCCGGTCAGACTCGTATGGTGGGAGAGATAGGGAGGGTGCTACGGGCGCGAATGCGCGGCCGTTAGGGGAGAGGAAGAGGTTTGGTGAGGATACGAACCGGGACAGTAAACGGCCGAGGGTTGATGATCGCGGTTGAGCGTGTTCCAACCACGCAAGCATCCAAATTATACAACTTGGCGGAGCAACTTCAAGACCATTATGTTCGGAAAGACATGGCCTCGCCCACAAGCACTCAGCCCTATGGATCACAGCACTCGGGAATGCCACTTGGCTTTATTGAATCGCAGATGTTACTCCGACTGTACGCTGTTCCCTGTCCACCGAGCTATAATCGCTGACGGCTCCTTACCAGGTCAGGTCACTGGCGCCGAGATATCGCAACAAATCTCCGCAATCTCCGCCAAATCCTCGACGGGTGTCCTCCCCAACCCGCACTCCGTCGCAATGCCAAAATTCCGACCTCCCAGTACGTCCTGCGCTGTCTTCAACCTTCTATCCGTGCCCTCCCTATCATTTGCATGCACCAACCCTAGGTACAGCTCCGTCTCCTCAAACCCAAAATCCTTCAGGGGCAGAAAGTACGCTTCGTCATCCCTACTCTTTGGTACTGGCATGTGGACCCATTGAACCTTGCGCTCCGCACGGTCTATAACCCCTTTTGCTATCTCAACCATGAGCCCGGTGTCTTTAGGTTCGACAAAGTGCTTATGTCCCCAATCCCCGTAGCAGATGTGCATGCCGACTTCGGCGCCTTGTTTCACTTTGCCAACCAGTCTCGCAATCCTGCCCACAATTTCATCCAGCAGAACCTCACGGCTCTCGCCCTTGGCAAACCACGGCTCAAAGTGCGGCCGGAAAGCTCCCTCGAGCGTCATCGGCTCCCCCGCAATATCCCACTGGACCGCCAGCTCCTCACTCGGAACAACCTCTTCAATGCGCCGCAAGCACCCCAGCAAGGCTTCCTCATACACAGGCTCCACAGGCTCTTGGAACCCCTCGCGGATAAGACAAATCACGCAGAACACGGTCGGGAGACACACTTGGAACCTAGCCCCCTTCGGAATCTTACCCTCCTCTTTCAGCTTCTTGAACTCAGCATACGATTCCAGGGCCGCGTCGTCGTAGCCCGGCTCCAGCGGCGGCATGTTTGCTACGATTTTTGTAACTTCGGCGACAGGAACGGGGGCCTGTTGGATGCAGTTAATGGCGTCGTCGTATTTGCGGAGGACGTCGGGCGTGTGCGCGAAGACGCCCATTTGCCAGCCGACGAAAGTGGAGCGGTGGGCGGGCTCGCCATCTGGTAGGCGACGGAGGCGGTTGGGGAAGGAGGTTAGAGCTTTGTAGAAAGCCGAGGCTGATGTGGCGGTGCCGCAGATGCTACCGACGAGGTGGACACCGGTGGGCTTGGGGCTGGTTGTTGTGTCTGGGGTCATGGTTTCACGTGGTATCTTCTTTCTTTAAGGGGAGCTTAACGCAGGACTGGGACCCCGAAAACATGCGAGTTGTTGCTTGCAAAGGATACTCTGTCGCTATATATCCTCCACTGCGGCCTTACGCTGGGAGCGAATACCGAGCGTCAAGCAGGTGGTCGCTACTTGGGTAGAAAGGATCTGCGGAGACCCCGCTGCTGAAGGGCCGATTCGCTCGTACAACGGGGGATTTCGTACAATGGTTAACTGAATCAGGGCTCGCTCCGAATTTTGCCTTCATACATGCACATTGGCACTCCGTTGCTGTTTGATTGGTTTGGTATGTTTTGTGCATGGGGCTGCGGCGGAAATTAGTGACGCCGACGTTGACTGGTACACCTGGCGAGCGGCGATGATGCAGCGTAAGTAGGGGAGTAGCGCTTCTTCTTGTTTGTGGGTTTCTCACTCTTTTTCTTAGGAGCTAGAATTGCTTGCGAAAAGGTGCTTGAGGAGTGGCGCGAGGATGCAGGTGGATTCATAGCAAGTCCCTCGGGAAAGCATGACGGGTTTGTGTTATCAGGGATAAGTTTTGTCAATTCGCCGTGTAAGTTCGCAGTTTTAGGGCCGTGCATGACGGTGCGTGCAAAGTGGGGAATTGGCAAAACTCGCGGCGATACCATAGCAACGGGGTAGATGCTTCAGGTACGTACTGCCCGAAGACATTCCTTAACTTACTTTTCTACGATACTCTGCTCATTTTGGCATCATGTCTTCGCGCTTCTAGTGATCGTTGTCCATTCTATGAGGTTCGTGTTGGGGCACGGTTCAATACGTGTGCACTGACCCGTGCTCCGCACCGTCATGTTCATTGACTCTTATCCTATTGTGTGAGTCTCCACGATGAGCAAGACTGTACTATTTAAGTCTTCGACGACACCATGTCCAGTATTCCTCTTTCTACAAACACTTTCACAAACCAAGAAGCCGCTCAAGCTCGATCGATCCCTAAACGGCCCTGCCCTCCTTGGAAGCCTTTTCACAACGATTTTGATCAATCATATTTCATTTAAGGCATCTATATTCTCTCTCGATGTCGACCGCTGAAAGAAGATCCTACGCCGAAATCGTGGAGAAGTACATATGCGTACAAGTTTACTCCCCTCGAGTGGATGTTCGCATCCCGCGCACAGATGCTCAAGACTGGGTGGACAAGAATCCCGAACCCGAGATCGATCGCTACGGAGATCTGGAAAGCAAGCTCGTGATTGTAAAATACGCCAAAGGGGGCCACAACGCACGGGAACTTCGAACGAAGGCCGAAATGGCAAACGAAGTAAATTGCCTCCGCATCATCGGCAAGGAGGATGGAACCGGAGGTCGATTTCCCATTATCCTGGATGCCGGCCACATGATAAACACGGACAGAGGACAAATCTGCATGTGGTTTGCCGCGTCCCACTTCAAACCCAATCTCACCCTCAAGGACTTGAAGACCTATTACCCTTCGAAGACACGGAAGTCCATTCCTATCGAGTTCGTCGCGCACCTTTACCTTGAGCTGCGTTCTATCGACGACTTCCTCGCGAATACTTGCGGGATCACGGCAGTCAACATACATGAGGAGAACATCCTTGTCTGTCCTTTCCCCAAATACAAGTACGATGTCTTGCCCCGCATACGTCTGATTAATTTCGGCGAGGCAAAGATCCACGGTCAACAAGAAGGACGAACGAGCTGTTTGAAAGAGATTTGCACAGAAGTGTTCGGGCTACTAGGCCTCGAATATGAAGATGCCGATGCCAAGGACTATTTTCCGGACTACGATGACTTCAAAGCCGAGTTGGAGAGGGTAACGCACAGCCCCTCGAACCCCGACGACACTTGCGAACTATGGTCACAGTTTGACGAGGCCGCACGTCGGTGCCTCGATGATCGTAAAGAGGAAACGGTCCTTGACATTCACAACGAAACAACGGAAGCAGCTATAAATCAGAAAAGATATGTGCTATACTGGGACATTGGAGCGGCGATTGAGAACTTCCGGAGTGGTAATTGCCCCACTGAGCTTGATTCCGACGTGGAGGACTAAAGGCCAAAGGGTAATTGGCTGCATTTCTTGTATCTTGTTGCGTGTCTAATGGATTGCATGGGTTTCCTGTAGATTGTATGGCTTTGGATGAATAGTTCGTCATAATGGAATACTTAGTTAATGTTTCGGCGGTCCTTTTGCAAATGGACACTCCCCCTCGAGAATATTGTATGAAGGTTCTTGAGGTTGGGCTAGATACTGTACAGTCCGGTTGATGTAACATTTTCAATAAGTGCGGAAATTGCATTCTATTGCGGGTGTGCTTGATGATAGAGCAAGCAGTCCTTGTACGTGGATGACTGGTTCTGGCAGTGACTCCATAACAGTAACACTGACGACACAACTTTCGTTGAGGTTATCCGCGACAGTTCGCGTTGTTCTCCGAGTGAATCAGATCATCTGTGTCACTTGCTCCTGCAGTAAGGACCGGAAATTAGAACACAGTTTCTTAGCTAAGACAAAACATCTTTGCACGGATACAGTACCTACATAGTCACTTCTGTTACCAGTCATACTTTGTGACTGGTGCCTCATTGCATGCCGGGTCCCGACAATGAGTAGTGACTCTTTGCCTCTGACTGAAACACTTGGATGACTCCAAGAATGGCAGTGACACAGGTAGTCTATGACTAGAACGGTGGTATAAAATCTTCGTCTGCGCTCTTGCACGTTCTTCTATCAACCACCTTTTCGAATTCCGACATTGCAAACTTCTCTTGTCGATATAAGTTTCCCAAGAAACGAGCCTTCTTCGTACCGATATCGTTGAAATCCCCTCTACGCGCGACTCCCGCCGAGAAACGTTTCCGAGACATTTCCCAATGGACCAATATATTCGAGTGAAGGCGATCTCCCCGAGTGTCTCCTTCTACATTTCACGAAAGGACGCGGCCAACATCCTGACTGGAGCCAACTCCGACAACCAGGCCACGCTCATCGCAGCTCTTGAAGAGAAGCTCGTAGTGGTCAAGAAATGGAAGCAAGACACATTTAAGGAAGCGGACATCCTTGACACCATTGCTCGGCAAGAACCACCGAGATTTTGCTTCCCTAGCGTTCTCCTCGGCGACACATCAGTGGGCCATTGGATGGTCATGACGGCTTACTGTCCCGGCCCTACCCTCCAAGATTTCAGGACATACGGAGAGACAGTCGTCAAAGACCCCAAACCCGTGCCGATTCTGTTCGCCGCCCACGTCTTCTTGGAACTGCGCGCAGCCGTCGACTTCCTCCATAGCCATTTTCTGGCACACCGGAATGTCCAAGAGGAGAACATCATACTCAATATGAACGCTCCGAGGGGCGCCAACAATCTGCCCAAGATAGCTTTGGTAGAATTTGCCCGGGGGAAGGCATATCAAGACTTCGACGACGAATCTCGCGCGCTCGACTTACAGGGGATATGTGCGGCAGTGGAGAGTCTGGCAGGCTCCAATGGTGGCGACTCGACGTCTGACCATTTACAGAGTGTTTCACAATTCAAAAATGCTTTAGGCGTCGTGTTGCTTGGGTTCCAAGTCGGGGGTTTCGACCTCAACAATTGTCTCGTTCCCTTGACAAGTTTCGCTCGCTCGGTTGCTTGCGATGCCCCTCGCACGCCGGACGTCGAGACTGGCGTCGAGACTAGCGCCAAGGCTAGAGCCGTACGAATCGCAAAGGACGCGGCTAGAGTCGAAGAAATCGCAAAGGACGCGGCTGGATTCCATGGAAAAGGTTCCTTTGGCGAGGGTCTCTTGGCGGTGGTCAAGTATGAGGTTGGAGGCAACTGAGAAGCCGCAAATCTGGGGGCACTCCTTGTCTGAAGGAGGATCTGTTATATAGATATGATATGAATCGACTTATGGTCAATGTCTCTGTCCTACATGTCTCATTTTCTAACATCTTCCATTAAGAAGCCCTAGTGTGACAAATGAGTCTTCATCCACTGAGTCGTGCTAGCCTGGGCCTTCAACAATGAGTAACTTCACAGTATATCAAGTAATTCCAATAACATGCATTTTCCTCTCCTCCACAACAATGCTGAGAATCTTAGATCTATTCAAGAAAGAACATCATCACTTGCTATTGTATCTCGCCCCCTCTTTACAAAAGAGTCCTTCTACCAGCATTTGCATAGACATGCAAGAGCACGAGAGGCAGCCTGAAGCTTTGACCAAACGAGCGATCGAGGCCTTCCCGTGGGCAAAATATGTGCCAGTCCGAATCGCCGGACGCGGGAATGAGGGTATCGCCTTCTACTGCCTTGAAAGGGCGGTCGCACACTCCCCGCCAAAGTCACCGGCAAAGAATTTGAAGAAGATGGTAGTTTTAAAATTTGCCGGCAGCGAGGATGCGCGGGAAAAGTTGAAGATCGAGTTACAGATCTCGGAAGATATTCACACAAGTCCTGCTCCGGCTCATAACCCCAACGTGGCCTCAAGGTTTCTCCGGGTCGAGGAAGTCTCTGAGGGCTGGGTCAGGATGAGGGCTACTTACCCCGGGCTTACCTTGGATACATTCATGAAAAGACTTGGAAGCATCCAGTTCACGACAGAGGAACGCGATCAGTTCACTGCCCACCTTTTCCTTCAGACTGTTAGAGCCTTCCGAGACCTGCATGTTCATTACCAAGTCGCTCACTGCGATGTTGTTGGAAATAACGTTCTTTTCGAAGGTCTTCTGGACTACAAGAAGTTAACCCACTTCATGGATGTGGTGATCATCGATTTCGCCAACGCCAAAAAGGTTGAAGAGCCGCTTGAGACAAGGGACGATGTGTTGAACGTGTGCATGCGGATTACAGACTGCGTTGGCGTAGTCAAGATGGAGGAGATAGCCACTGGAAAAGAGGGGAAGGTGAAGAAGTGGAAAGCTGGAGCTTTCAGGCAGCATGTTTAGTGGGCTAGTCAAGGCCAGAATCGACAGTATCTTACAGCTCAGCACATGTTGGATCTATTCGAACAGTGTGCAGAAATCTGTGTAGGCGAGGCGGGCGAGTTGATTGTTGGAAAATTTGGGTATCATGCAAGTGTGGAGGCATTCCAAGGCGGAGTGCTGGTAACGGATCATCACATCAATCGGGCGCTGAAATGGGCTAAAAGTAAGCCGCAGATTGACGAGGCAGTGGATGAGCTTGAGAAGGATAAGAACATAGACGGCCTTATCAAGACCAGGACTACCGAGAGGTCCTAGGAATCTGTGAAGCGGAAATACTTTTAGCCATGGAAGTTGTTTCATATGTTCCAATGGTTTTAAATGTTACTTCTCAAGTAACATCTGGGGCAGTATTTCTCTGCTCCAAACACGTGGCACTTTCATCTAATGACAGAATTCTTGGATCCGGTTCACTCCAGCTGTATCAACTAGTCGGCGTCGCATGTACGGCGACTCGCTGAAAGCGCCTCGGGAATTCGCGTGGTAAGCGATGGCTAGCTTTTAAAAAGTGAAGTTTTATTCTCACGGGACACTTGGCGCTATTGAGCCACCTCGATTTCTTCCTAGATATCATGTGATGTAAACAAAAGGGCGGAATGAGGCGTTCCCAGTTGTGCTACTCGTGATGACGTGTACGCTATCCGCTACTGATGTCTTGTCTTACTAAGGCGCGTGGCCTAATATTGTTATCGTAGGTAGGTAGGAAAGACCTTTGTACCTATTATCTACAGTTCTTGACAAAGAACGATAAAGGTGTTATCCACTCACAATCCCGTTTTATTGGTAGCGAAATGGTATTTAATAGATCTCTACCCGGACAGCAAGAACATTAAAATTACTATTATGCGAGCGCCATGACGACCGGTACACAATTACTCTAACTTCATGGAGATAGCGAAGGGACGGTAAGTGTTGCCTAAAGCTCATTTGCCGAGGATGCAGTAGGATCTTCGAATAAAGAGCTTGAAGCTATAGAACGTAGTATACCCGTGATCGAAGGCATGCCTAAGCATTATGTCGCTATTAGCAACTCAGGTGGCGAAGTGTACTTCTGCATGCAGAAGTCAGACTACGTCCAGGCTAGATCGCACATCTTACGCCAGGGAGAGGACTACTTCGAGGACCTGAAATCGAAGGTTGTAGCTGTAAAAGTGGTCAACGAAAGGTCGTCGCGGGAACCTTCGAACAAGGTGCGCATCCTCGCAACAGTCCACAAACAAGCCGCGAACAAAGACGCTGCTCGTTATTTCGTGTCTGTTACTAATTACGACGCCTCTTACGACATACGCGGTGAGGGCGACTGGGTCGCTTTCCAAGCTCTCACAAGCTCTCTCACGCTTGTGTCTCTCCAGCGGTTCTGCTTAAACGACGGCGTTCCTATACCCGAGGAATTACTCTTCCACATCTTCATAGAGCTCGTGTCGGCGGGGCGTTTCCTGCACGAAGAGTGCAGCCCCGTTATAACGCACAACGATCTCCACATCCGCAACCTCATGCTCGACCCTACAAAGCAGGACTTCTCAGGCTTTCCGAATCTCGTTGTCATCGACTTTGGACTCGCGTCGGAACGTTGGAGCACGAGCGACGACTGCTGGTGTGTGTACACAGAGGTAGCTAAACTCTGTAACCGGGGTCGAAAGAGTAGCTGGGAGAACGTGCCGCAAGAACACGAGAAGTGCGAGCATTCTGAGGGTTGGCTGGAGTTTCGAGAGGCCCCTTGTTGTGGTAGTGATGGTACACCGCTGAAAGATATGTGGGAGATGCTTGGTGAGATTGCGCTTCGTGGTAGATGTTGGAGATCAATCGCCAAGCTTCCTAATCGGGCACTAGCGCCACAGAGATTTCTTCGATTTCTCGAACCTCTATATACTCAATACAATACACTCACCACCCAATTATCCACACATGCTGTATTCCTCATTACCCAACTTCCACAGTAGAGAGGCAACGACCCAGGCGAGGCTTGAGGAGATCAAGCAGCTTGTAAATGGAGCAGCAGACCAAGGTGAGAAAACTTTGGAGCTTGGCTTTCGGTCTGTGGCGCTTCTTTGAGCACCTGGATCAGCAATCACTTTGAATTGGCACTCAATTCTTAACTAATGTCCGTCCCTGGGTGGCGAGACACCCTCTATGGCGAGACAAATGGGGGGTACTTTAACTTGCAGCAACTTGGAACTCTATGCGCACAACGAATATTGCAATAATTCTATAAAAACAATCCGCTGCAGCCAATCCTAGATGTGTGTAATCCACTCTTCCCCAAAATTACGTTCGCATCGTCGCCTCCGAGCCTAATTTGTACAGCACCTTTTGCTGTGGCGTAACAGACTCTCCTTCCCACAGCGCCAATCTCAGCCTCATCGCTCCAGAATTTTGTAGAATAACCTGTCCAAGCCCCCAGAACCTCCTTCTGGTAGTAGGAAGTCATTGTCAGCCCTATGCGCGCTGCAGGGCGCAATTTCATGCAGGGCCGCCATGTCGATTGGTACCGAACGACCGATCCTCGCTACTGGGAGATAACCCCGCACGTCTCACCTTATACACCCGCGGGTATTTTATTATAAAGAGATGTGGCTGTGCGGATCGCACAGGCGCTCGGAATATTACTAAATCTAACTCAGGATTAGGAGCAGAGCTACTCGCCCCACGCGCCAAGGGTAGTCATCTTGGCCCTCCCAGGCTCAACGCAAAAACTGGGCTTAGTGCAAAATTATCCCACAACCACCAAACCGACCCTAATAAGTCGCCCGCGCACACCTATTTTACGCCAAAATGAGCTGATACGGCTCTTACGGAGATGTCGAAGCTCAAATTCAGCTTGCGCTCGCCGCTGTCGATAGTAGTAAGGTGGCAAAGTTGTCGGAAGCCGCCCGCGAATACCATGTGCTATACTCACGACTCTATCGCCGCGCCAAAGGCAGGCAATCAAGAAGCTAAAGGGATCTAACAAATAAACGACTCTTCGACAAACAGGAAATCGCCCTTCTCTTTTATATAGAGCGCTGCGGGCAGTGTAGCTTTGCGCTAATGCTATAGATAATTTATCGCGCGGTCGAAGTTATCCTAAACGCGGCAACCTACCCACCTTTCCACGCACAGTTTCTAGGGCGTAACTAGGTCTTACGCTTTCTAAAACACAATCTAGAGTTAAAGAAGCAGAAGCAGAAGCCTTGCGATAAAGATAGGGTAAACGCGTAAACTATAGAGGTTATAGAGGGCTAGTTCTAGAAGCTCTGCCAGGTAATATACGACTACGCTATACAGCTACAAGACATCTAGAATTTCGACGAAACTAGCTTCCGCCTTAGTATAGGCGGTAATTAGATAGTTGTCTACTTTAGTTTATAGGGTTAAGAAGGTATTACAGTCGCGACATAGATAAATCGCGATTATTTAACGTTAGTTAAAGCTATTAGCGCGGACGAGTAAGTTATTCTACCTCTACTTATTCTAAAGACGCGAATATATCTCTACTAGTAGTATAATTATATAAAGCTTCTAGATAACTATCTACTTAGTATAATAGTTTAGTTTAGAGATTTACCTTAGGTTACATAACCTCGAGTTACGTAATCTTATTACGTAACCTAGCCTAGCGCCTTAGCGCTTAGCACCTCTGTATATAGAGCCTCTTAGAGTATCTTTCTACTTCTTATCTTTAGATAGCTAAATTTAACCTAACCTACTCTACTTATTACTCTTATTCTTATAGCTTATAGAGACTATATTACTTATAATTAACTTACCTAGCTAGGTATTCTAGAGCGTATATATAGTAGTAGAGACTACAAAGCTAGCTTTTATATTATCTAAAGGTTAATACCTCTTTAGCTAGAGATAATAGTATAATATTAGGCTAAACTAAGTAGCCTTATAAGAAGCGTTTACTAATAGCTATACTAAGAATTAGAGCTATAAAAGCCTAGTTACTTACTCTAAGAATCTATTAACATTACTAATTAATTACTTACCTCTTAGCGCTATATAAGACCTACTAGTAGATCTAGTTAGTAGTAGAAAAGATACCTCTAGTAGTAAGCTAAAGAGAGCTATAAGAGCTCTACGTATAGAAGAACTTCTATAGAACTTTTACGTATAGAAACTCTCTCTATTTTAAAAAATTAATAATTCTCTACTCTACTAGTAGAGCTAATAATTAGCTACTACGCTAGTAGTATATACTCTTACTTCTTAAACAAGAAGCTATATCTAAGTTAAACTACTTAAATACTATAGGTAAACTCTTATAAAATAACTCTAGTAGTAAGACGCTAGTTATATAGTACTCTTTTACCTCTATAATTTTTAAATTCTAGGTAGAGAACCTGCTAGCTAGTTACTTAAACTAATATTATTATCGCGAATTACCTATTTAATAATATAATATAATAACTAATAAGAATTAGAATATTAACTTTAAATAGAAGCTAGTGTAGCTATACTAGAGCTTAGTAATATCTAGGTTATTAGTAGTAGATAGCTCTTATATACTCTCTACCTCTAGAAAGAAGCTCTAAGAGCTTTTTCTAGAAAAGCTAAGTAAAATTATTAATAAATTAGTTAGCTAATTACTTATACGCTAAGTACTTAAATAATAGACCTATATATATTACTAGATTACTACTAATGTATTTACTAAAGAAGATACTTTATATAGAGAGTATTAGTGTTATAATTATAGAATTAAAAATAGAGTTAACTAGCTAGAATAGAGAAAATAGTAGGCTAAGCCTAAGAGTTATAAGACGAGAAGTTACGTGTAAAGTTATAAGAATAATTAGAGTTACGTAACGTAGATTAGATAGATTAGAAGAATTAGAACTAATCTAAGTAATTAGCTCTAATCTAGAAGATCTATAAGAGCTAGAACCTTAGTATCTAATCTAGCTAAGATAGTATATATATATAACTAGAAGAAGCTTACTTCTTATAGCTTCTTATAGTTATTACTTTATTTATTAAATTACTATAGTAACTTATAATTTATAGTATTATTACGTCTACCTCTTTATTACTAAAGATTCTAGCCTAAAGTATACCTCTTATCTTCTTTTATAAAAGTAAGCCTTAGTCTTAGTTAAGAGAATAGCTTATAATATAGAATAATCTTATACTAGTAGAACTCTTCTATAAAGAATTAAAGAAGTTAGTTAAGAATAATATTATATATACTAAATAACCTAAGAATCTAAGTAATATAATAGAAATAGTAGTAAAAATTAATAACTAATAGTATAAATAGAATTTAGAATATTAATAGAGTAGAGATTACTCTATACTACTAATAGTTAGAACTAGATAACTATAGACTATATTCTAAGAAGATTCTATAAACCTAGACTATAATAGTTTAGTTTAGAGATTTACCTTAGGTTATATAATCTTAAGTTACGTAATCTTATTACGTAACCTAGTCTAGCGCCTTAGCGCTTAGCACCTCTATATATAGAGCTTCTTAGAGCCTTTCTTCTACTTCTTACCTTTAGATAGCTAAATTTAACCTAACCTACTCTGCTAGCACCTCTTATTCTTATAGCTTGTAGAGACAGCGCTATCTATAGCTAACCTACCTAGCTAGGTGTTTAGAGACGCTTATAGTAGTAGAGACTATAGACCTAGCTCTTATATTATCTAAAGGTTAATACTTCTTTAGCTAGAGACAGTAGTATAATATTAGGCTAAACTAAGTAGCCTTATAAGAAGCGTTTACTAATAGCTATACTAAGAATTAGAGCTATAAGAGTCTAGTTACTTACTCTAAGAATCTATTAACGTTACTAATTAATTACTTACCTTTTAGTACTATATAAGACTACTAGTAGATCTAGTTAGTAGTAGAAAGATACTAGCACTAAGCTAAAGAGAGCTATTAAGAGCTCTATATATAAGAGAACTTCTATAGAACTTCTACGTATAGAAACCTCTCCCCCCTTTATAAATTATAAAAAATTAATAATTCTCTACTCTACTAGTAGATCTAACAATCTTTCTATCTTATTAGTAGAACTAACAACCTGCTACTCTACTAGTAGCTAAATACCTCCTCTCTTTACTTCTTTCTTAATTAAAAAGCTAAATAAATCTAAACACTATAGAAGAACTCTTGTAAAGCTAATCTAGAGGTAGGACCTTAGCCTTATAATACCTCTTTACTCTAATAGTTCTTAAATTTAAGATAGTAAACCTGCTAGTAGAATATACTAATTAATATTTCTATTATAAAAACTCTGTTTAGTAACATAACGCGATAACTAATAAGAATTAGAATAATAACTTTAACTAGAAGCTTGTAAGGCTCTACTAGAGCTTAGTAATACTAGAGCTATTATTAGCCTTAGGTTTATATACACTCTCTACCTCTACTAAAGAGCTTTAAGAGCTCTTTCTAGAAACGCTAGCTAAAATTATTAATAAAATAGTTAGCTAATTATATATATAATAGGTATATAAACAACAAATCTATATATATTACTAGATTACTACTAACGCTCTTACTAAGAGAGATAATATATACGTAAGATATTAGATATAGGCTACTACTCTAGCTAAAAAAGACGCTAAAATCTAGTAACTATAAGCGCGATTAACCTACTCTAAAGACTAGATACTATCTACTACGCTAGTTTAACGCGTAACGCGTTTCTCTATAATACTAATTATACGCGATTTAAGCGCGTTACTACTAGAGAATTTAATCTTAGATTCTTACCTTTCTATATACTAGCTAGCTATATCTCTAGCGTTATAAGCGTAGAAGAGCTAACTAACACGCTCTACTAAATTTCTAGATCTACTTTTATTATTAGATAGTAAGAGTATTACCTTTAAGTAGTAGAGAGACAGCTTATATAATAAACTTTAAGTAAACTAGAATTAGTATACTAGAGATACACTAGAAAATACTAAGAAAACTATTATTACCTATATCTATACGCGAACTAAAGAAGACGCGTACTAGACTCTATTAGTAATACTACGTACTATTAAGAATAGTAGCGTAGTAGTTTTCTATAATTATATTCTTAATTAGCTAGAGAGAAGCTATAGAAACCTATATAAAAGGCTAAATACTTACTATAATTTCTAAAAGCTTTATTACTAAAGTACTACTAACTTCGCCTACTTCTAGAATAATTTCTTCTACCTTGTATAGAAGCGCTAGCTTCTAGTAGATTAATAGGTAGAGAAGTTTTATAAGAAGCTACTAGAGAATATACGCACGTAGTTAGGTATATACTAACGTTAATACGTTAGTAACTATAATTACTATATAAACTTTACTTAAGACCTTACTTAAGAGCTTACCTCTAGAGAGGTATACGTTACTACTAGAAAGGCTAAAAAGTGTAACGTAATCGCGTTAATACTATAACGTGCGCCTCTAGCTCTTTTAGGTTTTCTAGTATCTAATAAAGCTCTAGTAATCTAGAAGCTAGTTACCTATTTTTAATACTACTAACCTAGCTACCTAAGCTATAATTACTCTAGAGCTTTTACTGTATAGAAAGCTATTAAGAACGTTAATCTAGAGAAAGAGCCTATAGAGTCTATAGAGCTATAAGTACCTAAGAATAACACGTTAGAATATAAATCTAATAATTTAGAAAAAGTCTAGCTCTAGAAGAAGTCTTCTCTCTAAAGCTACCTACTAGAGTAATAAACCTACGTAAAAAGCTATTTAGTAGTTCTACGTTTACTCTACTCTACTAAATATCTATAAATAGTCTTATAATTAAGCTTAGAGATTTAATTAATACTAGAGTAGGTAGCTACGTTCTAGTATACCTAAAGTACCTTTAGACTCTTAGAAAAAACCTTTACGTTAAGCTAGCGCGTATAGAACCTATCCCTCTT